>NC_136473.1:53815585-54178085 GCF_902686455.1 Sciurus vulgaris
TGGGCACACTTGTAATCTATTTGTGGCACACAGACGGGGAGGCTGTGTTCTTATACAGGCCAGGCTATTAGAAAATTTAAAATATAAATGGTATCATTTTATTTAAATGACTGACACTGTGAATAAACAAAAGAACAAAAATAGTTCCTACAGGCACCACCTGTTAAAGCAATATCAGTAAACGATACTCATGACTTACACTTAAATCAGATTTTGGCAGAGATATATCAAACTGTTTTAGGCACCAAGCCTCAGGCCCATGAAGGTAGTAAGGAATTCCTGCTTTGCGCATTGCAGATTTAGGTTTATGGGTATCCAAGTGCCAAAATGTCACAAGCTGATCTGGAGGGATTGAATGACGATGGAATTGAGTATGCTGAAATAATGAAAGAACATTTCTTCACTTTCCACCTTCCTAATCTAGAAAGTTTAATAATATACAATAGTGGAGACCTTCTCCCCTCTCTCAATTGCTAAGTTATTTAAGAATTTGCTACAAATAAGGGATACAGCACAATAGCACAAGTTGACTTCAGAGGTAGAGGCAGTTCTTAACAGCAGTGGATTAAAATTTCTAGAAAAGAGAAAATATAGGGTGACAGTCTCGTTACAAGTGGGAATTGAGGAATGTGACTTGAGACTTTGCATATAAAGAAGCATGCTTTTATGGAGAAAAGATAGCCTCTTCAACAAATGGTGCTGGGAGAATTGGAAATCCATATGCAACAGAATGAAACTAAACCCATATCTCTCACCATGCACGAAACTAAACTCAAAATGGATTAAGGACCTCGGAATCAGACCAGAGACCCTGCAGATTATAGAAGAAAAAGTAGGTCCAAATCTTCACCTTGTTGGTCTAGGACCAGACTTCCTTAACAGGACTCCCATAGCACAAGAAATAAAAGCTAGAATCAACCACTGGGATAGATTCAAACTAAAAAGCTTTCTCTCAGCAAAGGAAACTATCAGCAATGCGAAGAAAGAGCCTACAGAGTGGGAGAATATCTTTGCCAATCATACTTCAGATAGAGCACTAATCTCCAGAATCTATAAAGAACTCAAAAAACTCTACTCCAAGAATTCAAATAGTCCAGTCAACAAATGGGCTAAGGAAATGAATAGACACTTCACAGAAGAAGATCTACAAGCAATCAACAAACATATGGAAAAATGTTCAACATCTCTAGTAATAAGAGAAATGCAAATCAAAACCACCCTAAGATTCCATCTCACCCCAATTAGAATGGCGATTATCAAGAATACGAGCAACAACAGGTGTTGGCGAGGATGTGGGGAGAAAGGTACACTGATACACTGCTGGTGGGGCTGCAAATTAGTGCAGCCACTATGGAAAGCAGTGTGGAGATTCCTTAGAAAACTTGGAATGGAACCACCATTTGACCCAGCTATCCCACTCCTTGGCCTATACCCAAAGGACTTAAAATCTGCATACTACAGAAATACAGCCACATCAATGTTCATAGCTGCTCAATTCACAATAGCCAGACTGTGGAACCAACCTAGATGCCCTTCAATTGATGAGTGGATAAAGAAACTGTGGTATATATATACTATGGAATATTACTCAGCCATAAAGAATGATAAAATTATGACATTTGCAGGCAAATGGATGAAATTGGAGAATATCATGCTAAGTGAGATAAGCCAATCTCAAAAAGCCAAAGGACGAATGATATCGCTAATAAGTGGAGGTTGACACATAATGGGGGGGAGGGAAGGGTTAGAGTTAGGGTTAGGGAGGGGGGCAAGTATGGAGGAAGGAACTACTGTATAGAGGGTAAAGAGGGGTGGGGGGAAGGGAAAAAATAACAGAATGAATCAAACAACATTGCTCTATGTAAATTTATGATTACACAAATGGTATGCCTTTACGCCATGTACAAACAGAGAAACAACATGTATCCCATTTGTTTACAATAAAAAAAAAATAAATAAATAATGTTTCCTCTTGGGTCCTGAAGGTGAAAATATAATAAAGCTGCCTCATGAGAAAAAAAAAAAAAGAAGCATGCTTTTTTCATTGACTGTGTGTTATTTGAGATGAAGATTAGGGGGGCAGTGGTAAAAGACTCTGAAACCATCCCTTGTTCTACCAATAAGTCTTAGAAATGATCTGACTCTTGTTTGGTGGTTGTTTTAGTCAGTTATTCTGCAGCTGTGACTAAAGGATCTGACCAGAACAATTTTAAAGGAGGAAAAGTTTATTTGAGGGCTCACAGTTTCAGAGGTCTTAGTCCATAGGAGGCCGGCTCCATTCCTTGGGGCTTTAGGTGAGGCTGAACATGGAAGAATGTGGCAGAGGGAAGCAGCTCACATGATTTCAGGGAGCAGAGAGAGACTCCACTCTCCAGATACAAAATATATACCTTATATCCATACCCCAATTCCCACCTCTTCCAGCCATACCCTACCACGTCAACTAATCCCATCAGGGATTAATTCACTGATTAGGTTAAGACTCTTACAACCCAATCATTTCTCCTCTAAACCTTTCTGCATTGTCTCACATGTGAGCTTTTGGGGGATACCTCACATGCAAACCATAAAAGTGGTTTCTCATATTAATGAAGGCAATAGTTAAATATTCTCTGATTAGGTAGAAAATAAGATCAGCTATACCAGCTATTTATGAATTATCCACTCCCCTATAAACTCTTGGAAAAATTAATTCTTCATTCCAAGATCATTTTCTTGTTTAGTCTCAACTGTACTTGGATGGCAGTGATCACTGAAAATAAAGATTTTACTTGCAAAATAAACAGTAGGCAGAAAAGAAGATTTAATATATAGTTTGCAGCACTGAAGAAGTCTTAGAAGAGATTTCTACAAAATTTTATGCTATCATGAAACAGTATCAATTTTTGCCACCTAATCATCAGGAACAATATTTATTAAGAAGCTCTTGGATAAAACACAGTTTTGTATCATGATGTATTAATAAATCAAGCAAACATACCTTCTAAAGAATGGCAAAGGTTTCAATAATATACCTGCTGCTATCAACACCAGGTTATTAGGAAATGGAAAACAAAAAAATATCTTAAGCTACCCTGCACATGAAATAAAGCTTTGCTTCCAATGCTAAATTGGGAAGGAGCAAACAGGCATTGATGAGAGAAGTGCAGCTACCATAGGCATCTCGAATAGATCATCACCTCTTTAGAAATAAAACCAGAGACAAATCTGAGACTGAATAAACTGGGTACCTAAATCAGTTTTGAATAACACTGTTTTTAATATATCAGGTATAAATATATTTGAAACATTTATTGGTTTATCTTTAGCAGGTTAATTTGAATTTTAACTTAACGAAGATCTTCTAGAGTTAATCCAATGCATTCCCCTATCCAGATTTCACTTCAACGTTAGAAAGAATGCTGTATAGAAAAGAATATTAGAGTAGGAATTAGGATTCATGATATGATAGTTTGGATCTTGAATATCTCCAAAAGACCCATATGTAAATGGACCGATCCCCAGGATGGTGCTTTTGGTAAGTGGTAGAATCTTTAGGAGGTGGAGTCCAGAGGAAAGCCCTTGAGTCGCTGAGGTCATTTTCTTGAGGTGCAAAATGGAATACAGTCTGCTTTTTCTTCCTCTCTTTGCTTCCCAGCTAAAACAATGTGCTCTACCATACACTCCCATCATTGCTATATAGCACCCACACTCAAAGCAATGGGTCCTTTCAACCTTGGGACAGAAATTTTCCAAACTTTGAGCCAAAATAAACCTATTCTTTTTAATTATCTCAGGTATTTCCTAATAGTAACAGAAAGCTGACAAAACACAAATGTGTTCCAATCATCTTGATTGTGTCACCACCTTATTCCATTATTTTAGTTACTCACCACTAGACTTGAACATCACCTATAAAACATAAACTAGATCTAACTTTCTATGAGCCTACCTGAATGATCTCATCTATTTGTATAATTCTACATACTATGGATACAATTAACACTTGTATATTTTTTTTTCTTACACTGTATGTATTTTTCTTGGTTATATAGTCATATAGTTTCTATGCTATGCTATACATTTACTTATATCTTTAAGTTAAGGCAAGATTTTTAAGAAAACTCTGGGCTGGTGATACAACTCAGTGACAGAGAGCTTGCTTAGCATGATAAGGCCCTGAGTTTGATTCTCATTGCTACAAAAATCAATCAACTTAAGAGATCAGAAATCATTTAATTGTGTAGTAAAGTCAGTGATCTGTACATGTGGTAAAATGGGTACTTCTTGTTTTAGTTTAATGAATTTAGTCTAACTTCATCATCACAAAGGATACAGTAACAAAACATTTAATGAATTTCAATATAATATACTGATTTATTTGATTAGAAATGACTAATGGAGACTATTGATAAAGACTGTTCAAATTATAACATTCCATAATGAATGCTAGCCATCAAATGAACATTCTTTTCTTTAGATTTCTTTAAGTTAATGATTCTTTCTTCTGCTTTTGAGTATTTTGGATATGTTACCCATCATTTCAAAACTATTCTCATTTACCTAAATCCAGGTCTCTCCTGCTCTTCCTCCCTACAAATTGGATTCAAAAAACATGAAGTGGGAATGCAGGGAATGGAATTAGAGAGAGCTATTTCTAAATATATTTGGAAAACAAATATACATTTTATAATATCATATAACTAATTTATTTGAAAGCATCTATACTCGACATTTAAACAAGATTATAGAATCATTTGGTTATAGAGATACCAATAAGGTTGTTGACTTATATACATAATTATATATACAATTCTTAGTTATAAAGAAAGATACAAACTGAACACAATTATATGATTGACTCATCTCTAGTTCATTTTGGCACTTATCAAAGATAATCATCCTTGAACTAGATGTTTAACAGTTGCATAGTTCATTTACCCCTTTTTAAAATTTTAATAAGTAATTATACAAATGTACATACTATACATTCTATAAAATTTACAGGACAGTTACTCCCTAAAGTCACCCATACATAAATGAACATGCTAGATTATCTTGAAATAACTTAGACAACAGTTCAAATAATTAGGTAACTTAACAATCACAGGTTATTTTTTAAAAAGTGAGGTGGGAGTAAGGAGATAACTCTGAATTTCTTTAGTTAAACACATACTTCCTTTATACCACATAGAATTTCATAAAAAATCTCACCTAACTTCTATTTCTATAAATCAAATCATATCTTAAATGAACTAGTTCTTGATCAACAAAGCAATTATGTCCCAAGTTTTCATAGGCCAAGATTATTAGATGATATACTTCCTTAAAAAATATTTTTTGTTGCAGATGGACATGATACCTTTATTTATTTATTTTTATGTGGTGCTGAGGACTGAACCCAGTGTCCCACATGTGTTAGTCGAGAACTGAACCACTGAGCTACAACCCCAGCCCAGGTGATTTACTTTCTAAAACAGTAGGAGCTGGAGTTGTAGCTCAGTGGTAGAGTGGTAGAGTTTACACTGGGTTCAATGCTCAGCACCACATATAAATAAATAAATAAAATAAAAAGATAGTAACATTTAGAATTTTTAAAAAATATGCCATAGTACAAATTTCAATATAGCCACCCTTACATATAACAGTATTATGAGAATTACTATTACCATATAAAACCTACTCTGGGAATCAGTAAACTATCGTATGTGGAACAAAACTAGACCACTACCTCTTTCAGCAAATAGTCTTACTGGAACACAGCTAAACATACTCATTTTAAACTACAATGGCAAAGTTGAATAGTTGCAACAAAGACTTTATAAGCAGAAAGGATAATGTTATTTACTGTTCGGCCTTTACAGAATGTTTTCCATCTTGAGCTATTCTAAGGGTCTTATCATTAAAGAACTTTAAAAAGGCAAGGCTCTATTACCAACAAAACAAATACTGTGCTTTTATAAATAAAATATTAAGCAAACTAATAAAAGGTTAGGTTAAAATGTTTCAGTTAGTTAAACCCACCAAAAAGTCAATACTAAAGCTATAATAAAAGTTTTCCTGTTTTCCTTCTAATATTCTTATTATAAAAGTTTTTTCATGAATAAATAATGAAACAATTCACAATGTCACTTGTAAAGTTATTTGACTTTGACTTGAGTTTTTAACATTTCTCTAATTATAACATTGATAAGAACATTATTAATAGATCATAATTGATTAGTCACACAAATTATTTTGCACTCAGACATAAAGCAATATCATACACACTTGTGACTGAGATTTCCTGTCAAATGTAGTAAATTATATTTCTAAAAATTGCTTTTTTCCCAACTAAATTTGCTTTTCTAAAATGATGTAACTTTATAATTACTTTGTTTGTCCCTACAGTCTTTGAGAAACAAATTTTGATTACTTTTTTTTTTTACCTTGAGATCACGGTACACAATCTTCCCGGAATGTAGATAGTCCAAAGCAGAGACAATTTCTGCACCATAGAAACGTGTGCGGTCCTCAGAGAACACCCGCTCTCTCGACAAATGGAAAAACAGCTGCAGGGTAAACAGCAGGGACAGGATTGTAATAATTACTGATTTAGTGGGGGAAATTAACACAAACATAAAACACCTCTCATCACCATATTGTGATGATAGATAGTGTACTCTCAGTGGACACTGAGCACTCTTAGACAGCAGCTGGCTTATCTTTTCCAGGTTTCCAAGGGGGAAACTGCGAGCTGTTAAATCAGCGTTTTAATCAATATACCAATCTTGTTTAAGGCATTCTGCTTGCTACCCATTTAACCTTCAGTTACCAGAGGAAAAAGTTTGTATCACTAGATTGCATTTGCTCATCACTATACTGTTTCTTCACTCTTCTAAGGACTAGGTATTGAGACATTATTCAAATAAATGCACACGAGTATAGATGTGGTATTTTTGTTTATTTTATTTATATTTGATTTAAAAGGGCCAATTTTCTAAAACTGATTTATACGAACTTGACAAGTTCTCCAACTATTGATTCATCTTATCTCTAGAAATAACTTTCAAAGTTTGAATCAATATTTTCTGTGGTGAGAAACTTTAAGGCACTAAGTTTTTAATTCATTTTAATAATACCCAAAATGGACTGAGAAGTTTTCATTATTCTTATTACAGTACTCAATGTACATTCCTTTTGTTTACAATGATTCTCAATAATGAGCCAATCTTTTCTCAACATGATTACTTAAAACTATAAGCCCATTCATTTCCTAGTTAACCATTTAAAAGACAAACCATTCAACAGTCAACAAATGTCTATTGGGTGCTGTAAATAAGCACTCAGTGCTTTCCATTTAGGACAGCACTTCATTTAAGAATGTAAATCTCATCTCTCAGTTCAACAATATGTATGAAGAAGGAGAAGGTTTTAGGAACTATGAATATCAATCTTTGTTATATATTTTAAATTTTCTTAATATGCCAAGGAGAAGGAAAGATTATTTACAGTGCTGAGTATATATCCAGGTATCCTGTCAAAGCAATGTCAATACATGTATCCTGTCAACACATGGCTGTGATTACGGAAAAATACAGAAGTCACTGTACCCTAGTCTTCAAGATCAGAAATTATGCCTTCTCATGATCACTGACTTCTAATTCTTCTATGATATTGGTAAGAATTACAATCAACAAAGATTTGTTCCATTGACAGCAAATCATAAGCTCTAGTAACAAAAACCAGTTGGCCTAAAGCGTCCTTCTCTTTTCTCACCCAAACCTGACCAAACATTCTATTATGGTTTTTGTCTGTTTTGGATCATACAGGGAACTGAACTGAGGGCTCTGCATATGTTCCGCAAGTTCTAACACTAGAGCTACACCCCTAGCCCTTTAAATTTATTTTAAAATTTCATTTTGAGATGATTTCATTAAGTTGCCCAGGCTGACCTAGAACTTAAGATCCTCCTGCCTCAGCCTCCGGAGTAGCTGGGATTACAGGCATGTGCCACCAAGGCTGGTTCTATAACCATTTTAAGATAAACTTTGTGCCTGACTCACTGGCCCAGGGGGTGAGGGAAGGAGGGAAGGGGAGAGAGAGAGACAGAGAGAGAGAGAGAGAGAAAGAGAGAGAGAGAGAGAGAGAGACAGAGAGAGAGAGAGAGAGAGAGAGAGAGAGAGAGAGAGAGAGAGAGAGAGGGAGAGAGGGAGAAGGAGAGAAAAAATACATCATCAATTGCCCAAAATTTTTTTTCAAAGACTGAAACAATATTAATTATATTAAAACTAAAGTATCTGCAACATACCCTATGTATATGTATGATTAAATGAATGGTATGAATCTACATCATGTACAACCACAGAAACGAAAAGTTGTACCCCATGCGTGTACAATGAATCAAAATGCAATCTGTAAAAATAAAAGTAAATAAAATTTGAAAAAACTGAAGTATTTGGCAGGTATTACCTAAACTTGAATGCTCCCTACTATATTGTCATATTTTATTTATCATGTTTACATTAACTGAGGTTATATCATCATGTTGTATGATACCGAAGAAAAAATGATATCAATCAAAACTATGACATACTATGTACTTTTTAAATTTTTTTGTGGTACTGGGGATTGAACTCAGGGCCTTGTGCATATCCCCCAGCCCCTATGTACTACTTTCTGATTACAGAAATGTTAAACGTATCTTACAAATGATTGAATGATTGCCAAAAGTGAAGCCAATTTATATAATTGCTTAGGGATATTGTTAAAAATTCATTTATCTCATATAGGCAGATACATATTATTAATGCTTTACTACTATCCAAACAAGAACAGGGAGTACAAAGAAGCATGAATCATCAATAAAACCATTCTGAATATTTTCCAAGTTTAAATAATGCTTGCCATGCTTTATACAGAACATCACTATCTTAGACAAAGAAAGTCCTATGATCTCTAAATAAAGTTATAGTAGTTTTTTTTAATGGGATAAAGATACTGATTAGAATTCTAAATTTTCTAAAAAGAATATCAAGTCTAACCATTTGTCTACTTTACTAAAGAGCTACAGTTCCTCCCTAAATTAATGTAATATATTCAGGATTCTAGATCTTTATTTGGATCATATATCTTCAATTTGTCTGCCAGCCAATTTCTATAAAAATATGAGCTAAAAACTTATATGAAAGGGGAAGAATTCTATTTATTTCTCAATCCACTGCCATCTGATGTCTACCCTTGCTACTTTATGGAACTTATTCTTCTTAAGATAACCAAAACTGCTTAATTGTCTAATCCAATGACCTATTCACAGTCTATACTCCGTCTTGCTCTTTGGGAGTACAGGACATCACTTACTGTCCTTTCTCATTCTTGCAACATGTTTTCTGGCTTTGGTTAATGCAATTGTCCTGATTTCTCTTCTACTGTCTGGCTCATCCTTCTCAACTTCCATTATGGCTTTGAACCACCTTTTAAATTCAGTATTCATTTATCAACCATCAAGTATTTTTAAATCACTGTGCCAGGCAGGGGAAGGGAAGAAGAGGGGAATCAAAGATGGTGAAGACATTTTCTTATGTTTTCAGCACTGACTGTGGTTACAGTCTTACCAAGGGCATACTAATTTCCAAATTTAAGTTGTAGAAAAGAAGTATGTACTATTTTTGTACATGATTCATACCTTGATAAAGTAATTTAAAAAGCACACAAAATTCCTGCCACTAATGAATTTGAACCCAATGAAGGATCTGCATGCATAGATATAAACTAGAAGGTTGTGATAAATTTCGTGATTAAAATATTAACAAAGCTTTGGAGCTGGAGTTTCAGCTAAAGGTAGAGTGCTTGCCTGGCATGTGTGAGGCCCTGGGTTCCCCATATAAATAAATAAAAATAAAAGATCCATTGACAACAAAAAAATATATGTTAAAAAATATATTGACAAAATTTTGGAGGCAAGGTATTTAATCTATGCTGAGAAATTCTGTGGAGATATCACAGATTAAAGTAAATGAAATGTAAAGAAAGACTTAAAAATGCTACTACTCAAGATTTATCTATCTTTGTACTTTTAACATACCCTAGCATGGTACTTACACACAATAGGTAAATAATGTTTATAGAAAATTATAAATTTTAAAATGAACAAAATCCCACCAATGTCAGGTATACAAGCAGAGAACAATATATATGCAGGAAGCAAAATACATGCAGGGAATAAATAGAGCTGAAGAATAATATATATTCAGGGTAAAGATATAACTTCAACAATAAAAAGATGAAGACAGATTATTTAGGATCTTGACTGCTGTGAAATAAGTGTAAATTTTATTCTTTAAATTAGAAGTATCAAAAGGTTTTGAACTTAAATCATTTGCATTTGAAAACGACAACTGTGCCAGTGAGAGCCTTTCTACACAGAGCCAAGCCAGCGGAGATCTCCGACTGGCAAGCAGCCTCTGGGACCAGAGCAGGGCAGCCAGAGATCTCTCCAAGCGGCCCTGCCCCACTCCGGCCCCCAGGATTTTACAACGGGGCGATCCAAGATGGCAGACTAGACGGTGACTGCATCTCCAGTTGCTCCAGAACCTAGGATTCAAGAAGGGGAGGCACTGAGAGACTCGGACTAAAATAGAACCATGGGGTGAGTCTCCCCCACACGGTGAAGCTCAGCCTGGGTGACAGGCCCGGATTCCGGCAGCTATTAGAGTAGGGCCGGGCAGCTAAAGTCTCCCCCAGGCAGCCCTGAGCACTAGGGTGGTGGGCTCCTCCCACAGGGCCAGATACTCCAGCTTCTCGGAGCAGGCCCCCCAGTGAAAGCCTTTCTGCACACAACCAGCTGCAAGTCCCTGATCCAGCGTGCGGCAAGCTCTGGCCTGCCCACACGCTGCCTCAGAGACCAGGACAGGGCAGCCAGGGACTTCCCCAAGCAGCCCGGCTCCCTCCGGTGGAAAGTGCCTTTCCAGGCTAGCTTCTCGGAGCAGACCGCCCAGTGAGAGCCTTTCTACACAGAGCCAGCCACAAGTCCCCAAGCCAACGGAGATTTCCGACCCGCAAGCAGCCTCTGGGACCAGGGCAGGGCAGCCAGAGACCTCTCCAGGCGGCCCTGCCCCATTCCAGCCGCAGGCTTTTTCCACGGGGCAATCCAAGATGGCCGACTAGAGGGTGACTGCATCTACAGTCGCTCCAGAACCCAGGATTCAAGAAAGGGAGACTCGGACTAAAATAGAACCACAGGGTGAGTCTCTACCAAGTGGTGAAGCTCGGCCCGGGCGGCAGGCCCGGATTCAGGCGGCTTATTAGAGTAGGGCAGGGCAGCTAGAGACTTCTCCAGGCAGCCCTGGGCACTCCAGCGGTGGGCTCCCTCCCACACGGCCAGCTTCTCGGAGCAGGCCCCCCAGTGAGAGCCTTTCTATACAGAGCCAGCTCCAAGCCATGGAACCAGTAGCGGGCTAGGGGCAGCTTTCTTCGGAAGCACTGCATTATCAAGTTACTCCAAGACTTCAGGCTACTGAAGGCTGGGAGGTGATACACTGGAAATCTACAGGGACACTATAAGCGAATAGAGGAAATCTGCAATATCATAGTGTCCCACTGACATTTGACCAGTAGGAGAAAACAAGGGAAGAAAATGTCCCAAACAAACCAAGATACTATATCAATAAAACTCAATGACAGCACAGCAGAAGATATGTCAGAAAAGGAGTTCAGAATGTACATAATTAAAACAATCAGGAAAGCAAACGAGGAGATGAAAGAGCAAATGCAAGCATTGAAGGAGGAGATGAAAGAGCAAATGCAGGCATTAAATGATTGCACCAATCAACAGTTAAAAGAGCAAATATGGGAAGCAAGAGATCATTTCAATAAAGAGTTAGAGACACTGGAAAAAAAAAAAAAACAAACAGAAATCCTTGAAATGAAGGAAACAATAAACCAAGTTAAAAACTCCATAGAAAGCATAACAAATAGGATGGAACACCTGGAAGACAGAACCTCAGATACTGAAGACAAAATATTTAATCTTGAAAACAAAGTTGATAAAACAGGAAAGATGGTAAGAAATCATGAACAGAATCTACAAGAATTATGGGATATCATGAAAAGGGCAAATTTAAGAATTATTGGGATTGAGGAAGGCTTAGAGAAACAAACCAAAGGAATGAACAACCTATTCAATGAAATAATATCAGAAAATTTCCCAAATGTGAAGAATGAAATGGAAAACCGAGTACAAGAGGCTTATAGGACTCCAAATATACAAAATTACAACAGACCTACACCAAGGCATATTATTATGAAAATACCTAACATACAAAATAAAGACAGAATTTTAAAGGCTGTGAGAGAAAAAAATCAAATTACATTCAGGGGGAAACCAATAAGAATATCTGCAGAGTTTTCAATCCAGACCCTAAAAGCTAGAAGGGCCTGGAACAACATTTACCAAGCCCTGAAAGAAAACGGATGCCAACCAAGAATCTTATACCCAGCAAAACTTACTTTCAGATTTGACGATAAAATAAGATCCTTCCATGATAAACAAAATCTAAAAGAATTTACAAAAAGAAAGCTGGCATTACAGAACATTCTCAGCAAAATATTCCATGAGGAAGAGATGAAAAACAATGATGCAAATCAGCAACAGGAGGAACTAGCCTAAAGGAATAGCCAAATAAAGGAGAAACCAAATCATGTCAAAAAAACAAAAATGAGTCAAATGACTGGGAATACAAATCACATCACAATAATAAACCTGAATGTTAATGGCCTGAACTCATCAATCAAAAGACATAGACTGGAAGATTGGATTAAAAAGAAAAATCCAACAAAATGCTGCCTGCAAGAGACTCATCTCATAGAAAGAGATACCCATAGACTAAAGGTGAAAGGATGGGAAAAACATACCAAGCACACGGACACAGCAGAAAAGGTGGAGTATTCATCCTTATTTCAGATAATGTGGACTTCAAGCCAAAACTAGTCAGAAGGGATAAAGAAGGATATTACACACTGCTTAAGGGAAGCATAAATCAGCAAGACATAACAATCATAAATATCTATGCCCCGAACAATGGCTCATCCATGTACATCAAACAAATCCTTCTCAATTCCAGAAATCAAATAGACTACAACACAATTATACTAGGTGATTTTACCACACCTTTCTCACTGCTGGATAGATCGTCCAAACAAAAATTGAATAAAGAAATCATAGATCTGAATAACACAATCAACAATTTAGACTTACCCAACTTATACAGAATATACCATCCAACAAAGAACGAATATACTTTCTTCTCAGCAGCACATGGATCCTTCTCTAAAATAGACCATGTTTTATGCCACAAAGCTACTGTTAGCAAATACAAGAAGACAGAGATACTACCTTGTACTCTATCAGATCATAATGGATTGAAATTAGAAATAAATGACAGAATAAAAAACAAAAACTTCTCCAATACTTGGAGATTAAATAATACACTATTATATGATGAATGGATAACAGAAGACATTAGGAGGGAAATTTAAAAATTCTTAGAAGTAAACGAGAACAAAGACACATCATATCAAAATCTCTGAGACACTATGAAAGGAGTACTTAGAGGAAGATTTATTTCATAGGGCGCATTCAACAAAAGAAGTAGAAATCAACAAATAAACGTCTTAACACTACAGCTCAAAGTCCTAGAAAAAGAGCAGACCAACACCAAAAGTAGTAGAAGACAGGAAATAGTTAAAATCAGAGCCCAAATCAACGAAATTGAAACAAAAGAAACAATCGGAAAAATTGACAAAATAAATAGTTGGTTCTTTGAAAAAATAAACAAAATTGATAAACCCTTAGCCACACTAACAAAGAGAAAGAGGGAGAAAACTCAAATTACTAAAATTCGGAATGAACAAGGAAATATCACAACAGACAGGATGGAAATACAAAACATAATTAGAAGCTAATTTGAAAATCTATACTCCAACAAAACAGAAAACCTCGAAGACATCAACAAGTTTCTAGAGACTTATGAATTACCTAAACTGAACGAGGAGGACATACACAACTTAAATAAATCAATTTCAAGCAATGAAATACAAGAGGTCATCAAAAGCCTACCAACAAAGAAAAGTCCGGGACCAGATGGGTTCTCAGCCCAGTTCTACAAAACCTTTAAAGAAGAGCTCATTCCAATACTTCTCAAAGTATTCCATAAAATAGAAGAGAAGGGAAACCTCCAAAATTTATTCTATGAAGCCAATATAACCCTGATACCTAAACCAGACAGAGACACATCGAGGAAAGAAAATTTCAGACCAATATCCTTAATGAACATTGATGCAAAAATTCTCAACAAAATTTTAGCAAATTGCATACAAAAATATTTTAAAAAGATAGTGCACCACGATCAAGTGGGCTTTAGCCCAGGGATGCAAGGTTGGTTCAACATCCGGAAATCAATAAATGTCATTCACCATATCAATAGACTTAAAGTTAAGAATCACATGATTATTTCAATAGATGCAGAAAAAGCATTTGATAAAATACAGCACCCCTTCATGCTCAAAACACTAGAAAAAATAGGGATAGTGGGAACATTCCTTAACATGGTAAAGGCCACCTACGCTAAGCCCATGGCCAATATCGTTCTAAATGGTGAAAAACTGAAAGCATTCCCCCTAAACGCTGGAACAAGGCAGGGATGCCCTCTTTCACCACTTCTATTCAACATCGTCCTTGAGACTCTAGCCAGAGCAATTAGACAAACCAAAGAAATTAAAGGGATACAAATTGGAAAAGAAGAACTCAAACTATCCCTGTTTGCTGATGACATGATTATGTATTTAGAGAAACCTGGAAATTCCACCAGAAAACTCTTAGAACTCATAAGTGAATTCAGTAAAGTAGCAGGTGACAAGATCAATGCTCATAAATCCAATGCATTTTTATACATAAGTGATGAATCTTCAGAAAGAGAAATTAGGAAAACTATCCCATTCACAATAGCATCAAAAAAAATAAAATACTTGGGAATCAATCTCACAAAAGAGGTGAAAGACCTCTACAATGAGAACTACAGAACACTAAAGAAAGGAATTAAAGAAAACCTTAGAAGATGGAACGATCTTCCATGTTCTTGGATAGGCAGAATTAATATTGTCAAAATGGCCATACTACCTAAAGTGCTATACAGATTCAATGCAATTCCAATTATAATCCCAATGATGTACCTTACAGAAATAGAGCAAGCAATTATGAAATTCATCTGGAAGAATAAGAAACCCAGAATAGCTAAAGCAATCCTCAGTAGAAAGAGCGAAGCAGGGGATATCGCAATACCAGATCTTCAACTCTATTACAAAGCAATAGTAACAAAAACAGCATGGTATTGGTACCAAAATAGACAGGTAGATCAATGGTACAGAATAGAGGACACGGACACAAACCCAAATAAATACAGTTTTCTCATACGAGACAAAGGGGCCAAAAATATGCAATGGAGAAAAGATAGCCTCTTCAACAAATGGTGCTGGGAAAACTGGAAAATCATATGCAACAGAAAGAAATTAAACCCCTATCTCTCATCCTGCACAAAACTCAACTCAAAATAGATCAAGGACCTCAGAATCAGACCAGAGACCCTGCCATCTTATAGAAGAAAATGTAGGTCCAAATTTTCAACTTGTTGGCTTAAGATCAGACTTCCTTAACAGGACCCCATAGCACAAGAAATAAAAGCAAGAATCAACAACTGGGATAGATTCAAACTAAAAAGCTTTCTCTCAGCAAAGGAAACTATCAGTAATGTGAAGAGAGAGCCTACAGAGTGGGAGAATATCTTTGCCACTCATACTTCAGATAGAGCACTAATTTCCAGAATCTATAAAGAACTCAAAAAACTCTACACCAAGAATACAAATAATCCAATCAACAAATGGGCTAAGGAAATGAACAGACACTTCACAGAAGAAGATGTACAAGCAATCAACAGATATATGAAAAAATGTTCAACATCTCTAGTAATAAGAGAAATGCAAATCAAAACTACCCTAAGATTTCATCTCACCCCAATTAGAATGGCGATTATCAAGAACACAAGCAACAATAGGTGTCGGCGAGGATGTGGGGAAAAAGGTACACTCATACATTGCTGGTGGGGCTGCAAATTAGTGCAGCCACTCTAGAAAGCAGTATGGAGATTCCTCAGAAAGCTTGGAGTGGAACCACCATTTGACCCAGCTATCCCACTCCTTGGCCTATATCCAAAGGACTTAAAATCAGCATACTACAGAGATACAGCCACATCAATGTTCATAGCTGCTCAATTCACCATAGCCAGATTGTGGAATCAACCTAGATGCCCTTCAGTTGATTAATGGATAAAGAAACTGTGGCATATATGTGCAACGGAATATTACTCTGCCATGAAGAATGGTAAAGTTATGGCATTTGCAGGCAAATGGATGAAATTGGAGAATATCATGGTAAGTGAGATAAGCCAATCTCAAAAAACTAAAAGACGAATGATCTCGCTGATAAGCGGATAAGGACATATAATGGGGTGTAGGAGGGGTCAGCATTAGGGTTAGGGTTAGGTTTAGGGTTAGGGATAAGGAGGGTGGTAAGAATGGAGGACGGAAGGACTGTATAGAGGGAAAAGAGGGGTGGGAGGGGTGGGGGGAAAGGGACAAAAAAAATAACAATGAATCAAACAACATTGCCCTATGTAAATTTATGATTTTTAATAAAAAAAAGAAAACGACAACTGTGATAGAAACTGAAGAACAAAAGAGACTATATTCTCAGTTTTATAATTTATAAAACGATAAATGTTATTGATCACCTTTTAATATTAGCTGTTGTGTAAATCTGCAAATACAAAGAGTAGAAATGGTACCAATCCACACAGGCATCACAATCTGCTGAAAACAAGCATATATAAAAACTATTCTACTAAAAATATAGTAATTATTATAAAAGAGAACATATTAAAGAATGGGAATGGGCTGGGGATAAAGCTCAGTAGGTAGTATGCTTGCCTGTCAAGTACAAGGCCCTGGGTTCAATCCCCAGTACCACACAGAAAAAAAAAAGAGTGGGAACATCAGAAGTTACAATTGAGCTGGATGAGAGCTTCTGAGGGACATTAGCTACAGTGATAACATAGATTTAAGGAGAGTAAGTATTTCAGAGGGATCTAGCTTATATCTATTTGGGCTAAGAGACAGATAAAAAACTGTAGTTTTCCTATAACTGAATGAGTAGATGCTGCTGTCAACAATATAGAGGAAAAGAATGGAAATAGAAATAGTAGCAATGAGTTTTATTTTGACCTGCTGAAATTCAAAGAAGCATTTGATACAAGTTTTTGAACTATAGGTCCCAAGGTTGCAGAAGTACGTATGGGAGTAATTTATATACAGGAAATTGGTCAAACCAAAGAAGCAGAGTATAGCCCAGGAATTCAGTAAAATTTGAAAAAGGAGTTAAAGGCAGGATCTTAGGCTACTGCTATATATAAGGACAGGAAAAGGAAGAAAAATAGGATATTGAGATGGAATACTAAAAAAAAAAAAAAAAAAAAATACAAAGGAAGCAAGAATACACTATCTGAAGAAGGGAAAAGAAGGTTTCAGGAAGAGTTAGATTTAGGCATTAGGCCATCAGTTACCCTTCAGAGAAGACATGTCATATTTCAGTGGGCTGAGAAGAGAATGTGAATTAAAGGTTAGAAAAAAGAAAGGTACATGATTCCTTCAGGAAAAAAAGCCAAGATATTACAGAAACTGAAGATCTATGGTGCAATATATTAATGCTCTCAGGACTATTGTGCCGTACAAACTGCCCTACTTCTATCTGAGGAAACTTTCTGGAACACTATTGAGGAAGGAAAATCCCAAGCATAATTCTGAGGTTTCAATGCTGAAGAGAAAAAGATCAGATTCTGAGGAAGGCGAAGTGGATGGCATTTGCAGGACAGAACACCAGTGAGCAGGAAGCTATACAGAATCTACATGGTTAAGTCGGTCACTGAATACTAAGCAATGTACTGTAGAGAAGAACTAGGGAACTATATATCTAATAATTCCTAGAGCATGCACACAGCTAAGAGATATTCAGTTTCTAAGCAATCATAGAGAGAGCAAGATGGATAGACAGACAGACACACACACACACATGCATACACTATCAAACACTCAGTTATCTGGAAAGAGAATAAAAAAGCTAACCATATAATAAAAGTCAAACAAACCAGATTGGAAAATATCAATCACATTTTCAAATAAGAAATTAAACCAATGTCTAACACTCTTTTAAGGAAGACGTGAAATTGAGAAATTCACACAAAATTCAAATTATCTAACCAGCGGAACAGAATTGAAAAAACCAGAAATAAATCCATGCATGTGTGATGAAAAGGCAACTTACAAAATAGAGGCAAATATCTGCCAACCACATACTGATAAGTTATCTAAAATATGTGATATCTAAAATATTTAAGTAACTCCCAGAACTCAACAAGAAAAAAGAATCCTAAATAAACTGATTTAAAAATGAACAAAGAATCTGAACAGACACTTCCACTAAAGAAAAAAAAAAGCCAATAGTTACATGGAAAGTGTTACAGATCACCAATAAGGAAGCAAATAAATATAAAACTATAATGAGATATTAACTCACACTCTTAACAACAGGATATGAGGCAGTAAAGATGTGAAGAAAGGGGACCCTTGACTGCTTTGGTGGGTATGTATATTGTGAGTGTGTGTGTGTGTATGTGTGTGTGTGTGTTTTGTACTGGGGACTGAACACCCAGGTGTATTTTACCACTGAATTACATCCCCAATTCTTTTTATTTTTTTATTTTGAGAGAGGGTCTCACTAAGTTGCTTAGGCTGGCTTTGAACTTGTGATCCTTTTGTGTCAGCCTCACAAGTCTCTGGAATTACAAACATGGGTCACTGTGCCTGGTTGTAAATTGTTAATTTTGGAAAACAATATGGAGGTTCCTAAAAAAAGTTAAAAATAGAACCATCATATGATTCAGCAATTCTACTTCTGGGTTTGTATCAGAAGGAAATGAAATCAGTATCTCAAAGAGATATCTGTACTCCCATATTTGTTGTAGTATTACTCAGTGAAATGAAGGTAGCTATTCAAATGAATCTAAGAGGTGGAAGTACCTTAAACATCCAGCAACAGATGAATGGGGAAAATGCATGTATACAAACATACACAGTGCAATATTATTCCATCATTAAAAATAATACCATTTGTGAACAATAGGCATGAACCATGACAACACTGTGCTGAAAGGATTGAGTCAGGACAGAGAAAGTCAAATGCTGTATGATCTTATTTACATGTGGAATCTGAAAAAGTCAACTCACAGAAACAGATTAAAATGGTTATTATCAGGGCTTGGAAGTGTTGATGAAACAGAGAAATGGTGACCAAAAAGAACAAACTTGTTGTTATGAAGAGTATATCTAACAGACAGCATGATGACTACATATTAATAACACTGTACTGTATACTTGAAATTTGCTGAAAGTAGATTTTAAGTATTTTCATCTCTCTCACACACACAGATGCACACCTTTGAGGTGACTGATATGTTAACTAATTTGATGGTAGTAATCTTTTCACTATATGTGTATCAAATCATCACACTGCATACATTAAATCTATATAATTTTATTTGTTCATTATAACTCAATAAACTGGGGTGAAAGTAAATTTTTAAAAATCCTCAAAACAGAACTGATCTAGAATCAAATCAACAATTACTAGACATGAGAAGATGGAAGAAAACATGACCCACAACCAAGAGAAAAAAACCAGTCATTGTAAACATCCTACAAATGACAGAAATGATGAATTAACAGACAACATTAAACCAGGATCTGAACATACAGAAAGAATAAAGAAAAGTGAAAGTAACAAATCAGATTTTAGAGATAAAACAAACAAGATCTGATATAAAAAAATTCACTAATTGGGATTAAAAGCAGGTAAGAAACTACAAGAAAAAAAAAAAAAAAACACCAAAAGGAACATGAAATCTTAGCAAAATAAAGTATGTAAATCAGAACTGAAAAAAAAAAAAAAGCCTCAGTGACCTAATGGACAGTATCAAGGAGCCTAATAAATAGGTAATGGAAGGCACTGAAAGGGGGCAGGGAGGCATTTGCAAAATAATGCCCAAAATTTTACAAAATTAAAGAAAAGCTAAAAATGCACAAATCTAAGTATCTCAATGAATCCCAATAAGATGAAAATTCACACATGTGTATGAACACTCAATACATTAAGAAGTTGGAGCACATCGAAGTTGCTGAATAATATTCCATTATTCATATATACCACAGTTTCTTTATCCATTCATCTATCGAAGGGTACCTAGGTTGGTCCCACAATCTAGCTATTGTGAATTGAGTTACTATAAACATTGATGTGGCTGTGTTACTGTAGTATGCTGATTTTAAGTCCTTTGGATATAAACCAAGGAGTGTGATAATGTATTTCTTGCACTTTAGGAGCCTTGCGCCTGTGTTAATACGTTGGGAGTGTTGAGCCTACATTTTCCTGTAGCAGGACAAATTTTTTCCACAGGGTGCAAGGTCATTCAATGGGACAAAGGACAGTCTTTTCAACAAAAGGTATTGGAATAACCAAATACATACATGAACAATTAAAAAAAAAAAACCTCAACTTTTAGTTTAAGCATACGTAAAGTTAAAATGGTTCACAGATCCAGATGTAGTAGGAACTACTAAAAAGTCAAGAATAAAATGTAGGAGAAAATATTTGTGATCTAGAATAAATAACTACTTCTTAAAGAACACAAAAAAGTAAAAGCAATAGGTGATAAAAAGTGATAAAAGGGTCTTCAACACAAAAAAAATCACCTTTTTAAAAGATATCACTAAGAAAATGAAAGGCAAGTTACAGTACAGGAGAAGCTGTTTATAATATAATTATTTGTCAACTACCTGTAACTACAATAGAAAGAACTGTTATAATTAAATAAGAAAAATAAATGCCCAATTAATAAATAGGCAAACTACATGAAGTTATGTCACAAAAATTATGCAAATGGCTATATTTGAAAAGAAATTTATTATCATTAGTCATTAGAGAAATTCAATATAAAATCAAAACAATACACTTTTACATACTAGATTGTCTATAATTAAAAAGACTTCTCACACTAAGTGTTGGTGAGGATATGGAATGATCATAATTTAAAGCATTTAGGTGGGGTTGGGGCTGTGGCTCAGTGGTAGAGCACTTGTCTAGCATGTGTGAGGCACTAGGTTCAATTCTAAGTACCACATTAAAAAGAAAACCTAAATAATTCAAAACATTGATGATTGGGAATGTAAAATGATAAAGTTACTTTGGAAAATAGTTTTGTTGAAGTTTCTTAAAATATAAGCATATGCTTGCCATAAACACAACAATCATATTCCTCAATATTTATTCAAAAGAAAACTTGTACATAAATATGCATGTAAGCCTTATTCCTATCATGCAGTGATTGGAAACAATCCAAGTGTACATCTCTAGCGGAAAAAACTAACAAACGATGGCATAGGTATATAATAAATAATGATTTTCAGCAATAAAAAGCTACTAAAAATGCAATAAAATGGATAATCTCAAAAAATATATTAAGCAAAAGTAGTAAACAAAAAAGGGTATATATTGTATAATTTCATTTCTATGACATTCTAGAAAAGGTAAAACAATTAGTGTCAGAAAAGCAGTTCAATTGTTGCCTACAGCCATTTATGGATAAAGAAAGGGAACAGGGAAGACTGACTATAGAGAGGGATGGCCAAATTTTTGAGGCAGGAAGAGTGTTCAATATTACTGTGATGGGGGCTACATGCTTACAATTGTCAAGACATCTAATTCTATTGTGTTAATCAAGTTCATTTTATCATATGTAAATTATACCTTAGTGTAGCTGATTTTAAACCATGGAAACAATCTAAATGTTCACCCCCCACAGGTTCCAGCTGGTCCTGACAGGTCTCACCCCTAGAACCCATTGTTTGGCCTGCCAGTCCCACTGCCAGGCTCACTACTTGGGAGGCTCCAGGACTGACCCCTGGCAGAAAGGGCAGTATCTGAGAGAGACAGAACTGGCCAAAGACAAGCTCCCCCAACCCACGGGAATAGAACTGACAGCTCTTCCCATTCCACCCCACACCAATCCCCCCAAAAGGGAAGGTGAGAAGTCTTAAACCCCAACTGTAAATTCAGTGAGCAACACAATAAAAAGGAAGGACCCTGCAGGCCAAGGTGCATACTCCTCGCTCAGTTCAAACTTCAAGAAGAAACAAAAAGAAAATCAATTGGACACAGAACATCAACGCATATACTCACTATTTTGTCCACCATAATGGAAACAACTCCTTAACTTTTCACCAAGATTTTTCACTTTTTTGTGCGTCTGTTTTTTGTTTGAATGTGTGCTGACTGATTCAAGAACATCTTTACATATACATATTTGTTTCTCCTCATTTCTAGCCTTTAAAAAATTTTTTTTTTACTTGAACACACATTTTATTTATTTTTTTGTGGTGCTGAGAATTGAACCCAATGTCTCGCATGTGCTAATGCTCTACTGGCTAAACCACAACTCCAGCCCTCTAGCCCTTTTATTCAGGTTGTTATTTTTCCATGCTGTTCTGTGAGGGTGAGGGTTTTTGGTTAGCATATTTTGATTGTTTTGTATTGTCTTTGACACTACTCTATTTCCCTTGTCTTCCCCTCTTTTTTTTCTATAGCTAGCCGTCAAATTCTGTTTTCTCTTTCACGCTTCCCTTATATTTATTTATTTATTTATTTATTTTTATTTACTTATTTTTGTGGTGCTGGGATTGAACCCAGGGCCTTGTGCATGCGAGGCAAGCACTCTACCAACTGAGCTCTATCCTCAGACCTTAAATTCTTTCTTCTATTTTTTTCTTCCTACTCATTACTAACACATCCTATGTTACCACTTCATTTGCTCTACTAACCCTTTGAAACTGCAAAAACTTTTCTATGCTCCTCTGTCTTCTTTTTCACTCTTACTCAACCCTATCCTTAACACCTCTTAATACTAATTGATTTATATAACATCTGCCCCCACCACTAATATTACAGCAATAATTAATGTGGTAGAAGTCACAGACAACACCTATTGTTTGATTTTATGCCAGACATAATTTATGATTATTTACTGTTTTCACTGATGGAAAACTGCTGATCCTACTATTTCTGCTTATTGTAGGAACTAATTACCTAGTCTTCTACTATGTACTGTTTGCATAGGTTATTGCTATCATTGGGATCCCCTGCATCTATGAGGTATAATAACATACAGGGAGACTATATCACTAACCATTCTCTATTCCCAGTCCCTCCCCAAATAGTCCTACTCTCAAGTGTTTACTTCCATGAGATCAACTTTTTTAGCTTCCACACATAAATGAGAACATGACCAATTGTACCTCTGTGCTTGAATTATATCACTTAACACAATATCCTCTAGATTCTTTCATGTTGTTGTACATGACAGGATCTCTCTTTTTTTTTTTTTTATGGTCTGAGTAATATGCTATTGTGTGCATTTACACTACAATTTCTTTTCTTATTTTCTTTTTTGAAGTGAGGTCTCACTATGTTGCCCAAGTTGTAGCCTCAAGCAATCTTTCACCTCAGTCTTCAGTCTTATCCTCAGCCTGCATCTTTAGTTTTCTGAGTATACTACAAAGGGTTTTGCATAACAGCTCTTACTTAAATTTCTCCAAATCTTCACCAGCATTTGTTATTTCTGGTTTTTTTGATAATAGCCATTCTTACTGGGTTTTGATACAATATGCATTTCTCTGATTAGTCACAATGCTGAGCATTTTTTCATATCCTTGACAGTCATCTGTATATCATCTTTTCATAAATTTCTATGGATAGACATTTGCCCATTTAATTGGATTATTTTTGTTGTTGAGTTCTTTATATATTTGGGATATTAATCTCTTGTAAAATGAAGAGTATGCATATATTTTCTCCCATTTGTCTATTTTTGCTTTTGTTTCCTGTGCTTTTGGGGTTTTAACTAAAAATGTCTTTGCCTATTATAACTTTCTGAAGTGTTTCCCCTATGTTTTGTTCCTATGCACTGTCAAATTTGCATGTCTAATATTTAAGTCCTTGATCCATTTTGTTAATTTTTATATATAGTGAGAGGGTTCTAGTTTAGTTCTTCATATGGATATCCAGTTTTTCCAACACCATTTATTGAGAGACTGTTACTTCTCTAATGTATTATCTTGTTTTATACCTCAACAATTATTTATAATGATTTAATACCCACTCCCCAGAAGACTATGCTCTCATTACATGCAGAAACAATCTATCTTGTTCATGTAGCAGTTACTGGCTTTAAGCAAGTCTCAAAAAATATTTTTTCAACTAAATTAAAATAACCTTTTGGTTTTTCAAAATTCTCTGCATTGAACATGGTTTGGTAACTTTATAATCATAAAAAAGTTACTTCAAATACATGTGAAGATAGAAAGATCTCCCATGTTCTTGGATAGGCAGAACTAATATTATCAAAATGGCCATGCTTCCAAAGGCGTTATATAGATTTAACACAATTCCAATTAAAATTGTAACATTTCTCATAGAAACAAAAAAAGCAATCATGAAATTCATCTGGAAGAACAAAAGACCCAGAATAGCCAAAGCAATCCTGGGCAGGAAGACTAATGCAGGAGGTATCACAATACCAGACATTCAACTCTACTACAGAGCAATAGTAACAAAAACGGCATGGTATGGGCACCAAAATAGACAGGTAGACCAATGGTACAGGATATAAGACATGGAGACATACCCATATAAGTACAGTTATCTAATATTAGACAAAGGTGCCAAAAACTTACAATGGAGAAAAGAGAGCCTCTTCAACAAACAGTGCTGGCAAAACTGGAAATCCATATGCAGTAAAATGCAATTAAACCCCTATCTCTCACCCTGTACAAAACTCAACTCAAAATAGATAAAGGATCTAGGAATCAGATCTGAGACCCTTCACCAAATAGAAGAAACAGTGGGCCCGAATCTCCATCACATTGGCTTAGGACCAGACTTCCTTAACAAGACCCCCATAGCATAAGAAATAAAAACAAGAATCAATAAATGGGATAGATTCAAACTTAAAAGTTTTTTCTTAGCACAGGAAATGATCAATAATGTGAAAAGAGAGCCTATAGAGCGGGAGAAAATCTTTTCTACACACACTTCAGACAGAGCACTCATCTCCAAAGTTTATAAAGAACTTTAAAAACTTCACAGCCAAAATACATGTATTTTTCAATATGTACTAATTTTGCTTTATGACAAATTTAAATGCTATATTAGCTTTTTTGCCCTTGGCAGAAGCATAGGGAAGAGGGACTATGCAATATTCTAAATCATGTCTCCTTAACATAATGCCTAGTAAATGACATATCATCTGCTTAATAAATATGTAGAGCAAAAAATAAGTTAAATTAAAAATACATTCCAAAAAGTTATTTATGAGCAAAGTTAGGTTTAAAGTTTTAAAGGGAATATTTTTTAGAAGAATCAAATTTTATAAATATAATATGTATATATATGAATAACAATGCTTTTGTTAAAAAGAAAAATGAGTCCTTTGGTACTCAAGAAGCATATTTTTAAAAATTTAAGCTGCTTTAGTCAAAGACTACATATTTATTTTTTCTGCTACGCTTAGCTAACTACAGGAAAAAAGTAATACATTTAGGTGAATGCAAACTACTAAACATATAAATGTATTTCATCACAAATCCAGAATATTTATTGAAAGTTATATATTGAATGCAACAAGCCTTCCAACAACAACAACAAAAATCAGGAATTTTAGAAATCCTGAGAATTATTGCCGCAATGTAAGTTTTAAATTCAACTATCTTTTTTCCTAGTTAATACTGCTTTTATTATTTTTAGTCATCCTTTGTAATAACAAAAGATTAACTATATAGAATCACAAAATATTCTTCACATAGGTCTATTAATTTTAATGATCACATACATTATCATAGTATTGATTGAGCTTGGAACCTGAGAATTCTAAAGACAACTAATTAATTAAGCAATAACGGTGGTCTATGTAGCAATGCTGATTAATACATCCTTTGATGTCTGAAAAAACCCCAGAGGAGAAGAATGGCTCTAGCTCACCTACAGGGAAATGAATTTAAAAAACCACTATACTACCCAATACTAATAGTATTATTTATACTACAAGAGGAATATTAAAATACTTAAAAGTAATTCCTATTAATCATCTTCCAGATAATGCTTCCCTTTTTAACAATTTGCACTCAGAGTTTACATGCATTATTTTATACACAAAAAATGCAAAAATAATGCAAGGATAAATACATTTAGTATTTGATGTAAGGTTGTTTCAGAAAGGATAGCAATATACATGAGATATAAATATAAAATTGCTCTATCTTAACATAGTTCAATAAAAAGTTCTTTAAAACATAAACAAAACCTCTTGAGATGATACAGCAGAACTGATAGGTCAGTTTTATGGTAGTATCTGTGTTAACTATAATTGTAATCTAAATGCCTTAAGTCTTATCCCTTCCACTTTTCTTTCTACAACTTTGAAAATGTAACCAGAATTACAGCTCATTAACTAGGTCCTTAATAATGGAAAAACTAATGTGTATGCTGACAGTTTTTAAATAACTAATGCAAAGCAAGAAAAGTTAAGTAAATTTTCTGGAATTACAAAGTCACAGGACTGTTACAATCCTACTTAGAATAAGATACATTCCATGCTTGTATAAATGTATCAAAATACATTCTACAGTCATGTGTAACTAACAAGAATTAAAAAAAGCCATCTAATGCAAGACAAAATTCTAAAAAGAAAAAGTCACCCAATGATAATATTTAAATAATGTGATAAGCAGAAGAATAGTTGCTTTAAAGAAAATGATCTTAAATTTCTGATCTAGTTCTACAATTAAGATATTTCATTAAAACTTAATCTTGTTAAAGATTAAAACACTGCTTAGTTATACCACACGAAACATTAATAGATTATACGTTTGGAGAATAAAATATACTTTTAATAAAAGGGCAAAAATTCTCAGGGGAGGGCTGGGGATATAGCTCAGTTGGTCAAGTGCTTGCCTAGCATGCACAAGACCCTGGGTTCCATCCAGCCTTGGAAAAAGTGAGCACAGCTTTGATTCAGCTGGGTGCTCATGATCATTCTCAGTGGGTTTATCTCAGCAGCATCTCTGCACACAGTTCTTTTCCCTCTTCCCCATACTCCTTGCCATGAAATCTCAAACTAAATACTACTTCCTCAAAAAGATAATTCAATTTATAATAGGTTCTCCACTACTCTCTTATATCAAGGCACTATTTTCATTGCTAAATAACACATTTATTTGGTTCATTTTTGCTTTATTAATTTATAATATGCACCTCCTTCTAAGAGTCACAAATGTTTCATTCACTCCAGTGAACTCTATGACTGTGACACAACAGTATTTCTGAATGAATAAACTAATCTTGGAAAATGTACCTATCCTTAAAGATTTAGTTCAAATGTTCCTCTGTACCTAAAATCTTCTATATAGCAGAAAACTTATGGGGATGATACACAGGATCAATATCTTTATTGTGGTATGATCTAATGGGGCAAATTATCAAGTAGTATACTTTCAGTATGTGCAAGTTTATTGGTAATTTATCATTATACTTCAGTAAAGTTAAAATGAAGATTGATTCAAACAAACAAAAGCTAAGGAAAGTTATTGCTGTCATCTCACTACACCAAAATGTTAAAGGAAGTTCTTCATGTGAAGGAAAATGTAATGGAAGTACGCATCTATATGCAGTAACAAAGAACACTTGAAATGACTTTGTGATAAATACAAAACATTTTTTCTCATTTAAATTTGTTTGTTTGAAATATAACTGCATTAAAAAAAATCAGTGTGCTAAAGAGGCTAAAACAGAATAGAAGTAAAATAGAGGAAAGAAAACAGATGTGTGCTCTTTTAAGTCTTAGAGTAAGTGAAGTGATATTACATGCTTTGAAAGTCAACTATTATGGAAAAAAAACATATATTCTAAACCCTAAACCCACCACCATACCAATAAAACAAATAAGCAGAGGTAATTTAATAGTGAATATAAGTGACTAAAAAAATAGTCAATACAAAAGAGGGCAGAAAGACATTTTTAAAAAAGAACAAAGAACAGCTGGGTCAAATAAAAGAAATAGTAACATTTGATCCAAAGTACACATACGGTAAATGCTCTAAGCCCTCCGAATTAAAAAGCAGAAATTATCAGATTTAATTTTGAAAGTATAACCTAACTACAAACTACCTGTAAGAAATGAAACTGAGAAATAGATAAATCCATAGCTGTGGTTAGGGATTTCAACTCTACTCTCCTAATATTTACTTAAGTAGACAGAAAATTAGTACAGAAATAGACCACTTGAATGACATTAAGTTGTCTAACAACTTGATCAAATTGGTAGTCACAGAACACATCTCCCTACACAGACTATATATCAGTACATACAGTACATACACCACATAGAACACATTTGGGCCAAAAAGCAATTTTAATAAATTTTGTAAAGCACATAGGATAAACTCTAACAACAGGTAAATTAACTATAAATTGAAGAAGAAAGATATATGGAAATCATCAACTATTTGGAAATTAAACTACACACCTTGGGTCAAAGAAAACATGACAAGAGAATCAGTACATCTGGGAAAATAATAAGATTTAAGAGACATAAAATAGTATGTGAAAACATAAATAACATTTAAAGTGTTACAAATGCTAACATTTAATATAAAAATTGGTGTCAAGAAGGAAGTTTATAACAATACATATGAAAAGGGAAAAAAGGTTTAAATAAATGCTGTAAATTTTTACTTTAAGAAACCAGGAAAGGAAGACCAAATGAAATTCAAAGTAGTCAGAAGGAAATAAAGAACAAAAATAGGCAGGCGCAGCGGCGACGGCGGCGGCAGCGGCCCGGCCGAGGTGCGCGCTGGGGGGGGGGGGGGGGGGGGGGGGGGGGGGGGGGGCGGGGGGAGGGGGGCCGGAGAGGAGCATGAATGGAGCAAAATGGCGGATCATGTGCAGGAAGTGAAGATTAAAGAGCAATGTCGCCTTTACTTTGCATACTGTAATGGCATCATTCCTCAAGTAAAAAGAATGATCTTATTCCTGATATACCTACAAAAACGGCAGTGGCGTGACTTCTACTCGTTTCTTTGGGAAGAGAAAGAGACTAAAAGGCTCATTTTGGAGACCAGGATTAGTAGACCAGATCTTTGGAATGTGAGGGACAAGTTATCAGAACAGGATTATATCAAGAAACAACCACAAATGAAGACCACAAGTTTTGTGTTTTGAAGCCTGCGTCATGGCCAGCATCATCAAAAGTAGCAGTAAAACTTGGTACAAAGTGATAATAATAATAATAATTGTAATGTGGCACCTTGAGTTTTACAGCAGCTATTGCTAAGCATGAAGCAATTTATGTGATTTTTAAAAAAAATCTTTGCATCTTAAACTAGTAAGTACTCAGGAATCACTTCTGGCACTTAAAGGAACAGACTAATGCACAAGACTGATTTGTTTACAATAAAGAGCATTTTCGGTCCAGTGCTTTTGTATACTAGGGGTAAAAAATTAGTGTCCATGAACATTCCAGAGCATGGTTTGGATAGCCCTTACGAAGGATGCTTTGGCCTGCAGAGGAAGAAGCCAGTACTTTTATGAATATATATGTCTTGTTTCCTATAAAGAAGCATCCCTTCATGTGATTTCTCCCACATTTCTGGAGCAAAACAGTTGTCATTCCTAATAGTTAGAAAATCAAGATGTGTCAAAGCAATTTTCATAGCATCTTTGTTCAAAGGAGGATCTGTTGTTTTTGGTAAGGAGTTGTTTTTCTCTAATCCACCCTAAAACAAATCTATCAAAGTTAAGAATTAACTTTTCAAAACAGAGGGGAACATGCTCTCAGTGTTTTGTTTTTACTCTTCATTTACTTTTAAGAACTGTAATTTTTCACCTAATTGAGTGGTAAGGAGTGTCTCTGTCAATGGGATAAGTTTGTGAGTGATTTTTTTCTTTCTCCAGAGAATGAAGTGTATGGCTTTCCTTTGTTAAACCACCAAGATAGTATTGGGTACTCACAGACTTTAAAGTGGTACTTTATTGTAACAGGACACCTTTCCACCAGAAAATATACACTCTCCTTCAGGTGAATTTAGTAAATAAAAACCAGTCTGCAGTACATTGAAGGGGGAATACTTTCCTCATAATGCTGTTTGAGCTTGAAGTTTAATAAAGCAGTTTATTACAGGTTAAGATGATTATGTGAAAGCTGCACATACAGACCGAAATAATTGAGTCATTATGTATCTAGTACTTTTCTGAACCACCAGGGTGAGTCTTTTTTTTTTTAACTTGATGCTAAGCATTTTATGATTGTCAAGTCCTCTCAGTCTGAAGTCTTAGATAACTCTCCTCTAAGGTTATGTTTTATGGAAAATTTTAAATGCCATGAAACTTTAGTAATGGAAAATTATAATATTGGGTTTGTCTTTTAGCTCTGTTGCTGTCATAGTCAAGTGTCTTTACGAGAGTGACCCAAAGCAGCTCCTTGATGTAATGATTTTCTTATTCTTGGTCTTAAATGAACTTATCTATTTACCTCATTGGCAGTGGTTACAAAGTATTGCCTGGGGGGAAATATCAAAACTCATTCATATGTAATTATCTTTGGTTACTCCTCCTTCCATTTTCTAAAAAAATCTGAAGTTAATGAGAATAATGAGGATTTTCTGTCTTCCTTTGCTTACCAGTTATTGCAAAGAGATGACAACTAAGTAAAGTGGAAATGACAGAGATAAGAAAGATCATGTGTTAATGGTACTAGCTGATGTTCAGGATCTTGACAAGAAAGAATATATGTTAAATATGTTAATATGTAAGTATATTATACAATATAAGTAACAACAAATGAATAATTCTGGGGTCTTACTGGATGTATTACGTTGTTATGCTGAGCCTTACACAGAATCTTAATTTACTGGGCTCTTCATCATAACTAATAACAAGATTGTTTTCAAAGTAGTCAGTTTGTTTTAAATTTCAGGTGTGCAGTAATTAAATATTGACTGCCTGTGTAACTCTAGGGAGCTATGAAGAATCATTACAAGTGACAGGTTAAAATTTAACAGGGTGAAAAATTTTAGCTGGATTATAGAAAAAGTGACAGTTGTCATTTCAGCATTAAAAACATCAAGGAAATAATAGGCACAATGGGTAGTCCATTTTGAGAAGGGAGTCCTGTACAACTTTTGAGAGTTTTAAATGGAAGAAAGAAAAAGTAACTTTTGTAACTTTTTTCAGCAAACTAAAACAATGAGGGAATGTTTAATGTGTGCAAGGCCCTTTCTCTGCAGGGGATGGCAGGATTAAGAAAGCCCTGGAGCCAGAAGCTGAAGCGTCAGATTCTGATGCTCTTTTTGGTTTGGCTTCAGAAGCACAAATTGAGGTACAAGAGTGAACACATAATACTGGAATAGCTGCATCCCCTTACCCAACCCCACCCTATCTTTCTTTTGTGGATTTTTACAAATAATATGTCCATATTTTGATTTTTTTTAGACTGGGTCTTGCTTTGTTGCCCAGGCTGTCTCAAACTCCTGGGCTCAAGGGATCCTCTTGCAACAGCCTCCTGAATACTGAGCTAATATGTCTATAGAGTATTTATATTAACTTGATAACTAAATTTATTTTCATTTGTGAGAAAATTAAGGGATGTATGTATACATGTGGTATCATTCAAATAAATACTTATTCAGTAAAACAAAACAAAAAAAAGAACAAAAATAAATGAAACAGACAATTCAAAATCAACATAGGAAAAAGAAATCAGTGAAACCTATAGCTGGTTCTTTTGAAAATTCCAATAAAAATGATTACTCTTTAAATGGAGTGATTGTCAATACCAGTAATAAAAGAGAAGATAACTGCAGATCATGCAGACATTAACAGGATAGAAGGGGACATTATTTACAATAAAAACTGCAAATAAATTTGAAAGTAGATGAAATAGACAAATTCCTGGACATATACAAACTACCAAAAGTAATTTCAGAAGAAGGTAGAGAACATAACTCAATTAATACATTGTTTAAAACCTTTCCACAAAAAAAACTTCTTAGTACACAACTTTAAATGGTAGGCTAAGATGTAGCTAAGTGGAAGACTGCTTGCCTAGCATACATGAGGTTCTGAGTTCAATTCCCAGAAAGCCTGCCCAAATGGCAAAATTTCTCATAAAATAGAAGTTGTAATGCTTCTACAACTCATTTTAAGAAGTCAGCATTACCTTCAATCCAAGTAGAAGGACAGGGGAAAGATATCTAAAGAATGATATTCCTAATGACCATAAGACTTAAAATTCTTAATAAAATTTTAAACTAAATCTAACAATCTATCAAGGATAATAAATTACAATCCAGTTTGAGGTTTATTCAAGAAATGCAAAATTACTTTATCATTCAATAATCAGTGAAATTCCAGACACTAGCAGACTAACCCATGAAAAACCATATGACCAGCTAGGTATAGAAAGCGCCTTTGGGGCTGGGGTTGTGGCTCGGTGGTAGAGTGCACGCATGAGGCACTGGGTTCAATTCTCAGCACCACATATAAATAAATTAAATAAATAAATAAATAAATAGGTCCATCAACAACTAAAAAATATTTTTAAAAAAAGAGAAAAAGAAAAAGCCTTTGACAAAATTTAATATTCTATCATGACTTTCTTTGGAAGCATCATGACTTTTTAAAAAGTTCAGAAAACTAGGAATATAAAGGAACTCCTTCACCTTGATAAAGGGCAATCTATGAAAAACTACAGTTAACACACTTAATGGTGAAAGTATGGATGCTTTCACTGTAAAATCAGGTACAAGCAAAGATATCTTATGTTACCATATTATTTAACACGGTTCTGAGGTTGGGGTGTCAGAAATGTTCTATACTGTGACTGTGGTGATGGAAAGTACATTTAATTGGTTAAAATTCACTGAATTGCATACTAAAAATAAGGAAAACACTGATTAAAATATATTTAAACAAAAATATACACAGGAAAAAATTCTTCATTACAAAATGAAAAGGCAATCCACAGAACAGGAGAAAACACTTGGGAGACATATTATGAGACACCACTAATATCTAAAATTTATAAAGTCTGACAATTCAGTATGAAAAGGAAAGCCCAGTTAAAACACTACACCAAAGATTTCAACAGCTATTTCAAAAAGACACACAAATTACCACAGAGAAAAGATGTTTAGTATTATTAGTTTTGTGGGAAATTAAAACTACAGGATACCACTACATATTTACTAGATTTAGTAAAATTTTAGAATATATGAAATGTGGATGATATTTAAGTATAATCCTGGGACAGCAAAAGAGTACAGTGTAGCAGTTTCTTAAATTGAACATAGCAAGGACAAAGAAGTTGCATTTATAGGTAGGGATTTGTCCAAGATATCTAATACATGTTCACTTAAAGATTTGTACAAAAATATTCATAAGATCACTTTACCTAAGGGCCCAAAACTGCAAAGAACTCAAATGTATATATAGTGGTGAATGTGTAATATATTATAGTACATAGATACAGTAAAGTCACAAAAAGAAATAAATTACTGATAGATGCAATAATTAGGATGAATTTTAAAAGTATTAAGGTAAGTGAAAAATACAGAACGCAAATCTATATACTATGTTTCTGGACTACAATTTTTAATATTTAAAAATTATTTGTGTCACAGTCCTGCTTTTCTTCTGGGGTCTCCAATTATACATGTTGCTTTTTCAGTGTTCGCCTTCTTGAAGTGCTCATTCTGGCATAAGTCAACCTTTCTTTTAAGAGTCTGATTCCATGAAACTGCCATTCTGTGCCACAAGCACGTGGAGAGAAATCATGAAAACAGACAGATGTCTGGTCAGTTCCTGAGTTATGCAACCAACTCAGCTGAGATTCTAAATTTTAACGTAAGCATCTTAGACATTAAGGCTAGTCAAGTCTTCTGATGTTTACATTAAATGCAGCCAGATCTTGGTTTAATGATTCATTTTACAAAACTGGCCTTGAAATATGAAATCATATATTAAAAATGGTATATAAAACAAAGTTTCAGTTTTATTTGCCTTGAACTTTAGATGCTAATGCAGATATTATAATGTATCTGTTTTGGCTTGGGAATCGTTAATTTAAAGAAGAGTTGGGTGAAAGCAATAGGTGTAACCTACATAAAATTTAGTAACTAAGACTCCTGACAATGAAGATATTTATGCATCTGTAAGCTTAATAAAAATTTTAAAAATCATTATCATCAATATGAAATGATACTTTTAATTTAAAAATCACCCGAATCACAATTCCATAAATCAGTAAGTGGAACTGGAATGCTGACTGCAGGCATTTCTCTCTTATGTCCATTTAAATTGAGATGATTTTCGTTCAATGAAGACAAAATGCCAGCCAAATAATGAAAAACCTGAATGTGTATGAGGATTTCAGGAATGACATGAAAATGAAAGTTATATGCAAAAATATGAATTTTATTTTATCAAAGAAATTAATACAGTTTGCAATGAGCTATGGTATAGATAAGAATAGTAAATAACTTAAGTTGTTAGATTCATTAGTATCTATATAAAGAATGTAAAGGAATGTGAAGAATTTGTCAGATAAATAACATGTGACTACTTTCCTGTATTGCAACTCCCAAGAAATTCCAGCCTTGTGAGAGTTATCATAAAAGTCCAACTTACAGGCCTGAAAGAGATGAAGTTTGAAAAAGGATGTTTGGGAAGAATCCTAAGTGGAAACTTCCTAAACCAAACTCAACACCATCACCACAGTTTTCAGTTTACTATTTTCTGCCCAGGATATTTTTCTGCTTCTCATGTAAATTTAGAATACCTAACCTTTTGAAAGAGTGGCTTGAACGTCAGCAGCAGTGTAGTTGGTCACATTATTAGAGATATGATTAATTCTACAGATGCTGATTTACTATACATCAACAATGCAGTGAATTCATTTTCAAAACTTTGTTCTGGTGGGTTCCAAATATTCTGTATGAGATTCTGGGTTCCATACATTCTGTATGTTATTAAAGGACCAACTCAAAAACAAAAGAGTCTATGTTATTCTGTTTAAGAACAACTAGATGTCTAATCCAATGGACATTTGTCAGTGGTTATCTTATAGGATTGAATATACTGTTGATACACTCTTTTAAATTTCTAAGGCTCTCTTGTCTGGTTCCTCCAGCTCACGGTCTTCCTTAAGCCATCACCAAAATGTCTTATTGTGATATCCCCAGGCACCATTCTTGACCACTGATACTCAAACTCTACATACTTTTCCCATACTGAACATTTCTTTACTTCCTTTGTTTTGGCACTGCTGACGACACCTGTTTGTACCTCTGACCTAACTCATCCACCTCCTTGATGTCTCCATTAGGTACCTCAAATACAGGATGATTCCCAATGGAATTCATTTCTTTTCCCGTTTCCTATCGTATAATCAGTCCAGTAGCCACAAAATTTCCCAAGCAGTAAATAGTCTATATTTAATACTTACATCCAGGCAATTTTGTAGCTAGATAACACTATAATGTGATTCATTCTCACACTGCCTCAACTAGTGACCTTATTAATTTCATAAACACATTGCTGAAAACCTCCTGATTGCATCAGCCTCCCAAGTATTTTCCCTGCTTCCACTTCTGTCCTCTCCAATTTAATCTTTGTACTTTTATTAAGTATTCTTTCTAAATATTTCCTCTTAGACAGTTTTCTATGATGCACCACTGCCTTCAGGACAAAATCTAAATGAAATGGGAGAGAAGAACTATTCCAAAGCGACCCTGACTTCCTGTTCAGGCTCTCCTGGCTTTCCCCTGCAAAACTTCATGCATAGTTACACTGTTCTGTATTGGAGGCAGAGAGGGGTGGGAGACACCTACAAGTTCCTGCCATTCTATACATTCTATCTGTGTAAGAATGTCATTCTTCTCATTCTTATTGATATAATTCAGAGTTATCCTTAAGTTGTAATGGAGCCACCACTTTAAGAATTGTTTCTTACCCTGGCATCCTCTAGCTTCCTTTTCTCTCTTCCTTCTAGATTAATTCAAGTGTACATTCTCTGTAATCTCATAGTAACTGGTACTATCAAGGCAATAATGACACTATAAAGTCTACATGTATTCTTTTTTCCTAGTCAGATACCCACCTTTGTAAAAAAGAAACATACTCACTTTCCTTATCTGTGAATTTTCTCAAGTCCTGCCCAGAGAAGTTTCTCATAAAAGATTTAATAGGGGGGCTGAGATGTAGTTCTGTGGTATCACATATGCTTAGCATGTATAAGGAGTTGGGTTCAATCCCCAGAACTGGGGAAAAAAAGATTTATTAGAAGCATGGACAATAATGGGATAGGTTCTAAAATAAACATGTGAATTATCAAAACCACTATTAAAATTCCTGGAAGGTATGACCCTGGGGTTATGGTTTAGATATGAGATGTCCCCCAAAAGTTCATGTGTGATACAGGAGGGTTTAGAGGCAAAATAATTGGGTGAGGAGTGCCTTAACCCAATCAGTTCATTAATCCACTGAGAGAGATTAACTGGGTGGTAACTGAAGGCAGGTAGGATGTGGCTGGAGGAGACCACCACTGTTGACATGCCTTTGTGGTTTACTGTGTTGAGCAGATGAGACTCTCTCTCTCTGCTTCTCGGTGCTATGATTAAATGGCTTTTCTCTGCCTGACCCTTCACCAACCCTTCCATCATGATATGCTGCCTCACCTACAGCTCAGAGCAATGGAATCAGCCATCTATAGACTGAGACCTCTGAAACCACGAGCCTCCAAATAAACTTTTCCTCCTCCAATTGTTCTTGTCAGGTCTTCTATTCACATTAGCCAAAAAAGAAAAAGTGACTCAAAACATCTGGAGACCAACATTCTATCACCTTTCAAAATAATTATGCCCAGCAATTTTCGATCACTGGAACATGAATATAGTTTTTTTTAGATGAATACCTGTAGTTGCAATGCACTTAATGACACTATTTTACAAAACTATGTTATTTTAAGCACCAAAAGTTGTATCTCATGAAAATCTTAAAAATACTAAGTAGGGGTTAGGGTTGTGGCTCAATGGCAGAGTGCTTGCCTAGCATGTGTGAGGCACTGGGTTTGAGTCTCAGCACCACAAAGAAATGAATAAAATAAAGGTCTATCAACATCTAAAAACTATTTTTAAAAAAACTAAATAAACAAAATAAAGGTATTGTGTCCATCTACAACTAAAAATTTTTTTTTAAAAAAGAATGCTAAATAGGAACTCACATGCAATAAAAGAAATGCAAATTTGTATCTTGCAATGTGAGGTCACTCTGTAAATATACTTATCAAGGAGATTGATGGTTACCACATTATTCAAACCTACCCACCTCTCTAAGCTGTATCTTGCTGAGTGGATTTCTTTGAATATAAAATATATGCTATTATGATATAATTCTTTTACAATGATATAAGAAGCCACGGTTGATTTTTTATAGCCAGAATTTCTCTCATAATCTACTTCCATCAAGTCTTTTTAGGACTTGAATACTACTAGCCAATATTATACCAGTGTTCATTATAGCCATGAACATGCTAAGCTCCTACGCAGTCTATTAGGCTGAAGGAAGTGCAGATACTCCACAAACTTGGAAAGAACATATAAGGCAAAGGAATGTTTCAATGGCTCTATTTATGTTTCAAGATAAACATTCTAGAACCTGGCTAAAAGAATGCTGTTGCTAAATAAAAATTTATAGACAGCAAGGGTAAATTAAGATTAGACTAGTTACTTTAATGAACCCATTATAAAAGCTTACTGCAGGACAAAAATTGAATATAAAGTGAGCTGAGGATGTTGCCATTTCTGTAAGCACCATTAATTAATCAGACCTCACTTTTCAATAGGTCAGTATTCTCCAGATCACATCTCCTAGATAATACACATATAATTCTCATTGGGTTAGTCATTGTGCATGCTCAACTGCTGGTACAGATGTTTATAGTTTCCATTACTTTAATCCTATTTCTGGGATGTAATAATCTGTTATTTTTCTATAGCAATTAAGTTTTTTGCATCTCTAGGAAGTATCCCTGAGAAAAATCAGCTAAATGAACCTAAAACAAAACCAAAATTAATGCTACTGTAAGGATATACTGAACACAGATTTCTTACATGGCCCCAAGAAACAAATAACTAAAGTACACTTGATATAATCACTTTTTGCAGGAGTCATTAAGGATTGAACCCAGGACCTTGTGCATGCTATGTATGCAATCTACTACTGACCTATACTCCCACCCATTAAATACATTTGATAATCTAAAAGAAGAAACGATTAAAGAGATACAAACTCAAAATTCCACTTTTACTAAACTGCTAAATATAATTTAAAAATTTTCTCTTCATATTGGGCAATGTCAAAATTATTACCTATGTACATTTAAAATTATGTATCATGTACTAGAATCATATCACCTGCTTCAAATATTAAATAATTTAGCCCTTACCTATAGTCTAAAACCCAAACAGGCTAAGGCAGAGGGATAGCAAGTTCAAGGTCAGCCTGTGTGACTGGAACCATGTCTCAAAATGAAAAATAAAAGTGCTGGGGATGTAATTCAGTGGTAGAGCACACCTGGGTTCAATACCCAGCATGGAGAAGGAAAAAAAAAAGAAGAAGAAAAGACTACCAAACAAGAAAAATAAGATAGAAATGGCTAGTCTGCAAATCTGCTTTTGTGTGTAAATTTTTTCAACAATCATCAGTTAGTCTCATAAATACTCTAGGTTTAGAATAAAAGTACAAGTACAAGGTAGTTCCCTTTAAGAAGCTCTTCTTTTCCACCACACAGAAGTCTCTTCTACTGGGAAGTTCTATATCCCTTTAACTGTGTTCTGATACAAGTTCTGATACCCTCTGAAGATCTATATTTTCATGCCCACAATACCTACCAGAGTGTGCCTTGTACAAAAATTCAATATATATGTATTTTATATACCCAGATAGTCTCTCCTACATTTACATTTTTCAGTTTTTCCAAAATAAATGATATATAATACAATACTTTCCATTTTTTTTTTTCTTCCTAATTCTTAACAGTTCTTATTTTCTTTCTCTTTCTCTCTTTTTTTTTGGGGGGGGGCGGGGAGGCGCAGGGGGTAGGGAGTACTAGAAGTACAGAAGCATTCTACCTCTGAGCAACATACCAGACCTTTTTATTATTTACTTTGAGAGAGGGTCTCCCTAAGTCATCCATGCTGGCCTTGAACCTGTGATTCTCCTGCCTCGGTCTCCTGGGTTGCTGGGATTACAGGCATGTGCATAGCACTGGGCCTATTTTTTCTCTTTTGCTAACTTCTCTTCTCCCTATTTCCTGAGGTAATCTGTTCATCTATTTATTCATTCATTCAAATAATCCAGTAAATATTCTTCAAGTATGTACTATGTGCTAGGTAGTATGTAAGGTGCTGAACTTATATCAGGGAACAAATCCCTGAAGAAACTAAAGGAACTATGGGAATAGATAAGTAAACAGGTAATTACAAAACAATGTGATAAGTATTACAGTAGATGTGAATAGAGGAGACTATATAAAAAAAGTAAGAGAAACATTTAAAAGCATTTTTCTCCAAGTTTTTGTTTTGCAGTTTAACATTTTCTCAATATTTCTCCCCTGGTCATCCATCCATCCATTTTTCATTATTCAATATATAACATATGTATGTGGTATAAAAATACAAAAACAGTAGAAGAATACGTAATTGATATAAGCCTTCCTTCTACACTGTCCCAGGTAACCAGTTTATCTCCCAATGGCAAGCTCTAATATCCAATGCATAATTACAGAGATATTTAATGCATACACAAACATACGTACACATGTATATGGTCTTATTTTCCTTTGGTACAAAGGTAGCATGCTTTATATTCTGCTTCTTGCTTTTTTCAATCTAGATTGGGCAGCTTCATCTTTTTAATGGTAGAGCAATTCCACTGCATGGATATAACACTATTTATTTAAGCAGTCTTCTTACTTAATGCTCATTTAAATACTACAATGTTACAGTGAATATATTTACTCATATATCATTTGGTGGTATATATCTATGTCTGTAGGATAAATTCCTGGAAGTGAAATTGCTGAGTGCAAGAAAATGTGCACTTTTAATTCTGACAGATACCAACATGAGGTTTCACTAATTTCAATTCCACCTCCATAAGTTAAATTATAATCTTCATGGTGCCCAAATCTATATCCACAGTTCTGAACTCTTATTTATTCTATGACATTTCCATATGCATTTTTCTTCAGAACTTTAGGAAAAACATTTTCAAATCGTATTTATAATCTTGGCCTAAAAATGTTATTTTATAACTTCATAATAACTTAATTTCCCCTGATTTCAGCCAAAAATCACCTTGGTTTTTCTTTGTTTCCACCCACATTCAACAAACTGGTTAAGATGTGCCAATCCTACAGTTCCATGCTATTATCTTCTTATTTTCTTAGATATCTGATTGCAAACACTCAGTTCTGCATGTCTCTGTTATTACCCAACTACTCAAGTTCTTGCCCTAAGCTCACCCACTCCTCCCACAAGTAACTCTGCTCACACCATCTTCTCTGCCTGAAATACCATGTTAAATCAGTCCCTATGCTGAAGTCTCATTAAGTCTACCTTAAATGCCAAATCATCCATAATGCATATTCTTTTATGAGCTTATTAACACTTAGGTCTTAGTTTAATTTATAATGTACTTAAAAGAGAAATTATAAATTCCCTCATAGCAAAGATAATGTCTTAACACATTTAGATAAACCCACACTGCCTTATGTACTAAAAACATGTTCACCAAATAAATGAAGCTTTACAATGAACTAATTCCGACATATGAAATAATTCCATAGGAGAAAATATTCTATAGAGAATATTTATTTATTGATTTAGGAAAATAAGAATCTTTTAAAGTTTGTGAGAAATAAACCTCTATTTAATAATTAAATCTATTTCAGAAATCTTACAATGTAAATATTTCTAGTTAATTATTCCTGTAAATTAAAATTTTTTTTCTCAGATTGATTTTGTTCAAAAAGGAGAAAGAATAAGAAATAAAATAATAGGTGAAATGTACTACTTAAAGTAACAGTATTTCTCTTCAAAACTGTATAAGATCTCTTAATTCCATCATGGTTACTCTGTTACACAGAAGAGAAAGCTAAGCCACAGTATGCCTGTGGATTATTGTTCAATTTAGTTTAATAACTTTTTTTACATGTTTTACACGAAGATCAGCTGAGAAAAAACTTTGTACAACATAATAAATCCAGTATTACTGGTTTTCAAAATTTAATAACATGATTTCAAAAATCATACTGTTAAAACTTTCTGCTTTAAAAAAAAGAAAAAGAATATGCTTTCTGCTATATAAACATAGTTATATAAAAACAAATAAATATTAACATTTCATTAGAAATTATTCAGCCCTCTACTCAATTTTAGAAAGTTATGCAATCTACATCAGGTAGAGAACTACATAACTTGTATTTCAAGTAATGTTTTTTAAATCATGAAAATACTACCATACAAATGCTACATTAACTTCTTGACTCACCTCTCCCCCATTAACATATTCCATCACAAAACACAAACGGTCTTTTGTCTGGAAGGAATATTTCAAGGACTTGAAATGAAAAAGAAAAGAATGTTATATTACAATACTATATTCTTATTACAATGGTACCCAATATAGAACACTTAAAATCAGTAAGCAAGATTAATGAAATGAACTGTTATTGTTCCTTAAGAGTCTACTTCTTAAGAGTGCTCAAGTTAGATACTATATGAAATATCATACAAATTTTGTTTAGCTCAGCAACAGGTATTGTTAAGGGGAAAATAAAAAGTAAAAGTAAACGGAGTAATTGCAATAAGTATTTTTCACTCTATCGTTCCATTCATTTGAAATTATGTTGGTCCTTAAAGTTCTCATCAGTGCAATCTCAAAGTATGGCCTACAAATTACTCTAGTGGAACTTCCTCAAGAATTACAGTTACAGTTGTCATATTCAAGTTTATAATAGAATTTTAAAGTCACTTTGTGCATACTACAAGTATAATGACTGATCCCAACAAAGATGGTTCATGTAATTTTACAGGTTATAAAAAGATATTAAAAGCTCTGTCCTTTTTACTGGACAAGAAAACACACAAAACTGAAACAAAGTAAATTTGGCTATCTAATGATATCCTTGGAAAGTTTTAAATAAACCTAAAACTTTAATAAAAGCTTCCACTTCTGAAAATTTGTTATTTTTAATCTTAATATATCAGAATGTATCCTAGGTTTAATGCAGTCAGTATTCCTATATTTCTTAAAAATACTCTATCCCTAAAGCAAGTCTAATTTCTAAGAAAAATATTGAGATTTTTGCCTTTTATATCTGAAAACCATACTGTTTGATCATTTAAATATTTATCTGAAGCCATAGCAAAAGAAGCATAAACTCTACATCTAATATTAAAAAACAATTTTAAAGTCTGCCATTTTCTCAGTTAACTCCTTAAAATGCCATAGACTCTACAGTTTGAGTTTTTAATGACAAGGAGATTCTTGGAAGGAAAAAGAGGTTTCAGAAAATAATAAGTAGATAATGGGAAGAATCATAAATGCCTACGAACTATAAACCTTACTATGCGTTCCAATAATTTTGAAATATGACTTAGAATTTTTCAACAAAGAAAATGCCATACTTAAATAAATGTTATTTAAAATGCAATTTTTCATAGTTTGGTTTCTGTAACAAAATTCTCTTAAATTTAAAATGTTATGACCATGACATCTATCCTCTAGATACTTACTGTTAAAAATGGATGTCTAGTGTTCTTTAATACTCTGCTTTCAGTTAGAGTGTGTGCTACTTCATCCTACAAAAGAAAAAAAAAAAAAAGCAAACTTAATATATATTCTAAGAACTGATTATATGAAACTTAACTATTTATTCAAAATCCAAAGAGAGTTAGAAAAGGCTTTAAAACACGTTGTCATGCTTCCTTTATTGCTCAGTTTCCCCTCCTCCCAAAGAAAAAAAATAATTGAATTAATGATTTAACTCGGATGGCTATAACTCCTATTTGATCAGAATAATCAGTAATGATATAACAATAATAATGATAATAATCAACAATGATATAAAAATCAGAGAAAAAAGTATTATACCTTTCCCCTCAAAAAGAGTGTCTTTATCAGCTAATATTTTAGCACAGGTTAATATCTCTATTTGGGGAGACATAAAAGTTATATTTCAATAAGGATTGTGAAATCAAGTCTCCTATTCTTAATTTTTTAAAACTTTTGTTGGTACCAGGATTAAATTCAGGGATGATTTCCCACTAAGTCACATCCCTAGTCCTTCAATTTTTTTTTTTTTTTTTTTAATCTAGAGACAGGGTCTCTCAAAGTTTCTCAGAACCTCACTAAATTGCTGAGGCTGGCTTTGAACTTGCAATCCTCCTGCCTCAGCCTCCCAAGTCAGTGGGATTACAGGAGTGCACCACTGCACCCTGCTCAAGTCTCCTATTTAAAAGAAAAATCAATCACTGAAAAAGGGAACACATAATAATATTTTCTAGATTATACAATTTAGAAATATAAAGTAATAGCATAAAAGTTTATCTGTTTGCAGTTTTTAAATGTGCTTCTTTTAAAAATATATCACAACTCTTCTACTGTAGGTGACAAGTTTAAAAAGGTTAAAATGAGAGTATATTTAAAGCCAAAAATACAGTAAAAATATATTTCCCCTATTTTTTCATAAATCTCATCCTGAGGTCAAAAGTGAACCTGGAGAAATTTTCTTCAACATATGGAGAACTGGAAAAATGTTTCATGTTTCAAAAGTAACATTATATTAAAGAAGAAAGACAAGGTGGATAACTGCTAAAAAACTAACACAGCATCTCTGTTTTTTGCTTCTGGCAATATCTTAAACAAAATCTTTGCTCGATCAATTTAACAATGTCAGTAAATCAAAATTAGATTATGAGGAAAACCATGGAGAGAAAAACATCAGGACATTGAATTACATTTATTATCTTTACAGAAGCATTTGACCTTAGTTTGACTTAGAAGATAAATGAGAAACAGAATGATCAAAGAAGCTAGTAAGATCCTAAAGCCATTCCAGGAAACCAATTAAATCTGAACAGAAAGTGTAACTAAAAATAGAATATCTAAAATCCAGTGAAGCTACACATAAGCATGAAACCATTCAGTCTTATTTATTTTATAGGAGTCAGGCATAAGTGCTCAATTTGAAAGTTACTGTTATATCATACTGTAATTCCTAAATTAATTATAACATTTTAATATAAACCAGAAACAGAAATGACACCAGAACTTACAGATTTTTTTAAGCCACAGTACTAGTATAATGATTAGCATACAGCACATACTCAATGTTTGTTGAACTGAACTGCTTACCACAGGTATAAATTCAAAGATGACATATATATGGAAGCTTGTTCATTGAGTCATTCATTCATCCACTTAGTACTTCAACAAATGTGCAAAACTATGTTCTAAGCACTGTTCTATACAAAGACAGAGCACTGAAAAAGAGACAAAAGTCCCTGCTTTCATGGAGCTTTCATTCGGGTTAGTCAGATAGTAATCAGGAATTAAAAAACACATACACATAACACACACGTAAAGCAGAAGAGGGGACACTACAGCTAATGAGCAATCATATAGTGAGTCTGAAATATATAACTGAGCATTATGCGAGTGGATATTTCGAACCAAATCCCATTCATTAAAAACAAAAACAAAATCCTGCTGGGCACAGTGGTATAGTCCTATAATTCCAGCAATTCAAGAGGTTGAGGAGGACTTCCAAGTTCCAGGTCAGCCTGGGCAATTTGGCAAGAGCTTATCTCAAGGGGGGCGGAAAAGGACTAAGGATGTAGCTCAGTGGTAAAGTGCCCCTGAGTTCAATCTTCAGTATACCACCCCACCAAAATCCCTGAGTTGCATTTATTAAGTGCTAACAAGGACAGCGCAGGTTTACAAGTCAGTGCAGGTATTAAGTGGTTAAACAAAAAAAGATAAGAACTCTTTGCTCACAGAACTCACGGACCAGGGAGAAGACAAGTAAACAACCAATTTAATAAATAGTAAAGTGATTCTGACAAATGGTATTAAGGGAAAATGAAGGTTACATGCTATTGTAAATGGGGTAGAGAAGGAGAACCAACAACAGTGGAAGAGTGAAAGCTAGATGAGATGATGGGATGGGAGGAGTAATGGCACAATTTATGTCTTAAAATGGTTACTAATGCTTCTTTGATAAAGAGAGCAAAAACAGGAGGGATCAATTAAGAAATGATTATAGTATTCCAAGAGAGAAACAAGATGCCTTGAACTACTATGATGGGAATAGGAACAGGAAAAACAGGGATATTTTGAGATACCTGCCTCTAATATGAGGGTGAACCAAAAGAAGTATGTCTTTATGAGCAATGAGAAAGAGATTCATAGAAGAGAGAACATTTACTGTTATGGTTTAGGATGTTAAGTAATTTGAATCACTAATTTGGGGGAAGACTGAAAATTAGTGAGTATGAAGCCCATTTGAAACCAGTTAAGATACAGTAGTGCTTTAGAAAATATTTCTAAATATTTCATTTTACTTTGGTAAAACAGGCCCATCACTTATAAGAGTTATTTTTCTAAGTCACTTGGTTTCATGAGACAAGAACGTTTTTTCCTAAATTCTATAATCTGTCTAAACTACATGATAGGAGCCAAGTAAAGATGCATGGTGAAAAAAGCTAAAACAATATTTTTACACGAATGGAATTAGAATTAATATAACATACATATAATTCATAAATTAAAATGCATTTTCTACCATATTTTACATCTGATTACTTTAGAATTTTCCCCACTAATGCAAATTTAATGGTACCGTATTTCACATACTAATTAGTTTCTGCTATGAAGGTATGCACAAGCTAAAAAGTAAACACAGATGCCAATAATTTTTAATTACAGCTAAAAGCAACATGTCAAAACAAGATGTTAAAAATAACTGTGATAAAAACTTAGTGACTAAAACAATGTGAGGCTCTTTAAAAATCCATTCGTTGATCATAATTTTAAATGAAGAGTTCTAGAAATGCTTGGATATACAATATATGTATAATAATGCTTTCATGAAAACACTATTGAAATACAGATTCCTATATATTCAACCATGGTAAAAAGACTAAATAATAACTTTTAAACCTAATTTCTTTCACAGAAAGGTTTAGGGGAATAGGATTTCATTTCTTGAGGACATGAGCAGAAGAACAGTCCCCTGTCTCCTATTTATTTTCCCAAATCCTCTCCAGTTTATCACTCACCTTCAATTGGACACAGTCTAACTCACCCTTAATTTGCCCTACTCACTGTCTTTTTGAAGGAGACAAGGAATAGGAGATGCAAAGAGAGAAAAACTTCACTCCATTATCAAGGATAACAATAGTGTATCTGCCTTTCATCAAGTTATGTTTTACTATTCTCATTTGTATGAATAAACTGAGGCCGACAGAGATTAACTGCTCGAGTTGCAGGTGAAAAAGTCAATATTAATCCCATAACTTAGTCCAAAGTAAAGGGTCATTTCTATTTCACAACTGTTTTCAAATAGCTTACTTCGTATCAACTTTAAACGAGAGTCTTTTACTCTGTTCTTATTATCTTCTCCATCTTGAATTTGAGTCTATAATGACTGTGAGAAGACAACTAAAATCAGGATACATTTATTTCCTTCATCTTTCCAGAGCAATAAATGAGATCTAGAGGAGGTGATAGAGTAAGTGGGGGAGACAGGAAGAAGGTAGAGAAGCATTACTATGAAACGCTTTTTTTAAATTAAACCACAATGACTGCCAGTGATCGTTATTTACTTGCTCATTGTCTTTATAAACCATATCATTCTCCTCCCTTGAAAACATGAGCACTGGTGGAGATGCCACCTTCTTTTTTTTAAATTTATTTATTTATTTATTTTTTATTGTAAACAAATGGGATACATGTTGTTTCTCTGTTTGTACATGGTGTAAAGGCATACCATTTGTGTAATCATAAATTTACATAGGGTAATGTGGTTTGATTCATTGTTATTTTTTCCCTTCCCCCACCCCTCCCACCCCTTTTTTCCCTCTATACAGTCCTTCCTTCCTCCATTCTTGACCCCCTCCCTAACCCTAACTCTAACCCTAACACTAACCTCTCCCACCCTCCATTATGTGTCATCATCCACTCATTAGCGGTATCATTCGTCCTTTGGTTTTTTAAGACTGGCTTATCTCACTTAGCATGATATTCTTCAATTTCATCCACTTGCCTGCAAATGCCATAATTTTATCATTCTTTATGGCTGAGTAATATTCCATTGTATATATATACCACAGTTTCTTTATCCATTCATCAATTGAAGGACATCTAGGTTGGTTCCACAATCTGGCTATTGTGAATTGAGCAGCTATGAACATTGATGTGGCTGTATCTCTGTAGTATGCTGATTTTAAGTCCTTTGGATATAGGCTGAGGAGTGGGATAGCTGGGTCAAATGGTGGTTCCATTCCAAGTTTTCTAAGGAATCTCCACACTGCTTTCCAGAGTGGCTGCACTAATTTGCAGCCCCACCAGCAATGTATGAGTGTACCTTTCTCCCCACATCCTCGCCAACACCTGTTGTTGCTTGTATTCTTGATAATCGCCATTCTAATTGGGGTGAGATGGAATCTTAGGGTGGTTTTGATTTGCATTTCTCTTATTACTAGAGATGTTGCCTTCTAAGACATCTTCCACTCTCCGCTTGTCAGAATATATTCTGTTACTTAATTTCTATTTTAAACATTTTTAATTTCTATTCTAAAGATTTTTTTTACCTCTAAAGAAAATGAAAGCACAATTTTTCTGTTATCTATAAATATTATATGACCTTCCTCAAGTACTTTGATAAGTTGTTCTTGGTGCTCCTGTTCCAAACAACACTTGGATGGAGGGTGACATACTTCCTTTAACTTTCATCCTGATACAATCACTTAGACCTGAGTCTTTCTTAAACTGGAGTGCGTGCCATGGGTCTGTTCTGCTCTTTCCTTCTGCCCCTTCAATTCCCAGTATTGAGACAAATAAATCCCTACTCTCTCACCTCTGTATTCCATGTCTGAAAACAAAACCTCACATAAACATATGACTAGCACCATATATAGAGCCGCCCTCCAATCTCAGCTGAATCTCCTGAGACTTCTTTCAACACCATTAATTAGGCCACTATTCCATTCCTCAAATGGCTGTTTCAAATATTTCCTAGGCCTCCTTCCATACCTGGTATGTATGCTGAAATATTATACACTGACTTTGCCAAGCAAGTTACCTTACCTCGTTAAGCTATTGAGCTGGAATTGGAACCCAATTTGATTTGGCCTTTCAAGTCCAGAAGTCTTTAAGTTGTTTCTCATTATCACAACCTCATTCCTTCAGTTTCAAAATGTGATCTTAATTCTTATTCTGAAGAAAAGCCACGAATAACATGTAACACATTTGATGACTCCCTCCTCCTAAAAACATGTTCTTTTTGTTTCCAGGATATCATGATCTCTTAATTTTCCTGTTTTGGGGATTTCCTTTTCTTTGTCTCATGCTGGTTCCTTTTTTATGAACCCTTGTATGAGAAGTGTCCTCTGGCACTGAGACCACTTCTTTTCACCAGGTATACCTATTCTCTGAGTAAATTCATTCAGACTTTTGGCTCTAAATACCTCAAACCAAGAACTTGTTCCCGAACTCAAGAAGTGCCTATTTGACATGAAAGTCTAATGTATGATTTAAACTTGGGTATCTAGTAGTAATACCAAATCTGCCATGTCCAAAACCTATTTTCCCATTTGTCCTCAAATGAGTTTCTCTCTCCTACAATTATTGCTATCACAGTGAATGTAAACAGCATCCTTTCAGTTGCTCAGGCCAAAAACCATCCCATGTCTTTACATCCTTTATTTCTCTCATACTCTACATTCAATCTGTCACAAAAAATTCTGTTGATTCTTCAACAAAATATACCCAGGGTCTGACTATGCCTCACCACCTCCATTGCTACTACCATAGTACAAATCACTGTCACCAATTATTATTGCAGTTAACTCCTAACAAGTTCCTTCTTTCTAATCCATAGTCTATTCTCAACATTGCTGTTATAGAAATACCACTGAAATGAAAACCAGATCACGTTACTACACCATTTAAAATTTTCCAAAAATCATCCTATTTTATTTAAAGTAAAAACCAACAACCTTACAATATCTGCAAGTATTAAAACAATCTTACACAATTCTTGCTCCACACTAGCTGTAACAGATTACTAGCTATTCAAATAACTTTCTAGGTATGCTACTTCCTCAGGGCTTCCTCAATTATCATTGCCCACATTTAAAATAGTATTTCTTCAAAATCTGAAAGGCTTGCTTGCTTGTTGAAATTTCACCTTTTCAGTGAGGTCCTCCATGAGTATTCTATTAAAAACTGAAAACGCCACAGGAATCACTACCACCATTACTTCTTATTCCCATACCCTACTTCATTGAGTATATATAATATATGATTTACTTATGTATTATGTGTACTGCTTATTGTCTATCTCTTGAATCAAATGTAATTTACAAAAGGGTAGTTTTTGTTCATTGTATTAATTTATTCTTATGTGCCAAGAGCAATACCTAGCAAATAACTAGATGTTCATTATGTATTTATTGGAAGAATAAGTGAATGAACTAGTAAATAAAGAATGATTGGTAGCCTCAGTACATGTTGCTGAAAAAGGATGGAAGCTTCAAGAACTGAAAGACGTATCTCAAGAACCCCAATCAATGTATCCCCCAATTGCACAATAACAACTGAAAAGGTATAGTGGATCCAACCATTATCTGTTTCCCACAATAAACCAAATCACTGACACAATGTTTAATACAGAGGTTAAAAAGAATTTTGAAGAATAGACGAAAGAGGTTGGTAGATGATGTTAAGAGTTCTGGCAGAGATGCCAGTGATTAAGCCAAGGCACTGAGTTGATATTTTAATGGGTGTATGTGCAACAGGATTGGGCTGCTTAAACCCTACACATTCCCAAAAAAGGTTAATCTTCAGGAATGGTCTTTAGTTAGCTATGACCCCTGAAGATTCTACCTTAGTCTTTGTTGCTATACCAAAAATATCTAAAACTACAGAGGTTTATTCGGCTCATAATTCTGAAGTCTGGAAAGTTAAGACCATGGTTCCAGCGACCTGGAAAGAAGTCCCCAGATCACATCACAACATGGCAGTTAAGTGGGTGCATGCAGAAGGAACGTGTGTGAGAAAGATGTCACATGGAGAGAGAAGCAGCGAGAGCAAACAAGCCAAGAAAGGTAAACTTGCTTAATAACAATATATTCTCATGGAAATTAACCCAGCCCTATGAGACCTCACTCACTCCAAGAGAGCATTAATCCATCCATGAGGACCTGATTACCTTTGAGCAGGCCCTATCTTTTAAGGATTCCACCTCCTATACACTGCCACACTGGAACCAAGCTTCCAGTTCATGAACCTTTGGGGGAACAAACCATAACATTCTTTCTGATAAATATATTCCAATATGCCAGAGATCTTGGGCCACATGGTACCAGTTTGGCTAGACAGTTTATGCGACCAACTACAAATAATGAATGCTATGTGCCTGTAACACTTCACAAGTATTTTCACATATAGTTGCTGGAATAATTAAGTGCTTCCATGCAACTCTACCTGGAAAACCCAGAATCTTGTACTTGGTTCCTCCTGTAGTCTTCCCTTTCCTGACTTTAATCAGGATCATTTCATTATAATAAACCATAATCATATGTACATGAGAATTTCTCAATCTTAGAAGTCTTCAACCACTGAGTCTGAGGAAAGTGGTCTTATGGAATCTTGACACAGGTGGTACCAGAAGTAGGATTTTTTAGAACAATTGTGATTCCTTTGAACATGGCAAAAACACTGTTGAGAAAAAGAAAGGTTGGCAAGACAAGTGATTATTGACCTTTGATGCCTAAATGGGTACACCAAGTCCCCCATGGTATGAGAACAGCTGTTCTATAATAAGTTACTATACATAAAATAGAATTTAGAAATGATAGTCCCAAATCTCAGTGAGTGGCTCATGGATACACAAAACATGTAAAATAATGAGAAATAAGCAAAATGCCCAATTAAGTGGTAATTTTTGTAACTTTGATAAATAAAATGAAAACAAAGTGTTGGCATCAATATGGGTGCTTTTCAAAAAGTTCAAACTTCAGACCATCTGAGTTATACTGAAAAATCAGATCACATCTCTAAGGTTTCTGTTCACCAATAAGGTAGTCCATGCAGGTGGTGGAGTGCTAAAACCAGGGGTTGTAGTATAAAGTAATTTTCCCAATTTGTGGATTAGTATCATCCGGTTCCTCAAAACTTTTACTAAAATGGATTATGAAAGTGATTAATTTAGGGACAGTATGTTTGGTTTTGAATCCTACAGAAGGAGATGGCTGCATGGGTTGGTGCAGGACCCACGATGCACCAATGAACAATCATAGAGGGTTGCAAATAATCCAAACATACGATAGGTTGTTCCCAAGGGGTCAGCTAGCCTGGTGGACTGGGTAAAAGCCACTGTAAAATTTGTGTAGCCTGCAAACGGGACCTGTCTTGCCGCACCCTTTAAATGTCAAGTGGCACTCCCTAGATGAAGTGGTTGATATGTTGCATATGCTGGCCATGCTGGATTGGATTTAGGATCATCAGGATAATCATATGTCTCTTACTTAAGTCATGGAAAATATGCTGAGTAATGGGGCACACCTGTTATAATCAAACTGGTGCAAAATCAAAGATTTCAAGAAGTTCTGAAGCTGAAGAGATGGCTGCTCTTGGAGAGCGCTTACCTAGCATACTCAAGAAGTTCTGTCAGATATGTTGTCAGCTTCTTCCTATGCATCTTACAGATCCTTCTAAGAAAATCAGAGTGATTAACTCAGAACCGTAAAAGACCAAAAGGATAGCTAAGGAAGTTATTTGAGGAAAGTAATGTTTTAAATGGTCACTAAGGAATTGGATAAATAAAGTGGACACTGAGAGGCTGACACAAAGATCTTAATGCAGCACTATCGAAAGTTGTGTGGACCAGTGGGAGTCCTGGCTGGTCCCCCAGTACTGAAGAGGTCCAAACAAATATGTATACCCTAATTTGAAAGAACACAAAAAACTGAGAGGTAAAGCTGACAACAAGGAACTTCACTTTTCAGGAAAATTAAAGGAGAATAGGATTGACAGAAGAGCCAGGTTTCTTGGACCAATTCTTGGGTTAGGGAATGAAAGTCATATGTACAACTATGGAGAAAATAGGGAGTAAAGAAGAAAACTTACAGGAGTTCTCTGACATAGGAGTTCAATACACTGTGATTCCAAAAACTGTTGATGAAGTCCTAACAGGGGCTACAATTAAAATGGGAAAATATGAAGATGACTGATGAGATTAAAGTTTAAAAATTTGGATGGTACCAAGAATTGAAACCAGAGGTGCTTTACCACTTGCGCTATTTTCCCTGTCCTTTTTATTTTGAGACAGGGTCTCAGTAAGTTGCTGAGGGTCTCACTAAATTGCTGAGATTGGTCTCAAACTTGTGTTCCTCCTACCTCAGCTTCTCATTCACTGGAATTATAGCGCTGCACTACCACGCTCAGCAAAAATTAAAATGTTTGAAATGGAGTACATTAAGTTGTTGCCTCCTCTTTACCTGAACATCATGCTGGGAAGGATGTTGTCAGCTGAAGGAACATTTCAGCTACTGTACTATAGAAATCATCTGGTTTGCCCTTGTATTAATTAGATGTGTTAAATAATAACCTCCAGAATTTCCTAAGCCACACAGATTGTTAACTCAAAACAGTATCAAGATGGATGAAAAGAGATTATTAAATGAATTAATAACACTTCAGAAGTTGGAATACTGTTACCAACAAATTCTCTGTACCATAGCTCTCTATATCCCACAAAAAAGGTGATGGCTAAGGAAGACTAACAGATTATCAAAGCCAAAATAAAGTAGTGTCATCTACAACATTGGCAGTACCTGGTATGGTCTGAACAGTGCCCAAAATACAAAGAGCTAAAGGAGTCTGATACTCAAGTGTCTGACCTTGATAATGCTTTTTTTTTTAATCCTAATCTCAGAAAACAAAACAAAACAAAAACCTGTAATCTCTTCAATTGGGAATGATCCCAATTTACATTACTGTACTGCTTCAGGGTTGCAAGAATTCATCATCTTGCTGTCATAACTGCTAAGAATAGGTTTTAACTAGATCCAGGTTCATAAAATTATAATATCAGAAACTTACAAACAAGCTTAGGACTTACGATATAGTGGCGACATACAAGAAAACCTTAAGCTACATGATAAATCCAGCAAAATATCCAAGGGCCTACCTAAACTTTAAATCTTATGAATAACCTAGGCATAAGCCATCTATGACATTCCATAGGAAATAAAAAATAAACTCTTCTAATTGCTTATTCCTGGAAGTAAGCAAGAAGCACCATACCTGCTCAGGTTATTTGAGTTTTGGAGGATAAAAATTCCACATCTGCAATTAGTGCTAACTTTAATTCACAAAACTACTTGAAAGATGAACATATTTAAATAGAAGCTGCAACACTAGCAGGCTATATATGAATTGCAGCAAATCAGTCAGTGCCTTTGGGTCCTTCTCCACGCTCAGCTATGATTTTTAGAAGTATCTGCAAATCGCACAGACTGGAATAAGCTCATAAATGTTGCCTAAGGTACTGGACAAGAAAAATTCCAGACACAAGTATAGTACACATCATTAAAGAGACAATTACTGGGTATTAACTATGACTAACAGATTTTTTTTTTTTTTTTTTTTGGGGGTACTGGGGATTGAATCCAGAATTGCTTTACCACTGAGCCATGTCACCAGTCCTTTTTATTTTTTATTTTGAGACAGAGTCAAACTGACCACAAACAAGTTGCATTGGGCCTTACTACATTACTGAGGCTGGCTTTGAACTTGTGATCCTCCTGCCACAGCCTCCCAAGTTTCTGGGAGTACAGGCATGTACTCAAAACACCCAGATATCTTGGATAATGTCCCTCCAAAAACCCAACCCCCCCCCCAAAAAAAAACAAAACACTAAGAAGGAAGGCAGTGTCCATAAGAATTCCAAAAAAAATGGAAATGGTTTAACAGGAATTTGCTTCTGAAGGAATGCAAGGAAGTCCTCACCATATCCAGAAGCAGGTAGTCTCTCTTCTAGTTCCTTCCAACTTTGGGGTCATCTTAGCAGCTGCCAGATTCCACTGATACATTCTGTTGTTCATAAGGTAATGCCCTATAAAGAGCTCTCAAGTGACCAAACAAAAAGTGACTTTCATTTATGCATGTGGCAGTTTTATGGTGGATAGCATATTTGAAGGTCAAAGCACAATGATTCAATGATGTAAAACTGACTGAATAAGGTAAGAACACATCAGCTCAGGGGGCTCAATTGCATGTTGTTCTCCTTGCAGTGATGAGAGAACTGAAGAACAAAAAAGACCTGAAACTTGGGTATTATACCGATAAATGGGCAGTTCATTTTCCTTGGCTATACTGTAAGGCTGATGGGCAATGGGAAAGTAGACTATTAACAGGATGGACTATTAATGAGGTATGCCCCATGGAAATCACTGTGGGAATATAAAGGGCACACTGAAGCAGGATACATCAATGCCTATCTGAAGAATCACCTTCAGGATCACAAGATAATTGGAGCTAAAAGATAGTGGCCACCAGCATTCCTGAAATGAGTACATATGGGGAGCTGCAGCAACACAGAGAATAATCACTGACATATTCCTCTTTCACTATGATGCACAAAATGGCCACGGTCTTATCTGCCAAAGGGAGAGAGAAGACTACAGATGACTATGGGGCATATTACTCAGGAGGAAGCCCCTCAACCTCAACATAGTTGGCAAGTACACTACACTGGACCATTACCAGTATCCTTAGGAAGCTATAAATGGGCCTAGATAGGAATGGACATTTAAGTATGGATTAAGTTTTACACACCCAATAACAGAGGCAAAAATGTAAACATTACAGAATGACTGGAACAGAAGATACTGTACACCACCCAGTTACATGTCATTAGATGAAAAACATGCTCTATAGGCCACAGTATTCAAAAATGAGTAAAGAAACATATCATGTTAAATATCATCCTTAGAGTGATAAAGAGTTAGAATGGGAAAATAAAACACCTGTTACCTAAAATGGGAAGACATAAAGACATGAAGGACTGGCACACATGGCTTCATGAATGTGGACTCCTGGGAGTCCAGTTTGAATGATCCCTCTATTTTTCTGAGAACATATAGAAAAGGGAATGAGAGAGAATGTTGTTTGGACTATTAAATTCTTCCCCACACACCTCAACTCCTTTTTTCACAACTCATGCAGTGGTCCTGGGACCAGGGCCATGACTATTATGGGTGCTCAAGGATAACTCCTAAGCAAGAAATTATAATTATACTTTTAAATCATTATGCCATTATTAGTCTTAAAGGACTAATGAACTGTGCCTTCACTCCATCTAGAAAAGCTGAGGTTGACAGAGAATGTAAGCTGTTTTGCCTAGTGGCCAAGATAGCTTTGAAACTACGTAAATCAGTCTGTAACCCATTCCCTGTAATGGGAATGGACTGAAGGGGAACTATCTGGCAGCTTCTAAGATCTCCAAAGCTGGAAGGAACTAGAAGAGAGACTACCTGCTCCTGAATATGGTGAGAACCTCCTTGCATTCTTCCAATAGCACATTCCTGTTAAATCATTTCCATTTTACTTTGAAACTCTTATAGATACTGCCTTCCTTCTTAGTGTTTTCTTTTATGAGGGTGGGGGGAATTATCCAGTATTCTGCTGCAAGTTTATCTCATTCAGTGTATTCCTTCCAGAGATAGAAAAAGTTTGTACTCTGGGTACCTGAATCCATTAGCTACCTGTGATTGATACAAAAAATTACTACAGGGCTGGGGATATAGCTCAGTTGGTAGAGTGCTTGCCTCGCAAGCATAAGACCCTGGGTTCCATCCCCGGGAACAGAAAAAAAAAAAAAAATTACTAAACTTGATGATTGAAAGCAAACAAAATTTATTCCTCATAGTTCTAGAGGCCAGGAGCCCAAAATAAAGAACAGCAGAGCTGTGTTCCATCAGAGGCTCAGGGGTATACTATTCCATGATTTTTTGCTAGCTTTGGCCTGCAGTTCTTAGCATTTCTTGGTTTGGAGCCACATCAGTCCAATCTCTGCCTGTATGTGTGTATGAATGTGGTGTGTGTGTGTGTGTGTGTGTGCGTGCGCGCGCGCGCGCGCGCGCACGCGCGGTGTTTGTGACGGAATCCAGGACCTCACACATATTAGGCAAGCACTCTACCACTGAGCTACATTCCCTATCCCTCTGCCACCATCTTTATTTCGCCTTCTTGATGTGGGGCAAATCTTCCTTGGCCTCACTTCAGTGACACTTGTCAGTGGATTTAGGACACAATCAGAGTTCATTAGCTGAATGCCGTGTCTATTTCCTGCCACTCCGACACTTGACATGGTCTATTGGAGTAGAGGATCCAACACTTGACACGATTCTGGTGATTGTCCTCCCTTTTTGGGGCCATAGGCGTGGCATGTCTCCATGTGTAGTCGCTTTTTAACATTAATAATCAATATATCATTTGGAAATTTATTGGAAAAACATTGGGAAGGTTTACTGTATTGGGACACAAAATAGTGCACAATAAAAATTTGGCAGTAGTACATAGATAAAATATATGAAAATAAACAATTGTGGCTGTGTTTGAGTTTAAAGGAGCCTGTGATTGCTTTAGTATAATAATAGATGGATAAAGAGGCATTCCTCTGAGCTTGGATGCAGTGTTTAGCCTTTGCTGCCTTCTTAGTTTCAATAGTTGATTCTAGAGATAACCTTACATAATAAAAACATTTAAGTTAGTCATAAGTATAATTTGTGCTTTTCCTATGATTTAGTCTAATTCTTTAAGAATCAGAATAAGATTATAGTCTGCTATTATATGAAATTAGAAAAGACTAAATATTAATTACAAGTTGATTTCTTTGTCCTTTAATAATAGTAAAAACTTTTCACTGTTAAACACTGGAGTTCATGGTGGGGGTGGTTTCTCAGAAAATCTAGTAACATGTTTGTTCTGAAGGTTAAAGGCTGGCAGATCATGGTGCCCTCAGTTTAGCTGGAAGACAAGTTTGTTTCAGTTTAGCTGGAAGACAAGGTTATTTTACTCTAGCTGGGAAATAAGATTGTTTTGGTCTGGACCGTCATACAGAGAGAATGTGTACTTTGAGAAGAAGCATAGATTATACTTTTGAAGATTTTTCTTGTTTTAAACTAACCAAAAATGATATAATCATTACTAATGAAAAATATCTATAAAAAGGCTAACAGAAAAAATAAAGACAGATTCAGCCTCAGAACACTTGGTGTCTCTGTGTGCTGTTTCTCCACCACATCGATGTCACCCATCTACCTAGGACCCCTGACCCCTGTTAGGGCTGGACCCCGGCAGCTGAAGATCCTTAAATTACTTATATCTGCAAACATCTTCCTCCTCTCCCCAAATAAGGCAACATATAGCTCTAGGGATTAGGATATGGACATAATGTTTTGACCCACTAGAGTTCATTCCCTAGGTACCAAAATTTACTTGTGTCCTACATGAAAAGTGTACTTATCCCATCTCAATGTCCCCTAAAGTTGTGACCCTTAAAATATCAACTCTTAAGTCCAAAAATCCTTTAACAATCATCTGCTCAAAAGTCCCAAATCCCATCATCTAAATAAGAAATAAATGAGACTCTGGATATGGTCCAGGTCCTAGGATGAAATTCCTCTGTATCTGTGTACCCCTTAAACTAGAAAACAAGTTATCAGTTTCCAAAATACAATGGTGGGACAGGCATGGGTTAGGCATTCCCATTCTGAAAGGGCGAAATTAAAGGGAATACAAAGGTCATTGATTCAAGGCAAATTTGAAAACTGAGTATGGGAAATTCTGCTAGATTTCAAGGTTTGAGACTAACCCTCTATAACTTGCATTCCTATCCTCTAGACCCACGGTGGCTCCATAGGCCTAGGTTTATGGTGACTTAGTCAACCTCTGCCTTAGTCAACCTCTACCTGTGCCTCTGGCCTCAAAGTTCTTCTTTCTTTTGTTTTTCACCAGCAGTCCATCAACTATACCATTTCTTTTACACTAACAGGGTTTCAAATATTTGCAATATGTTCTATAAGCTTTGTGTGCTTTATCTGCTGATTGATTCTAGAAACTGAGCACCAATTTTGGTGTTTGCAAAAGTATAAGTAAATATCATTCACAATAGACCTGTAATGAAGGAATGGTTACTCTACTTCAGTAAACCAGGGCTTTTCAAAGGACAATGCTCCAAGTGTTTGAGCCAAATAGACACTTTCTTTATACTCCATTTGCTGGTTGTGATCATTCCATATTTCGCTTTGCTTCACATCCAGGCAATGTTTTTCTTGCAGTTCTAAGTGCTGCCTCCCCTTCTTTCTTAATATCATTAGGGTCAATCTAAGTTAAATAATCTAGTAAGAATGGACTAGCTATTTACATATGCCAGCTTGGGATTTCTTATTATTGCACTGTGTTCTAAGCACTAACATTTTATGGATTTCATTTCTGTCTTTTAAATTTCCTTCTAAGTTTTGCTAAAGAAAGAAGGAAGGAAGGAAAGAAGGGAAGGAGGGAAAGAGGGATGGAAGGAGGGAGGGAGGGAGGGAGAGACAAATTGGTTATTATTTCTTTGTTGGGAGGTATTACATTTCTCAAATTCTGAAAGCATTTTTGATGTTCAGAAATTTTCTGAACATGTAAAACTGTGTAGAAGGTCCTTTTATTTGCTCAGTACTCAGTAGAACCCTTTTGGTCTGGAAATTTACACAGTTCTTGCAAATTTTATTTTATTTTTTCTAATTTAAAAAAAAATCCTTTAAATTCTTGTAGCTACTGAGTTCCCTTGGTTGAGTCTTCATGTTGTAATTATTCTTTCAGTATTTTCCATTTCTTTATTTCTGGTTCTTTATTCCTAGTCTCCAAAATTTGTTTCAAACCCTTCTATTGATTTTTTTTTAATTTTAGAAACCATACATTAAATTTACAATTAAGCCTTTTCAGCCTATTTTTGTTTTCCTATTTGTAGTATATTTTTTCTATATCTTTAAAAATAATAATTAGTGATTGTTAACTTATCTTCTGTTCTATTTTATTTGTTTCTGCTAGGATCACTGTTCTTCTGTTCCTCTGGCATATTCTATGCTCTTCAAATTTTTTCTGTTTGATTATCCTCAGCAAATTGTTCATATTCTTGAAGGATAAATGAGGTAAACTTACAAAACATGGGTTTCCTTGCTAAATAAGAAAACTGACCATCAATTCTCCTACACAGATTAGGAAGCATGCTCACATATTTCATTTTAAAAGTACAAGGTGGGAAACTAGAATGTCACTCTAATGTCCAGGAACATCCAACAAAAGAGGGTATCACCTGACAACTAGGAACCTACCATTTCCAAAATAAACTACTGAACAACAAAAATAAGGGAAGTTCTATTTTTATCTTGATGAAAAAAACACTATATCCAATTGTCCTTGAAATGAATGGGATTATATTTACCCAGATGTTCTAATCAAAGTAAGTTAAAAGCCCATGTAATGCTTTATACTCCTACTTTCAGAACTTGTCCAAAAGTTTAAAAAAAAAAAATTGAGACTCTCTGTGGGACTCTACCAAGTAGAATGGCTCTCACCTCATACGCCTTCCTTTCTTTTTTCCTTTCCAGACTGTGATACCCTCTACTCAATTTATATTACTACTATAACAACTGTTTTCCATGTCCATAATTTTATACCATTTTCTTATACTGTAAACATAATGGATTCAAACCAGGGATCCTTGGAGAAATTGTTGATTCCAAGGCTGGTAAGTGGGAAATATAAGAGGAGCATGGAGAATCTTGTGGTGCCAAGATATACTAAAGTTAAGGATGAGCATATGTCAAAATGGCACAGAAACAAACAAAATGAATTCCCAATAAGCTAAAGATAGAATAACTGAAATAACTGAAACAAAAAATTCACTAAAAGGGATTCAAAAGATTTAATCAGGCAACAGAAACTATCAGCAAGCCTGCAACAAGACAATTAAGAAAACACAACCCAAGTGATGGTGTCTATGAAATATCATCAAGTGGACCAACATATGCACTGTGGAAGGTCACAGAAGAAGTTAGGGCAAATAATGGCTGAAACCTTTCCAAATGTGATGAAAGACATGCATATAAATATCCAAGAAGGAGAGCAGGCATCTTGTGGCTGTCGTGCACTTGAGCCCCACAGGGCCAGGGAGGCATCAGCAGACCCAAGGGGAGGAGGCCGAGGCCGCAGCTTGAGGGAGGCCCTGGCCCCTCTGTGCCTATTTCTAGCACAGCCCGTGTGAGAAAAAGACAATCCTTCCCCACCCCAACAGTAATTTATCATCCAAATATTAACAGTAATGGCAGCATTTGTCTCAATATTCTAAAATCACAATGGTCTTCTGCTTGAACTATTTCTAAAGTTCTTTTATTCATTTGTTCACTGCTATGTGATCCAAACCCAGATGACCCTTTAGTGCCAGAGATTGCATGGATCTATAAAGTAGACAGAGATAAGTACAACAGAATACCTCGGGAATGAACTCAGAAGTATGCCATGTGATGCTACCTTAAAGTCAGAATAACCTGCATTTTAGCTGGAATAAACTTAAAAAAAAAGTTCAAAAATAAATCCAAGTCAATGAATACCAAACAAAATAAACTTTACCTCCAGTGAGGCACATTTTAATCAAATCATTGGAAGATAATCTTGAAAGCCTCAAGAGAGAAATAACTTATCACATATATAAGGGATTGTCAATAAGCAGATTTCTCATCAGAAACTTGGGAGCTCAGAAGGCAAGTTGGATGACATACTCAAGAGTGCTAAAGAAAAAATAATGGTCAACTAAGAATCCCATGTCTCACAAAACTGTTCTTCAGAAAAGGGACAGAAATTAAGACACTCTCAGAGAAAAAGAAGGTGAAGGAGTTCATTTACCACTAGATCTGCTTGCAAGAAATGATAGAGAGGCCCTTCTGGTTGACATTAGACAGTAACTTGAAGCTGTATAAAAAAATAAAGATCTTTAGCAAACTTAAATACATAGGCAATTATAAAAGTTATTATTGTAACCTTGTAATGCTTTTTGTTTTACTACACAATTTAAGAAACTAATGCACTTAAAATTCAGTAGTCTCTGATTTTTGAATTTTCTTTCAAAAAATTGATAAACGGATTTGTTGGGGAAAACAAGAAGAAACTATGTTGATCGAGATATCCTAACTATAATTTGTCAAATATACCCAATTTTGTACAAATACTCAGAAAACTACAAGTGGTTAGTGATAACATATAGTGCCTAGTAAGATATTTTCAAGTCTAATAAATAGAAATTAAATAATGGAATCCACAAATGGCCAGTACATAAAAGAAAAACAAAACAGAAGTGATACTGATTATTGTTTGATATATAGCAGGCAGTGATAATAATAACAGCAGATATTTATAATAATATCTTTATCTTAATACTATTTTAATTTTAATACAATATAATTTAATTGATAAAATGTATTTATGACAGAATATATTATGTTTATTAATTTATGCCTTACAACAATCCTAAGATGTGGGTACTATTATTTTTGTCATTTTGCAGATGAGGAAATGAAGGCATAAAAAGTTGAGTATTTTGGGAATCACTTAGTAAGTGGCAGAGCCTACTACTACATTATACTACCTCCCAGAAAATATCAGTTTCAAGTACTGCACTAAATACTTTATATGTGCCAATCCTCATAAGAGTCCCAAGCAGTAGGCTTTATCCTACCAATTTTACAAATAAAAGAAACTAAGACTCTAATTGGCTGAAGGATATTTAGCCTTTTACTTGGTGACTGTCAGAAATATCCTTCTTCCCAACTGAGATAAGCAAATATGACCCCTACCCGCCCCCCCAAAAAACCCCAAACATTTCTAACTGCTACTTAGGGAGAAGTATTCTCCTCCAAATTGGTTGTTAAAGGTTATTAAGTGGGATGTAAACCTAGGTCTGTTCATCTCCAAAGTAAATGGTCTTTGTAATAGGAGACATTGACTTATGAAGAGTTTGAAGCAAATATTCAACAACCGGGAGTTATTGTTTCATGAAGGATAGGGAACAATACATTCTAGATGAGGTCTATAGTTGCAAATACTTGAAAGTAGTCTATAAAGTATAATACAGTATTAGCACATAATATTACATATGTCATTTGTTGAATTAAGACATAAATCATGGACCAATTTATAAAATGATTCAAATTTGTCTTTTGAGGGAACTGTGATTCATTGTATAACTCTGAGGGAGAAATTAATCATTAACATGTTAATTATTTGTAAGGGTCTAAAATGAATAAACCTGGGAGGGCCAAATTAAGCCATTCTAAAGAAATATCAAAGGTTCATTTAAGTTTCACCATTCTAGTGTTTTCAAATCTATTTAGAATGCTTTTCCATCCAATTTATATAATCTCTAAGTTATGAGTAGAAACCATTAATACTAGCTTAATAAATCTATCATTTAGTAAGAAATTCAGAATATTGGGGGAAATATTCAACACCACCACTATTAACATTAGTAATACAGATCACAAATATATAGTAAAAACACTCTCCCAAACATATCATTAACACCTCCATTTCCTTACAGAAATAAAATACCTTCAGTAGAATTTAGATTAACATTATTAATTTCTGAAAATATTTGGTTAACCGATATTACTGTAGCAGTAACCAACAATCAATATTTTGGTTTTTCAATGGAATTTCTACACTTTAGCATGTCTAAGAATGAGCATAGGCTTATGTGTTCATTGCAAAAAATATTCAGTCATCAACTCTTCTAATCAATTACCTTTGCAATAATGACTTCTTTCTTCAGAATCTTCATAGCATAGTATTTCCCACTTGCCTTCTCACGAACCAAAATAACTTTCCCAAAAGTGCCTTTTCCTAGTAGTTTCAAATAGTCAAAATCATTCATTGTCTGAAAAATACAAATTTAAAAATCTAATATTAAAAACTTGAAATAATTTGTTAGTATGAATGTATATATCTGCAATATCCACTCAAAAACAAATTTAGCCAATTTCGAAGCACCCCTAAATAAAAAAGGATCAGATAGATTGGCATTGGCTGTCTTATCTGAAATCATGGATGTTGAAAAAAAATATAAGTAGTTCTCTGACATTAAAAAAAAATGATTTTGAATCTAGGCTTCCTTAGCCAATCAAATTATCAGTTAAGTGAAAGGGCATAGGGAGAAAGATGATTTCATTAATTTTAAGGACTCGAGGCTTCAAGGACTTAGTAGTGTTGCTACCCTCAGACAATGGGATAAACTGAAAATGTCCTACACAAATACTTCCAATATGCCTAAGGAAGCAGCACTTTTGAATACATTATTTGAGAATGTACTTCATCAAAATAAGGATGGAATCTAAGAAATATTTAGAAGAAATGGTGAGAACAACCCTGGAGCTCAATGAAAAGAAATCTTAGACAATAGTTGTGACTTCTGCGAAAGTAACTGGTACAATTAAGAACACGAAGGCAGAGAGCTAGAAGAAGTGCTGATAAATCTTCTTGTTTCCAATTTCATTTCTCATTCCTATTTCTAAGTCAGATGACTTTCAAGATTTTACCAGGCAGTCCTACTACTTACACTGCATGGTCTCTCCTCTATGTGTACTTCTATATTTGACATTCTTCCATAAACTTCCAAGTTTTTTTTTTTTTTTTTGGGGTGCTGGGGATCGAACCCAGGGCCTTCTGCTTGCAAGGCAAACACTCTACCGACTGAGCTATCTCCCCAGCCCCAAACTTCCAAGTTTTTAAAAACTGTTTGTCTTCCTCACTCAGCTTGTCATTTTTGTGGTACTTGTCTCCATTAGAAATTACTATTATTTTAATGGGCTTTTGGATGGAAGAGAAGGTTACTGGGTATGCTAAATTGACTTTCTTAAATTTAAACTCAGTTTGGAGGGTTATGAATAACAAGTTAAGCACTTGGGTTCTATCCTACAAACAGAAGTCATTGAATATTTGAGTGCCTTTTGTAACTTTTTTTTTTCCTATTTACTATCCATTGGAAGGAAATGTGAGAAATGTTTCAAATCAATGTCTTCAGCTTCCATCTTAGGAAACAAAGAAAAAAGTAAATTAAACCCAAAATAATAAGAAGAAAGGAAATTATAAAGATCAGAGGGCAATAATGAATTAAATTTTAAAAATAACAATAATTGAGAAAATTCAATGAATCCAAAACATTCTTTGAGAAGATCAATAAAAATAGATAACCTCCAGCAAGACTGGTCAGGAAAACAAAGAGAATACACAAATTACCAATATCAGGGATGAGAGAAGTAATATCACTACAGATTCTACAGATATCAAAGGGAACACAAGAGAACATAACAGTGAGAGAAAATGAACAAATTCCCTGAAAGTCTCAAATTACCAAACTCCAAATGGAGAAAAAACAGGTAATTTGAATAGCTCTATATTTATGAAGGAAACTGAATTTGTGCTCAGAAAACTTTTCAATAAAGAAAATTCCAGGTCTAGATGGTTTCACTGGTGACTTTTAGAAACATTGAAAGAAAAAAAAAAAATGGTACCAATTCTATACAAATTCTTCCTGAAAACTGAAATGAAGAAAAACTTCTCAGTTCATTCTGAGACATCAGACTGATACCAAAACTAGACAAAGATATTTTAGGAAAACTATAGACCAATAACCTTCATGTACATACATGTTAACACTCTAAAACATTAAAAACTGAACACCTACATTCATTTTCAAACTAATTTGCTGTCTATAATTTTGATAATTTCCCCCAAATGTTAGGTTACAATGTCTTAACTATTCAATATCTCTAGTACAAAGGAAAAGATCAACAGCAAAGAGACAGCAGCAGAAAACAACAACATACACTTATTCAACTACAAAGCAAACATGTGACTCTAAATATCTAGAAAATAGTAACAAAGCTAGTGCACTTGAACAATAATAGGTAATCTGAGGTAGATTTAACTTCATTAATAAATTTTTTTAAAATCAGGGAATAACCACCAAACAGTTTGTGCTAAGTAATCCCGAAAGATAGTTTCCTTCTTCCATGAAAACATGAGATCAGCTCTCTCCCTGGGCGAGCCTTGTATCCTGCCAAATTGAACACAGACTATGATCAAAGGTATACTTTGCCAGTTCCAAACCCAGCCTCTAAGTCTAGCAACTTATGCTTCCTCCACTTGGAAAAATTCAGAAAGCTAGCTCTACTGCTATAAGGAAGCCCATGTTATTCTACTGAAAGAGAGAGGCCATATGAAAAGTTCCTGGAAGATAAGATACGACAGAGAGAAATCATGTGGCGAACCAGCAATGTCTAAGTTAAGTCACTATCAAGCCCCCTGACATGTAAGAAACTTTTTCTTGGATTTTCTAGCCCAGTCCATGTGCCACCTGAAGGTAGCCACTTGAGAATTCTATACAAGACTGGCCAAACAACAAAATCATGAGAAATAACACATTGTTGTTTTTTAAGACATTAAAGTTGGGGTAATTTGTTCCATGGCAATAAACCTCTGAAAAATAGTATTCTCATTAACCATAATGTACATCTCACGGTTTCTTTTTAGCAAAACAAAGTAAGTAAAAAGCAGAGGACTTTCATGAAGTTTGCCCTTCTGCCCACTACCCCACTTCCTCTGGTGCTCTTTCAACTTCTACAACACTGAAGTAGATTGTTTTTTCCCCTTAGTGCCTACCAAAAAATAAGCACATAATAAATGCTAATATATGCAAATAAGGGGATGAATTATATGACTGTCTACACTGATAATTGTGAAAAGGGGAAATATATTATGCCTTTCTTGTCATTTAAAGCCAGGTTTAACAAAAAAATATATATATATATAATAAGCTGGGCATGGTAGTTGCATGCCTATAAATCCCAGCAGAAAGACGAGGCAGGAGGATTGCAAATTCAAAGTCAGACTCAGCAACTTAGCAAGGCCCTAAGCAACTCAGCGAGACTCTGTCTCAAAGTAAAAAATAAAAAGGACTGGGGATGTGGCTCCGTGGTTAAACACCCCTGGGTTCAATCCCTAGTACCATATCATCATCATCATCATCATCATCATCATCATCATCATCATCATCACAATAAAATCCTCATATTTTTGCACTTTTATCTCTTTCAAATTTTTTTCTCTGAAATTTTTCTTGTAAAATTTCATATTCATGTGAAAAGTCATTCCATCCACTAGACATAGAACTTGAAGTTAGGGTGTTACAAATTCTCCATTTTCAATAAGATATTTTAATATCTTATAATAATATATAATAATAATAAGATATTTTAATAAGATATTCTGAACAATCTTATTAATATGTTAACCAGATTTTCAAGTATTTCAGAGAATTAAACTGGGTATAGCTGGTATATCTTGTTTTTGAATGGGGTAGTCTATAATTTAAAAGATGAGATTAACTGGGACTTGACTTTAAATTATCAGCAGAGTCAAATGCCAAGCTAACTGTGTAGATGCATTTACACACATGAAATTTTTTTTAAAAAATCTCTGAGTAAGTTGATAAACCTAGATTGTGTTTTTCCTTTTGACTGAAGAAAAAGTGAGCCAAACTAACTTAAAGAGGTATTCAGTTCAATCAAAAAATAGAAATAAAAGACAGAAAAGGTTCACAGACATTTGGTTAAGATCAAGTGCAGGGTATTGTTTTAATTAAATCGAAGTTTCACATAAGGATAAACTCTAGGTTGTGCAGTATAACTTCACCAAGTTCACACATTTAGAACATGGAAGGAGAAGGACTGTTGTTGTTGTTGTTGTTATTTGTTTTACTGTGGTACTAGGGATTGAGCCTAGAGACTTGTGCATGCTAGGCAAACTATCACTGAGTTATATCCCTTTTTTAAAATTTCTGGAGACAGGGTCTTACTAATATTGCCCAGGCTGGTCTTCAACTCAGTCATCCTCCCAACTCAGCCTATTGAGTGCCTGGGATTATAAGTGTAGGCCATCTCTCCTAGCTCAAGAGTGAGGATTCTAATTCATAAACTCTAACCCCAAAGAGTTCTTAATCACTGTTCTAATACCAAATTCTGGGGTGGAGGTGGCCCTTACCTAGCATACATAAGGGTCCAGTTCAAGACACAAAACTGTCAAAACAATAACAAACAAAACAAAAAAAACATACCCACATATAAACCAAATCTCACGGAAAATATCTTTAATATTTGTGTTTTCCTCATTCTGTTATTTTTCCTTCTCCCCATCCCCATCCCCACCCCTCATTTTCCTCTATATAATACACCTTTCCTCCATTCTTGCCTCCCTCCCACCCATTATGCATCATCATCCACTTATCAGAGAAATCATTCAGCCTTTAGTTTTCTGAGATTGGCTTATCTCACTTAGTATGATATTCTCCAACTCCATTCATTTACCTGCAAATGCCATATTTTTATCCTTCTTTATGGCTGAATAATATTCCATTGTGTATATATACCACAATTTCTTTATCAATTCATCTACTGAAGGGCATCTAGGTTGGTTCCACAATCTAGCTATTGTGAATTGAGCTGCTATGAACGTTGATGTAGCTGTGTCACTGTAACATGCTGATTTTAAGTCCTTTGGGTATAGGTCAAGGAGTGGGATAGCTGGGTCAAATGGTGGTTCCATTCCAAGCTTTCTGAGGAATCTCCAGAGTGGCTGCACCAATGTGCAACCCCACCAGCAATGTATGAGTGTACCTTTTTCCCCACATCCTCACCAACACCTATTATTGCTTGTATTGTTGATAACAGACATTCTAATTGGGGTGAGTTGAAATCTTAGGGTAGTTTTGATTTGCATTTCTCTTATTACTAGAATTGTTAAATATATTTTCATATATCTGTTGACTGCTTGTAGATCTTCTTCTACATACACGTATGATTATGCAAATGGTGCGAGTTTGCTTCGTGTACAACCAGAAAAACAATAGTTGTACCCCATTTGTGTAAAATTAATAAAAATAAAAATTAAATTAAATTTTAAAAAAACATAAAAATTATTTTTAAAAAAAGTATTGTGTCCATGTACAACTAAAAATAAAAAATAACCTATTATATCAAACATTCTAAAATGTATTTAGAGAAATGACATGTTAGACTCTTTTCAATACCTAGATCTTTAGATTCACCTTAACCTACCATTTTGTTTTTGTATTAGTCCCAGGGATTGACCCCAGGGGCACTTAATCACTGACTTATCCCAGCCCTTTTCTTATTTGAGACAGTCCTACTAAGTTGCTTAGCGGCTTGCTAAGTTGCTGAGGCTGGCTTTGAACTTGCGACCCTCCTGCCTCAGCCTACTGAACTGCTGAGATTACAGGAATGTGCCAACATATCTGGCTTTAACCTACCATTTTTAAATAAGGAAGCTGCATTTCAACTGTCTATAGTAGTAAAAACATTATTTACAATTCCCATAAAAATATAAACTGCTATTATTCTGAAGCACTAAGGAAAGGAAGACACTGTTTTCCTCATTAGCTCAGGAGCTGCCATTTAGGAAAAAAAAAAAAAAAAGCTATTATTATTTTCAAGATTGTTCTCCCCGGTTGACTTTAGTGAAGATGAGGGTACCATGCAGGAAATATACCCAGAGTCATGTATGTTATGGCTTTCAGGACAACTTCAAATGCCAAATAGAAAAGGACTAAACCCTGAGAAAAAACTTTTCATTTCCAAGGTTCTAAAACATTAAAAACACAGGAAAATGCAATTCATAAAATCACATAAGGGTAGATCATTCACATCTCCCTCATGAGCTCTATCAGTACTCAGTGCCAAAGTGCTGGTCACTTACTGGTTTTAAATAACAAATGTTTCATATTTGTGTTGATAAAAAAAATCCATATACATACATACAAAACCTAGCTGACATCTCCCTGCAAATGGCAGTTTTCAGCATTCTTTCTTTCTTTTTTGTACCTTTCTAGTAAGAACTGTTATTTTAGGATGATCAATTCGATTCCACTGATTAGAAACTTAACAGAATAATGTAGAATTTGAAAATCATTATTTTATAAACCTTAACAAATTACTGATTCAGGCAAGGATTGTTAATTAGTTTAAAACCATCAGGAAAATGAGCAGGTGGGAACTGAACATTTATGTGATGCCAAAGTAACAACACACAAATTACTTTCAGTTACAAGGGGAAATATAATTTATGGGATTTAGGTTGTCTTCAGACCTAAATGAACCATGACCAATTGTGTTGTCACAATTGTTCCCTCCCTCCCTCCCTCCCTCCCTTTCATTCATTCATTCATTCATTCATTCATTCATTCATTTTTGTGGTACTGGGGATTGGAACCAGGAACACTTTACCATTAAGATAAATCCCTAGGCCTTTTAGGTTTCTATTTTGAGATAAGGTCTCTCCAAGTTGCTGAGGGTCTCACAAAGTTTCTGAGGATCGAACCTGCAATTGTCCTGCCCTGGCCTCCAGAGTCATTGGCATTACAGGCATGCACCACCAATGCCCAGCTAAATAGTGTGTTTTACGTGAGCTGCACTATGAAATATACATCATCATCTATCCTATGTGCTATGGTCTGAATGTAGGAATCCTCGACCCCAAATTCGTGTATTAAAACCTAACTTCCAAAGTGATGGTCTTAGGAAGTGAGAACTTTGGGGAAGAGATAAAGTAACAAGGGCTCTACCCTCAGGAATGGGACTGTTGAAGGCCAGGTGTAGTGGCACATGGCTGTACTCCCAGTGCTCAGGAGGCTGAGGCAGGAGGATTGCAAGTTCAAGGCTAGCCTCAGCAACTTAGCAAGACCCTAAGCAACTCAGAGAGACCCTGTCCCCCAAAGTGAAAAAAGCACTGGCAATATGGCTAAGTGGTTAAGTACCCCTGGGTTCAATCCAAACAAAACAAACAAAAAACATCTAATCAGGTTCTTTAAGAGAATTAGTATCATGAAAAAGAAGATAATTTCAGCACTATTTCTTTCAAAGAAATAAATGTTGTGCTAACAGGAGAAAAACCTTATACTATTTTCTACCTTTCTTTTATGATGGGTTGTAGAAGCATCCATTTCTTCTTCTCCTATATTATCAATTTGTGAAGTTGGACTACAATTCATTCTCTCTTCTTCTTGCCTCTGTAGTCTGTCTGCAACAGCCTGAATAGCCTCTGTCCATTCTTCCCTATAACAATGAGTAAAAGTTCTCATTAAAGATGATGATGATGCTTTAAATATTTCACAAAATATGATATCAACACAAATATAGTATATTCCTGGATAAGCCCTCTGCTGCTTTTTACCATCACCCCAGGTGAAAATACTTCTAAAAGTAATTTCATTGTTTGCTTAATGTCAAAAGTAGCAATTACTTGGGACATATTGAAAAAAAGGAATTTAAAATCCACTTAAAATATTTAAAACTATAATTAAATTTTAATTGTTTTTATACATTCCACCAATTAAGTAAACTGACCCTCAAAAATTTGCTGCTGTTTTTTGTTAATGTTTTGTTTAGCCACTGCAAGTCCATCACAAGCAGACTCAAGATCTTTAAGTAGTTCAACAGTTTTAACACAAGGTTTTCAAAACCAGAACTTTTAAACTGTTTCCAGATCATGTGAGTTTCTTGAAATAGGGAAGGAAGAAAGGAAGGAAGGAAGGGAGGGGGGGAGGAAAGAGAGTGAGGGGGAGGGAGGGAAGGAGGAAGAAAGAAAAGGCAGTTTGCTCTTAAAAAATAGGTCTCAGGGGCTGGGATATAGCTCAGTGGCAGAGTGCTTGCCTAGTATGCAGGAGGCCCTGAGTTTCATTCCCAGTACTGAGGAAAAAAAAAAAAACAGTCTCAGGCTCACCTTTATGAAGCTTTACAGGATCAGTGTTTTTCCCCACAAAAATTTTAAAATCAGCTGATTTCTTAAAGTCCATTAGAATTTTAGAATTTTGAATGGAACTGCATAAAATTCATAGCTAAATTTTGATAGAAGTATTACATTAATTAATTAATTAATTAAGGTTTTGAATCTATTAACATGGTATAATTCTCCATATACTTAGGTCTTTAATTTTCCAATGTAATGCTTCTAATTCTCTGTGTGAAGTTATTGTTCATTTTTAACTGAATTTATTCCTAGGTACACTTTTATACTATTATAGATGTTTTTAAAGATATTTAATTTCTAATTTTTTGAGACAGTTTTTTTTGTGTGTGTGTGGGGGGGTTGGTGTCCGTGCGTGTGCGCACGTGTGTGTGGTGCGGGGGAATAAACCTATGCCCTTGTGCATGCTAGACAAGCACTCTACCAAATTTTTTTTTTGTCCAGCTTTTGTAATTAAACTACTGACCCTAATTACTAATCAATCATAATTCACAGTAACCAAACGAAAACTTTACACCATATTGGGGGCAGAGAGTCTGCAAAAGCATACTGGGCCAAAGTACCTCATTAACTGAAATAGAGTATGCAATCTTCGAAGTAATGATGGAAAATGCAATCAATTTAAAATATAGAATGAGACCCCTATGAAGCATGCACATTCTTTTTAAAGTACTACTTACAAAAATTAGCAAATTTCACAAGCTGCTCATTTATTTACTAATGAATGTTCAATAAAACATCTAATACATGTGTGCTATTAATGCTCAAATAAGTAATGGCTTATGAAGTTTAATACAGGAAATCTTGGCATTATAAATATGTATAGTATTTATATACAAAATGATATAAAATACACATTAATATAGTAGTGCTCTAATAAAGACAATGTAAATATGTGATGAAAACCCAGGAGAAAGGCAATTCTTGAATGGAGATGTACAAGATAAGTTGGTACAGAGAAACAGACAAGCAAAGGAGATTAGGTATTGCTGATAGTAGGGGCAAAGGGGCAAAGATAAATTACAGAAATGTAAAAGCATGGCATAGAATCAATACTTGGGAAACCAGAAGTAGTTCAATACAGCTGGAACATGGGGTGAGCATACATGTGCACAGGGAGATGTGGCTCTGTATGAGGTGTAAGTGTAGCAGTCATGATTGCAACACTGATACTGACTACTGTAAGAAGGAGAAATAACCTCAGTCCATAATGTTGGTGGTCATACATGACACAATAAAATACATGTTTTAAAAAAATTTAACAGTAAATAATTTGAAGTGTATTCATTGAAGGCAAAGAAAAAAACAAGTGCATTTGCTAACATGGAAATTGTTCAATCTTATTTTAAACAGATATAACAGATAAAACTATCAGAAAGGAAGAAACAAAACTCTTATTATCACAGATGCTAGATCTGCAAGAGAATAATTGTTTAGGCCTACATAATATTAAAGGTAATAGTACTAGGGGGAGGTAGGGCCTTTGGTCAGGTCAGGATGGTAAGGTACTCATGAATGGGATTGGTGCCCCTATTAAAGAGATGATAGAGGGCTCCTTTGCCCCTTCTACTATGCAATAACAGAGAGAACGATATCTTCAAAGAACCATGAAGAAGACCATCATCAGACAATGACTCTGGCAGCACCTTAACCTTGGCCTTCCCAGTCTCCAGAACCATGACAATTGTTTCTATTATTCATAAGATACCTAGTTTAGAGTATTGTGATAACTATGTGAATGAAGTAAAACAAATCCATTCACAAGAGCATTGAAAAGAGCAAAACACTTAGGAATAAGCTTACCAAAGAAGGCAAACAATTTATACACTGAAAACTATAAAATATTGCTGAAAGAAGTTAAAAGCAAGAATAAATGGAAAGACATCCCATGTTCATGAATTAGAAGAATTATTATTGTTAAATGTTAATAGTACCTAAAGTGATCAATAGATTCAACTCAATCTCTGTCAAAATCAAAGTGCCATTTTGGCAGAAACAGCAAAAAGCAATCCTAAGACTCATATGGAACCATAATGTATCCCAAATAGCCAAAAGAATCTTGTAAAGAACAAAGCTGAAGACTTCAGACTTCCTGACGTTAAAACACATTTGAAAAGTATAATAATTGAAACATAGTATGGTGCTGGCATAAAGACAGAAAAAGAACAATGGGACAAAAGACAGTCCAGAAATAAAATCATATATAGTCAAACAATCTTCCACAACAATGCCATGACTGAATAAAGCAGAATAGATAGTCTCTTTAACAAATGGTGCTAGGGCAATTCACAATAGCCAAATTATGGACTCAGCTCAGATGCTGTCAAAAGATAACAGATTAAGAAAATGTGGTATATATACACAATGGAATTTTACTCCGTCATCAAGAAGAATGAAATTATGGCATTTGCCCGTAAATGGATGGAAATGGAGGACATCATGCTAAATTAAATAAGCCAGACTCAGAAAATCAGGATTGAATGTTAGTTCTCTTTTATATGAAAGCTACAGCAAAATAAGGAAAAGAAGGTGGGGATTAAATATCATAAAAATGTAGGGAAGCTCAGTGGAGCAGAAGGAGAGAGGAAAAGAAGAGGGATGAGAAAGGGGAGGAAATGTGGAATTAATTTAACAAAATCATATTATATGCATATATAGATATACCTTATGCAGAAAACACCAATCCAAAATAAACAAATGAGGGGCTGGGGTTGTGGCTCAGTGGTAGAGCACTTGCCTAGCATGTGTGAGGCACCACATACAAATAAACCAAATCAAGTTCTATCAACATCTAAAAATATTTTTTTAAATTTGTGTAAAAAATAAATGTGGGAAAGGAAGCTCAGTAGGGTAGAGGAAGAACAGGGCTAGGGAGTAGAGGAGAGAAAGAGTGGGGGACATGGGGACTGAAATGAAGTAAATCAAATTCTAAGAATGTGTGGTTTTGCCAAAATGAACCCAACTACTATGTATAACTATAATCTAATGAAAAAAAATGCTGGGACAACTGGATATCAACATGCAAACAAATTAAATTTGAGCCTTACCTATACAAAAACAACCAACTCAAAATGGAATAATCACTTAAATAAGCCTTATCTTGACACTACAGAACTCCTAAGAAAATATGGAGGACTTCTTCATGACTTTGATGTTGGTGATTATCTCTTGATTTTAACACTAAAAGCATGGGCAACAAAAACAAATACAGACAGGTGAAGATAACATCAATCAGACAGCTTCTGTGAAGCAAAGCAAACAAGCTAAGTAATGTGAGCAAAATATCTGAAAAACATATATCTGAAAAGGGTGTGTATGTTTGTTTGTGTGTGTTCCACAATTCAATAGCAAAATAAACAAAAACCTACCCAAACAACCCAACTTAAGTGACCCACAGATATATGACAAGATATATGTCATTACTATCATCAGGGAAATGCAAGACATGAGATAACATCTCATACTTGCTAACATAGTCATTATAAAAACAATAATAACAGGTGTTAGTAGGGATGTGGAGAAACTGGAATCCTATGCACTTGGGAATGTATAATGCAGCAGTCACACTGTAGAAACAATATGGAGATTTCTTTAAAAATTGAAAATAGAACTACCATATGATCTAGCAAATCCCGGGTATTTATCCAAAAGAACTGAAATGAGGAACTCAAAGAGACATACGCTCTCCTATGTTCAGCGCAGCATTATTCACAATAACAAAGAGGTGACAACTTAAGCCCCTACCAACTGAGGAATCGATAAAGAAAATGTGATATACATATAAAATGGAATATTCTTCAGTCTTAAAAAGAAAAGGAATCCCATTATTTAAGACAATCCAATTATTTGGAACTGGGGATCATTATGTTAAGTGAATTAAGCCATGCACAGAAAGTATCACATGATCTCATGCATATGAGATCTAAAGAAATTAATCTCATAGAAATTGAAAGTAGAATGGTTATCACCAGAGAACAGGGACAGTATTGGATAGGAAGGAAAGGATAGGGAAAGGCTGATCAATAAGTACTAGGTTACGATTAGATACAAGCAAGAAGCTGTGGTGTAACTAAAGACAACAATAATCAATTGGACATTTCAAAAAGGTGGAGGAAATCATTTTGAAAGTTTTTAACTTTAAAAAATGATAAATGTTTAAGGAGATAGATAAGTTAACCTGATTTAAATATCATACAATTTATATACATATCAAAATATTACATGGTATCCCATTAATACATATAATTTTTATGTTTTTATGCATTAGTTAAAAATAAACTTTAAAAAAATGAATGGCAGTAGCTCAATCACAACAGCTAAGCTATGGAACCAACTTAAGTATCCTTCAACCATTGAATGAATAAAGAAAATATGGTATATATACAAATGGAATATTACTCAGCCATAAAAAGAATGACTTTATGACTTTCGCCAGTAAAAGTACGGACCTGGAAACTATCATACTAAATGAAATAAGCCAATACCCCCAAACCAAAGGCTGAATGTTCTCTCTGATATGTGGCTGCTAATACACAATAAGGCGGGGGGGGGGGGGGGATGAATAGAAGTTCAGTGGATTTGACAAAGGAAATGAAGGAAAGGGAGGGGGAATGGGAATAGGAAAGACAATGGGACAATTTGGAACTTTCCAAATGCTAATATATGAATACACCACCAGCGAAACTCCATACCATGTACAAACACAAGAATGAGATCCTAATTAGAATAAGTTGTACTCCATGTATGTACAGTATGTCAAAATATACTCTGCTGTCATGTATATCTAAAAAGAACAATTTTTTAAAAAATGAATGCAGAATAGCTAAGAACATTTTGGTTTAAAAATAATATGGGAAGTGTTATTTTATTAGAAATTACAAGTTTTAAAAAGCTTCTCTAATTAAAGTCATGCAATGTTGGTACTAGAATGATAGAAAGATCAAGGAGAAATTACATCTAAAAGCCCAAGTATTTATGTCTATGTGCTATCTTCCATCTGAGATAAAAGAATGGCTTACTTATTAGGAGCAAATAGGCTCAATATTTAGAACAATAAGTCCAATCTCATATCATGGACAATCTTATATCATGCACAAATAAGGTTAGAGACATACACTTAGTTTATATTTAGACTAGTGAGAATACTGAAACCAGTTTTTCTAACTTTGAGGCCTCCCTAAATAAATCTTTACTGACATAAAAGTTATATCAGAATCTAGATGAATATAGAGAAGCATACAGATTCAATGCAATTCCAATTAAAATCACAAGGATGTACCTTACAGAAATAGAGCAAGCGATCATAAAATTCATTGGGAAGAATAAGAAACCCAGAATAGCTGAAGCAATCCTTAGCAGGAAGAGTGAAGCAGGAGGTATAGCAATACCAGAACTGCAACTATACTACAAAGTAATAGTAACAAAAACAGCATGGTATTGATACCAAAACAGACAGGTAGATCAATGGTACAGAATAGAGGACATAGACACAAACCCAAATAAATACAATTTTCTCATACTAGAAAAAGAGGCCAAAAATATGCAATGGAGAAAAGATAGCCTCTTCAGCAAATGGTGCTGGGAAAACTGGAAATCCATATGCAGCAGAATGAAACTAAACCCCTATCTCTCACCCTGCATAAAACTCAACTCAAAATGGATCAAGGACCTCAGAATCAGACCAGAGACCCTGCATCTTATAGAAGAAATAGTAGGTCCAAATCTTCAACATGTTGGCTTAGGATCAGACTTCCTCAACAGGACTCCTCATAGCACAAGAAATAAAAGCAAGAATCAATAACTGGGATAGATTCAAACTAAAAAGCTTTCTCTCAGCAATGGAAACTATCAGCAATGCGAAGAGAGAATCTACAGAGTGGGAGGAAGTCTTTGCCACTCATACTTCAGATAGAGCACTGATTTCCAGAATATATAAAGAACTCAAAAAACTCTACTCCAAGAATACAAATAATCCAATCAACAAAATGGGCTAAGGAAATGAACAGACACTTCACAGAAGATGATCTACAAGCAATCAACAAATATATGAAAACTGTTCAACATCTTTAGTAATAAGAGAAATGCAAATCAAAACTACCCTAAAATTCCATCTCACCCCAATGAGAATGGCAATTATCAAGAATACAAGCAACAATAGGTGTTGGAGAGGATGTGGGGAAAAAGGTACACTCATACATTGCTGGTGGGGTTGCAAATTAGTACAGCCACTCTGGAAAGCAGTATGGAGATTCCTCAGAAAGCTTGGAATGGAACCATCATTTGACCCAGTTATCCCACTCCTTGGCCTATACCCAAAGAACTTAAAATCAGCATACTACAGAGATGCAGCCATATCAATGTTCATAGCTGCTCAATTCACAATAGCTAGATTGTGGAACCAACCTAAATGTCCTTCAATTGATGAATGGATAAAAAAAACTGTGGTGTGTGTGTATATATATATGTGTGTATATATATATATGTGTATATATATATATATATATATATATATATACACTTACCTATACACACACACACACACACACACACACACACAATGGAATATTACTCAGCCATAAAGAATAATAAAATTATGGCATTCACAGGCAAATGGATGAAATTGGAGAATATCATGCTAAGTGAGATATTTGGTCTCAAAAAACCAAAGGACAAATAATCTCCCTGATAAGCAGATGATGACACATAATGGGGGGTGGGGGTAGGGCAAGAATGGTGGAAGGAGGGATTGTATAGAGGGAAAAGAGGGGTATTGGGGGGAGAAAAAAATAACAGAATGAATCAAACGCCATTACTCTATGTAAATGTATGATTACACAAATGGTACACCTTTACTTCATGTACCACCAGAGAAATATGTATCCCATTTGTTTACAATAAAAATAAATTTTAAAAGTCTTTCCTGACATTAAAGTTATAGGAAAACTCCAAACATCAGAATCTAGATGAATATAGAGAAGCATACTCCAACAGTAAAAATAAACATGCTGTTTTTCATTTCCACTAAAGATGTTTTTTCTAGTCACAAATGCAAATGAAAATTGTAATATTTTTCAGAGGAACAGTGCTATATTATATGAATGGCAAAGGATTTTAGAGTCTTAAGATCTGTCTTAAATCCAGCTTTGTAAACACAAATAGGAAAATAAGTCATGCTTCAATGAGATGTTCTTCTAAAAGAATATTTTCAAACAACATACACTGACATGAAAGAGTTTCATTCATTCAGCCCGTCAATAAATATTATGTCAGACCCTGAACATTGTAATTAAGATTAAAAAAATACAAAAGAAAGTGAAGAATTCATGATTCTTACTGTCAAGAAGCTTACAGTCTAGTGAGGAAGGCAAAAAAGATTATAGTCATGATGTAATTGGTATAGTCTCAAGAGATTATTTAAGTGTATAGCTAGGGGACTCACCTAGTCCACAAAAGAAAGACGCCTGTGTGTACATTAAAACTTAAATACATCAGCAAAGAATAATATTGGAATTGTAGAAAATAAAATATCAGTATTAAAATACTAACTACAGAAGTATGAGTAATTTCTATTCCTCTACTCTTCTTTCTTTTTAGTATTTCCTAAAGAAATCATACATCATAATTTACTCTATTGATCAAAAAGCATTATTAAAGTAACACTTGAGGACTGAGTTTGTAGCTTAATGGTAGAGTGCTTGTCTAGCATATGCAAGGACCTGGGTTTAATCCTCAGCACTTACTGTACAAAATGCAACAACAAAAACTCCTTTATCTTTTATAAGGATTTTTTAAGGTTGTTTTGTTTTTGTTAAAATCTTAATTTTGGAAAAGAAGGCTAAGAATACTTGACTTCACAAAGTTGCTACCTAGGATCAAATATGTCAACATACATGTAGGAAATTTTGTCATGTGTTTGCCATACCTTACTTGTTTATCAGGCCACCAAATAAACGAGTATCAAGACAAAACTAGGAGGCAGGAAGGTGGTTGTAAAACTTGACTACAGATGAGGACAATGGAAATATGGTCCTGATGAAGTTGATGAGCCAGTTTCTAATGTGTCCTGCTCCTTGCTTTGGCAAAGATGACAGCAATACTACTAATCCAAGTATAACACCCATCCCACACCTGCACCACTGAGCTTAGAACAGATATTAAAAACCTTCTCAATGAGTTCTCCAGGCAGTTACTTGGAATTAATCTTTAAGCACATGCTACTTAAAACCTTTTACTATCACTTGTATGTCAGAATTTCAAATACGAATAAAATTAATTCTATAAATTTTTTAAAAACAGAGCTTGATTATAAAAACACATATTAAGTTGGTATTTTAATCTTTAAATATTCTGTATTTTCTGAAGTCGTACATCTTCTAGCATGCCTAGAGGTTCTGTTTAGAATTTGTGAACCAGTTATTCAGTTGTATTATTCCAGAACCTAAATAGACTACAGCATTTTGCAAATATATTTAATAAATATATTTACAAATGATGATGTCAGCCACAAACACACTTTTAAGACTGTTGCTTTTTCATAAAATGAAGAAAACAAGTTATTTACCTTTCCTCTGGAGTATCTACATGAAATGTTCTCTCTATAACGGTGGTCCACTGGAGACATCTGATAATAAATGTGTTTGGCTTTGGTCGTTCTGTTTTCATTAACTGGCATTCTAGAAAGAAAATAAAATATTTCTTTAATATATACATATATATTTACATCATGAAGTAAATAGAACTACAGAGTTCTATTTTAAACAAAACCTAGTACAAACTCACAGCTATCCATGGATCTCTGCTCAAGGTTATTATTGACAACCTGACATTGGTATTCCTTTTTAATCCACTGCCATTCTGGTCAATTCAATCAGCTAAAGTGGATTATTCAATTTTCCCAAAACATGATTTGTTTTTTCCTATATTTATACCTTTGCTCCAGCTGTTACTACTGTCTATAGTATATTCCAATTTTTTATCCCCTTCATATGTAATTACCAATAGTCAAAGTAATACCCATTCTTTAAGGTCCAGATCAAATTTTACTCCTTCCATGAGGTTTTTGACTGACCATTTCCTCATTTATGTTCTCATTATTTATTACGATACCCCTCATTTTTCACTAAGCTTAGTCTTACAGCATTTTTTATCAATTTAATTGTATCCCTACATTGATTATAAGCCTTCTGATAAGCTACACTACCTACAACTGTTAGGTACCCAGTGGGTAGAGCCAGTCAGTTCAAGAAGCTAAGAAGACTTTCAAGAAAAGAAAAAGAGTGCTTTAGATCGAAGTATGGATTCTAACACCAGTGTGACTGATTCAATTTACTTTTCTGCCAATAACTATATAACCTTAGATAAGTTAATTAATCTCTCTGGTCTTCAACAGCAAATGGGGAAAAATAAAAGTACCTCTATCATAGAATTGACATTGGGACTTATAATAAATTCATGTAATACTTAGTATAATAAAGCTTTCAATAAACACCAGCTATTATTAATGGATGTACATCTGAGTTGAACTTTAGAAGATAAATAATCATAGACACCCAGAGATAGGGGTGTCTATGCTTTTGAAAGAAATTAATCTATCCCTAGTTGACAAATTCATCAGTGCTTATCTCCATTGCTGTAAATTCCACCGTTAACAACTGTCAACTATCAAGACATTCTTTGTTTTTAAGGTCCAAGTCATTACTCACAATAAACTAATTCTCTATTGACACTTTAAACTGGAAGAAAAATCATTCACCCAAGGTTCTCTGCTTAAGTTTTATTCTCTTTTCTAATAACCCTTCATGGTTCTAGCCATCACTTTTTAGTATACCAATATCAAAATCCAAACTTTGCTCCATATTGGAACTCCACTTTAAGACACACGTCAGAAGCTAGGGGCATAGCTTAGTGGCAGATCATGTTTTTAGCTTGACTGAGCCCCTGGGTTCAATCCTGCCCCACCCCCAAAAAGACAAACATGTCTACCTATATTGAGAACATTTCTACCTTGTTGAATTACTAGTACCACATCTGAAACCTAACTCAGTATCTTTCCCCTTAAATCTATTTTTCCTGGCTCTACCAATTTTTCCATCAACTAGACTGAAACATGGAGTGACCTTCCTTTTTGATGGTGGTAATACTTGCCTTTACCTGGTTTTCCTGCTGGTGAAATTCTACTTCAAATTCTCACTGCCCAATGCCTAAACCTCTCTCACTGACATAAAACTAGAATCTTCCTACTCAGATATTGAAAATCTACATGTGTTACTTAAAAATAGCAACTGTGTTTTAAGAGATATCTGACATGTCCAAAAATGAACTCCTGATCACTCCAACCCTGCTCTCTCTGCCAACCTCCATGATGACTTTCTCCATTTCAGATGATGACATCTCCATCTTTTCGGTAACTAAAGCCAAAAATCTTAGAACCCCTTGGAGTCCTCTCTTCTCTCATATCACATTCATTCCTTCCAGCTATTCTTCTGGCTCTACTTGGAAAACATATCCAGTTTCTGATCACTTGTCATTACTTGCACTACCTCAGACTAAGCCATCATTCTCTATCAAAACCTCAGACTAGCTCTCCCTTGCTCCTCATTTCAATTCATCCTCAACAGGACAACCAGAAATCTTAAAATGAACATCTGTATGGTCTGGCCCTCCTACTTGCTCCACTATTTTAACCTCCTTCCCTCTTACTCTTTCATACCACTCTGCCAGTTACCCTGGCTTCAACTGTGCATTTTTTCAACAATGTGCTGTACTCTCTGCTGAGGGCTTTCTGTTAAGTTGTTCCCTCTGCCTGGCATTCTTTTCCCTCACACATCCCCACAGATGACTCCTTTCCCTCCCTCAAGTCTTGGATCAATTTTAATCTTTCTATTGAAGCCTACCTTGGCCATCTTTTTAATACTACAATTTGCACCCCATATACATGACTCCCCAATTTCTTTTATCTGCTTTTTATTTACATAGCATATTACCATCTAACATAAGATGACTTAGTATATTTCTTTTTTATTGTCTGTCTCCTCAACTAAAATGTAAGCTCCACTGACATACACTTAATGCCTGACACACAGTGAACACTCGATAAATATTTTCCAAATGAATGAATTATCGTAGTAAAAAATCCAACAAGTTAATTTTGATGATACAGGAGAGAATTTCTGGGGCAACTGTCTTACATAGACAGGGAGGAATGGAATTTACTGAACAAGTAGAGGATGCTCTTGCCAGAAGTATAGACAGTCTAGTAGAAGCAGGAGAGAAGATAGGATAAAAGGATCCAAATGTAGTTGAGGGTACAGATATAAGTGGGAACTGATAAAAGTTATTTTCTCATTGCTTCTATTTTTTTCAGTGAATTAGAATACAAAGTCATCCACTAAGAACAGAACTGAAAGAGGATGCATTGGGGCTTTGAGAAAAAAAGAAGATATGAAATAGCATTCTAGGAAACGGAAGAGCAAAAAGATGAGGGACATTAAGGGACAGTTTGGATTTATTTAATGATCAAGAATTTAAAGTAATACCAGAGGTCATAGCTGTACATTGTTTCCCAGATATACTCAGCTGTATGGGTGCAGGTGGGGAGCACTGAGAACAGAATTTAAGCCAGGCTGTGTTTTAAACAAAGTTTGTCAAACAAAAAACATGGAACAAAGTGGAGGAAGCAAGGCAAGAGAATGATTATCAACCAAGGAATTTAAGATGGGTTTGGAGGGAAAGGAAAATTTTGACCTGTATAAGCTAACGAAAAGGTAATGAAAATAGACCATAAAAATTCACTCTATCATAATTAAAACTTGTACAATAAACAATGTTACACATTTTTTGAACTACGAAAGTTCAAAAAATACTGAATACAGTATGCCAGTTTGTGGTGTTTGAAATATCAAATTTTTTAAATACTGGACACTATCCCTGTTTATACCAATAAAGAGCCACCAAAATTCCTATGACTTATTCTGCCCATAGACTTACTCTCTTTGAAACCCAGTATTACTTCTCATCCCCCCACTTTGTAAAGAACTATTAAATTTTGGTTTTGAACTGGGATTAAATCTGGGGGGTCCTTTACCACTGAGTTATATTCCTAGTCCTTCATTATTATTGTATTAAATTTCAAGACACGGTCTCACTAAGTTGATGAGGCTGGCCTCAAACTTGTGATTCTCCTGCCTCAGTCTCCCAAGTGGCTCAAATTACAAGTGTGAAGAAGCTTTTAGTTAGATACCCTCCCATTTACTGACTCTTGATTTTACTCCTTGTGCTTTAGGAGTCATGTTGAGGAAGGTAGTTCCTAAGCTGACAGGATGCAGAGTTGGGCCTACTTTTTTTTTCTATTAGGTGCAGGGTCTCTGATCTAATGCGTAGGTCCTCAATCCACTCTGAGTTTTGTGCAGGGTGAGAGGCAGGGGTTTAATTTCTTTTTGCTAAATATGGATTTCCATTTTTCCAACCACCATTTGTTGAAGAGGCTATCTTTGCTCCAATGTATGTTTCTGATGCCTTTGTCTAGTATGAGATAACTATTTATTTGAGTCTATCTCTGAGTCTTCTCTTTTGTACCATTTGTCTTATCATACACCATCAGCTGCGCTTTCCTAGTCAAAGAACTTTATATCTCTAAGTTCTTCTCTTTAAAAGCACTCTCAGGAATTAAAGCAAAACTTCAAAGGAAGTATATTTTCAACATCATACCTAAATGAAGTTTAAGTGCTATAAGTTAAAAAACTTCACAGCACTAGAATTGTAAAAGATGTTTACAATACTATCAGATTCCAAGTGAATATCAATTATTGTTTTAAAGCTGCTAAAACTGATGATAAAAGTTATTTTAATTATCATTCTCAATAGACCACTAAAATACACTTCTAGAAAAGAATATTTGTATGTATGTATGGGGTGGTTTGAAAAAAATATTAAAATAAATAATATGATGACTGGAGGTAGCAATGCACAAATAAAATGTTTTAACTAAATTTACTAAGTATTTCTTTGCAGACTCAACAACATATGAAACGCTACTCCTGAACCAAACATTATATAAGAATTTGGGAATATAAAAATGAGGAAGAAACTATGAGCTAACCCATCTATTATTAATCATTCTATTCATGTCAAAATAAAGTGGTATTTCACTAATACCATGAAGGTCTTAATCAGTTCCTTGTAAGGTCCCCAGTCTAACAAAAATATTATGCATAATTACAAATAGTGTTAATAGAAAAAACCTATATTTTATAGGTCTCAGCATAAAATAATCTACTGTCAATTGAATTTCTAAATAATGCTCATGAGATTGAGACTACAGAAAAGAGAAGTGGCTACCAAGATACTCAACTGCTAACTGGATCATACAAATATCAGAGAATATTCTATTACAGTGTCCTAGGGTATGCTGCTGTACATAAACAAGGGTAATCAGTAAAGCTGCATACAACATAGTTGAAATCTTAAATTACCATGTTAAAACAAATGACCCAGTATATAGAAAAAGGTTGACATTTTGTTTGTAAATCATAAGAATTATGAAAATATTACATAGCTCTGTAAAATGAAGAAAAAGATGCCATGGAAGTTCTAAGTTTTCAGATCATGTTGATTTCTGAACTAAATATTCCTATTCTTAAAGGGTATTACTTATTCTTTAAACAGATTCTTAAAGGGCATGGTGGTTAAAAAATAGATTAGACAATACTACTTAGAAGACCATTTTCCTTTTGGTTACATAAAGATTCCCAAATCAAACTAGACCACTTTAAAACTTTGAAGTTGGAAGCTTTGGGCAGAGATTCTAAAATGCTATTAATCAAATACTTGTGAATTCTGGAATCAACTGATATACATCAAAAGGTATTTTTACATATAATGCAAAATAACTTTTATTGTATCAACATGATATTTTGGGTTATTTGTCCCAATGGTACTTTGATAGTTATATTAGTTACACAGTTACACAAGTTGCTCTCCTGAGCAAGCTGAAAAACAAGCTGAATTTCAAATGTTCTGCTTACTTTACACCATTCTCAATCAAAGATGACAAAATTTGTTTAAAGCTAAAATTACTCTGCGAATTTGAAAGCCAATTAGTGGGACTGCAACATAGCAGATCAAAAAATAGACACACCCAAAAGAAAGTTATGGAGATTAACTGTTTAGATTTTATTAAAAAGTTTAAGATTTTATTTCAACCTTTAATCATTTTAATACTAATTTTATTCTCAAAAAAAAATTTACCAATATTCGATGTAAAAAAAAATGTTTAACAATAGTCCATTAAACCCATCATGAAATAATGTCCACTGTCAGTTATAATGACCAAAAATCAAAATAATACTGAATATTCACTAATGGGGGCACAAAAACTTTCTCTTTCTTCTGTTTATAACGTTTTCACTATCTAGAGACAAAAAGAGATGCTGCACAAGGTGTCTTATGTAAGGTAAATGCCCTGGCAGAAAGTAATTCCAGCAGGAGATGAGGTGAGTAATCACTATGTTCAAGGTACTGCACCCACTAAGTGGTTCCTAAACACTGATCATGCAAACCAAAGGATAAACCTAGAGAGTGTTATTATCCTCCATTCTATAAATAAGCAAAATTATAAGACTAAAATCTGCTAAATAACTTGCTCCCAAAAAGCAACTTATGAGAAATTATGTAAGGATTTATCCCAGGTCTATCTGAATCTAAATCTGAAAAGAATATAGTGCTAGGTAAAGTGCCTTTAAAAATCAGTACTCCTTGGGCTGCATATGTAGCTCAGAGGTGGAGTGCTTGCTTGCCTAGCATGTACAAAGTGCCAGGTTTAATCCCCATTATGCCAAAATAAATAAGTACACAAATAAAATCAGTAATTTTTGTGAAATGGGAAAGTCTGGTCCCTCTTCTACCTCTTCCCCATACCATCTCTTTATGTGGTTGTTCTCCCTTCTCTGACATCTTTTCCCCACAATGAGAAAATCCAAGATAATCATCGCCTGGTAACAATTTTAAGGGAAAGAGAGCCCCCAGTGTGCTTGCTCCTAGATCTGACCACTGAGTAGGGATAGACAGGGATATGGATTATCCCCTATCAAAATTCTATTCCATGGTGTTCCTTACTTCTTTAGTTAGGGATGTAGAAAAAGTTGGTTAAGAACAAGTTGTTGAAGGGAACAAGTTGTTGAATTCTACAGAGCCTCTGGGGTCTTTCACTGCTGGGTCATATACTCTGCAATACCAATGAGGTTAACACCAATAAAAATGATCGATTACTAATGATGAAAAACTGATTCCCAAAACTTATTGTATGAATCCAGTTCTACATTTTTAGTTACTTTGTCTGAATCTATTACACTGAGACAATGTATCTTTTTCCATGAGGAAAAAGGAGAGAAAACAAGTAAGTTCTTACATTTTATAACAGAAGGGATTCAATAAGGGGTAGGATCAGGGTTCTAATACTATATTCTACACTAGAAGATGTTTCTCACGTATGATCCACATTCCAAATTCTAAACTTTTATTTATCATAAACCTTACTACTTTGGTATATATACAGGATACTATTTGTGGATTTAAACTGAATATGAAATCATGACATGTAAATAAAACTTAATACATTTTTCTTTGATGAATATGGTCACCACAGATACCACTATTTGCTAAAAGCACATTTTCAGAGACAGCATTTTCTCCATTACTATTTGTTATGGTCTGGATGTGGTGTGTCCCCCAAAAGCTCCTGTTAATACAGGAACAGTCATAGGTAAAATGATTAGATTATGAGAGCTGTGACCTAAATGGACCATACTAGCTTAAATGGGTGGTAACTGTAGACAGACTGGAGAAGGCGGGTCACTGGAGGGTGCATCTTTCCTGGAGCCCTTCCCTCTCCCCCATCATCATGAGGGAAGCAACTTCTCTTTACCAAGTCTTTCTACCATGATGTGCTGCTTCACCTCTGGGCCCAGAGCATCTGTGAACTGAAACCTTTGAAGCAGTGAGCTTCAAATAAACTTTTCCTCCTTTAAGTTGTACTTGTCATGTATTTTGATCACAGTAATCTGAAAGCTAACTAAACACTATTTTTCTATGTGGTCTACCTACCAAATTCTGCATCTCATGAAACAAGCACAATCTTAAGAGGCTTCAAATAACTCCTCTCTGCATACCCTCTGCAGAGCTGAAATTTCAAGTAGTCACTTTGGAACAATAAATAAAATGCAAAAATGACATGAAGCATTCACTGAGAGAATTTTAAGAGGCACACACATATTTAGTGGACTCAAAATATGGGATTAAGCTATTGGTTTCTTATTTTTTATATTTTTTTGCAATATTATTGTCATGGCCTTTTATAAAGTGTATAACAAATACATGTAACATACATACACACAATTTACCACTTCAACCATTTTTAAATACATGTTTATAACACTAATAAATTCATTTTTTGTAGACTACTTATTTTTGAACTCATTTCCTTATGTATTTCCATTATACAATTTGCCCAGGCTTAATATAAAACAATTGTTTTATATTATTAATATAATAATATGGTTATTATATTAACCATAATCCTACCAAATGTAACTATTGTTAATGTTTTTAATGTATATTACTTCAGATCTGTTCAAAGTATTTTTTAAAATAAAAATGAGACCATAATTGACTATATTACATGTTGTGGATATTTTGCATTTCAATAAACAGATTTACATCATTGTATTTAATGGTGGTAAAAAACTCCACTGGACAACAAATGGGAAACCTGACTTTGAATTCATATTAGCTAATGTTGAAGAGATCTAAGCTTTATCGGGTATAACTATGGTAATGTTAATTACATAAGAAATGTCCTCATATTTTAGACATTCACACTCAAGAACTCTGGGGTTAAAAATGTTATGACATTATAATTTAAATATCTTAATAAAAAGATAATGCAAGGGTAGTAACATGCAAACAATGTTAACAGTTAAATCTAGACAAGAGTACATAAGATTCAATGACCTATTTTCTCTACTTATTTATATTTATATATTTGCAATTTTTCATTATTGAAAAGTCAGCAGAAACCTTCTAAATATTAAATTCTTTCCCCAATGTTTATACCAAAACTGGCTAGAGAAGTCTCAAATTGTTGAACGTAGGACCCTGCTTGACCCCTGCACCGAGGATGGGCACCATCACTGGTCAGTGGCAGTCGCTTAGCAAGCTGGCGGATAAGCCAGCCTGCCTGCATCATGGAGCTAGCCCAGAGGCTTCTTTATAGGCTGGTGCAGGCATTTTGAATTATTCCTGAGGGCGTGGCCATCATCAATGGAAGGGCAGCTCCCTTCCTGAGACAACTACAGGAGGCTAGAGGAACTTTGTCAAGACCCAGGAGTCAAGAAGAGGAGGTAATGAGAGACTCGGGACCAACTCAGAGCCACTGGGTGAGTCTCTCCCACTGGTCAGGCTCCCGGATGGGGCAGTAGTCCCAAAACACAGGGAACTTCGTGGAGTAGTGGCCCAGTGAGACTACCCTGCAGGAGCCGAGAACCCGGTCAACTGGAAGCATTGCAGAGGAGGACCGTACAGCGAAAGGTTTCAACCCAAGAGTGAAGGACCCAGTCCCAGGCAGTACCTCTGTCCCCAGGGAATGTAGCAGAAGAGGGCCGCTCAGCGAGGGAGTCCCTGGCAGGGCCAGGCTCCGCAGCCCAGGCGGTAGGTCAGGACTCCTGGGAATGTCACAGAGGAGGGCTTCCCAGTCCAGGTGGTAGTTCTGGACCAAAGGAAACTTTGTCAGAGAAAAGCTGCCCAGCGAACTTCCCCGCTGGGTGAGTCTTCCCCGCTGGGTAGAAGCTTTCCCACCAGGCCAGTGGAAACAGAGACACGGGCCCAGATGAGACGTGCCCCAGTCTGCAGTCTAGTCCCCCTTTGGCTGACCATCAGTCAACAAGTGGAGGCACCTCTGCCAACTGATAGGGAATATACCCCACCTGAAGGCCACCACCCATTGAGGGGCAGCTTCTTAGTGGAGCACCGCATTATCAAGTTCCTCCAAGACGTCAGGCTACAGAAGGCTAAGAGTGAGTTACTGGAAATCTACAGAGACAATATTAGTCAATAGAGGAAATCTGCAATATCTTAAGAGTTTCACTACTAGAGGGGTAGATACCTGAGCGATATGAGAAAACAAGGGAAGAAAATGTCCCAAACAAACCTAGATGCTATAGCAATAAAATCTAATGACAGCATGGCAGAAGAAATGTCAAAAAGGAAGTTCAGAATGTACATAATTAAAATGATCAGAGAAGCGAACAAGGAGATGAAAGAGCAAATGCAGGCATTGAATGATCGCACCAATCAACAGTTAAAACAGCAAATACAGGAAGCAAAAGATCATTTCAATAAAGAGAGATACTGGAAAAAAAAAAAAAGACAGAAATCCTTGAAATGAAGGAAACAATAAACTAAATTAAGAACTCCATAGAGAGCATAACCAATAGGATAGAACACCTAGAAGACAGAACCTCAGACATTGAAGACAAAATATTTAACCTTGAAAACAAAGTTGACCTAACAGAGAGGATGGTAAGAAATCATGAACAGAATCAAGAATTATGGGATATCATGAAAAGGGCAAATTTAAAAATTACTGGGATTGAGGAAGGCGTGGAGAAACAAACCAAAGGAATGAACAATCTATTCAATGAAATAATATCAGAAAATTTCCCAAATCTGAAGAATGAAATGGAAAATCAAATAAAAGAGACTTCTAGGACTACAAATACACAAAATTACAACAGACCCACACCAAGCCACATTATAATGAAAATATCTAACATACAAGGTAAAGACAGAATTTTAAAGGCTGTGAGAGAAAAAAATCAAATTACATTCAGGGGGAAACCCATACAGATATCAGCAGATTTTTCAACCCAGACCCTAAAGGCTAGAAGGGCCTGGAACAACATTTTTCAAGCCCTGAAAGAAAATGGATGCCAACCAAGAATCTTACACCCAGCAAAACTTACCTTCAGATTTGACGATGAAATAAATTCCTTCCATGATAAACAAAAGCTAAAAGAATTTACAAAAAGAAAGCTGGTGCTACAGAACATTCTCAGCAAAATATTCCATGAGGAAGAAATGAAAAACAATGATGTAAATCAGCAAAGGGAGGAACTGCCCTAAAGGAAGAGTCAAATAAAGGAGAAACCAAGTCATGTCAAAAGAAAAAAAAAAAAAAAAATGAACCAAATGACCGGGAATACAAATTATATCTCAATAATAACCCTAAATGTTAAAGGCCTGAACTCATCAATCAAAAGACATAGACTGGCAGATTGGATTAAAAAGAAAGATCCAACAGTTTGCTGTCTGCAAGAGACTCACCTCATAGAAAGAGATACCCACAGACTAAAGGTGAAAGGATGGGAAAAACATACCATGCACATGGACACAGGAAAAAAGCCGGAGTATCATCCTCATATCAGATAATGTGGACTTCAAGCCAAAACTATCAGAAGGGATAAAGAAGGACATATCATACTGCTTAAGGGAAGCCTAAATCCGCAAGACCTAACAATCATAAATATCTATGCCCCAAACAGTGGCTCATCCATATACATCAAACAAATCCTTCTCAATTCCAGAAACCAAATAGACCACAATAATACTAGGTGATTTTAACACACCTCTCTCACCACTGGACAGATCCTCCAAACAAAAACTGAACAAAGAAACCATAGATATCAATAACACAATCAATAATTTAGACTTAACAGACATTTATAGAGTATACCATCCAACGAAGAGTGAATACACTTTCTTCTCAGCAGCACATGGATCCTTCTCTAAAACAGACCATATATTATGCCACAAAGCTACTGTTAGCAAATACACGAAGATAGAGATAATACCTTGTATTCTATCAGATCATAATGGATTGAAATTAGAAATAAATGACAGAGTAAAAATCAGAAACTACTCCAACATCTGGAGATTAAATAATATGCTACTGTATGATGAATGGATAACAGAAATTAAAAAATTCTTAGAGGTAAATGAGAACAAAGAAACATCATATCAAAATTCTGGGACACTATGAAAGCAGTATTCAGAGGAAAATTTATTTCATGGAGTGCATTCAATAAAAGAAGAAAGAATCAACAAATAAATGACCTAACACTACAGCTCAAAGCCCTAGAAAAAGAACGAAGCAACACCAAAAGTAGAAGAAGACAGGAAATAGTTAAAATCAGAGCTTAAATCAGCGAAACTGAAACAAAAGAAACAATGGAAAATATTGACAAAATAAATAGTTGGTTCTTTGAAAAAAAAAATGATAAACCCTTAGCCACACTAACAAAAAGAAGGAGAGAAAAACTCAAATTACTAAAATTAGGAATGAACAAGGAAATATCACAACAGACACGAGTAAAATTCAAAACATAATTAGATGCTATTTTGAAAATCTATACTCCAACAAACAGAAAATCTCGAAGACATCAACAGGTTTCTAGAGACATGAATTACCTAAACTGAACGAGGAGGACATACACTATTTAAATACATCAATTATGAAATAGAACAAGTCATCAAAAGCCTACCAACAAAGAAAAGTCCGAGACCAGATGAATTCTCAGCCTAGTTCTACAAAACCTTTAAAGAAGAGCTCATTCTAATACTTCTCAAAGTATTTCCTGAAATAGAAGAGGAGGGAACCCTCCCAAACTCATTCTATGAAGCCAATATCACACTGATACCTAAACCAGACAGAGACTCATCAAGGAAAGAAAATTTCAGACCAATATCCTTAATGAACATTGATGTAAAAATTCTCAACAAAATCTTAGCAAATTGCATACAAAAATATATTAAAAAGATAGTGCACCATGATCAAGTGGATTTTATCCCAGGGATGCAAGGTTGGTTCAACATCCGGAAATCAATAAATGTCATTCACCATATCAACAGACTTAAAGTCAAGAATCACATGATTATTGTGGTAGATGCATAAAAAGCATTTGATCAAATACAGCATCCCTTCATGCTCAAAACACTAGAAAAAATTGGGATAGTGGGAACATTCCTTACCATCGTAAAGGCAATCTATGACAGGCCTATGGCCAATATCATTCTAAATGGTGAAAAACTGAAAGCATTCCCCCTAAAAACTGGAACAAGGCAGGGATGCCCTCTTTCACCACTTCTATTCAACATTGTCCTCGAAACTCTAGCCAGAGCAATTAGACAGATCAAGGAAATTAAAGAGATATGAATAGGAAAAGAACTCAAACTATCCCTATTTGCTGATGGCATGATTATTTCACCAAAACACTTTTAGAACTCGTAAGTGAATTCAGTAAAGTAGCAGGATATAAGATCAATGCTCATAAATCTAATGCATTTTTATACATAAGTGATGAATCCTTAAAAAGAGAAGTTAGGAAAACTACCCCATTCACAATAGCTTCAAAAAAAAAAATAAAATACTTGGGAATCAATCTCACAAAAGAGGTGAAAGACCTCTACAATGAGAACTACAGAACACTAAAGAAAGAAATTTAAAAAAAACCTTAGAAGATGGAAAGATCTCCCATGTTCTTGGATAGGAAGAATAAATATTGTCAAATGGCCATACTACCAAAAGTGCTATACAGATTCAATGCAATTTCCAATTTAAATCACAAGGACGTACCTTACAGAAATAGAGCAAGTGATCATAAAATTCATTCGGAAGACTAAGAAACCCAGAATAGCTAAAGCAATCCTTAGCAGGAAGAGTGAAGCAGGGGGTATCACAATACCAGAACTTCAACTCTATTACAAAGCAATAGTAACAATAACGGCATGGTATTGGCACCAACATAGATCAATGGTACAGAATAGAGGACACAGACACAAACCCAAATAAATGCAATTTTCTCATACTAGACAAATGTGCCAAAAATATGCAATGGAGAAAAGATAGCCTTTTCAACAAATGGTGCTGGGAAAACTGGAAATCCATATGCAACAGAATGAAACTAAATCCCTATCTCTCACCCTGCACAAAACTCAGCTTAAAATGGATCAAGGACCTTGAAATCAGACCAGAGACCCTGCATCTTATAGAAAAAGTAGGTCCAAATCTTCAACATGTTGGCTTAGGATCAGACTTCCTTAACAGGACTCCCATAGCACAAGAAATAAAAACAAGAATCAATAACTGGGATAGATTCAAACTTAATAGCTTTCTCTCAGCAAAGGAAACTATCAGCAATGCGAAGAGAGAGCCTACAGAGTAGGAGAATATCTTTGCCACTCATACTTCAATAGAGCACTAATTTCCAGAATCTATAAAGAACTCAAAAAACTCTACACCAAGAATACAAATAATCCAATCAACAAATGGGCTAAGGAAATGAACAGACACTTCACAGAAGATGATCTACAAGCAATCAACAGATATATGAAAAACTGTTCAACATCTTTAGTAATAAGAGAAATGCAAATCAAAACTACCCCTTAGGGTAGTTCATCTCACCCCAATTAGGATGGCGATTATCAAGAATACTATCAACAATAGGTGCTGGCGGGATATGGGGAAAAAGGTACACTCATACATTGCTGGTGGCTGCAAATTAGTGCAGCCACTCTGGAAAGTGTGGAGATTCCTTAGAAAACTTGGAATGGAACCACCATTTGACCCAGTTATCCCACTCCTTGGCCTATGCCCAAAGGACTTAAAATCAGCATACTACAGAGATACAGCCACAACAATGTTCATAGCTGCTCAATTCACAATAGCCAGATTGTGTAATCAAACTAGATGTCCTTCAATTGATGAATGGATAAAGAAACTGTGATCTATGTCTATATCTATATCTATAGATATAGATACACAATGGAATTTACTCAGTCATAAAGAATAATAAAATTATGACATTTGCAGGCAAATGGATGAAATTGGAGAATATCATGCTAAGTGAGATAAGCCAATCTCAAAAAACCAAAGGACAAATGATCTCGCTGATAAGCAGATGATGACACATAATGGGGAGGTGGAAGGGGGCAAGAATGGTGGAAAGAGGGACTGTATAGAGGGAAAAGGGGTGGAAGGGGTAGGGGGGAGGGGGGGGGAGGGGGGGAGAGAGGGAAAATTTAACAGAATGAATCAAATCTATTACCCTATGTAAATGTATGATTACACAAATGGCATGCCTCTGCTTCATGCACAGAGAAACCAGATGTACCCCATTTGTTTATAATACAAATAAATTAAAAAATAACAAAAAATAAAAAAATTGTTGAATGTAGAAAAAAATATTTTGAAAATAAAATATATAAACTAATATCTTAAAAAGAGATGCTGCTCATTATAAAGTACCCAGAATATTGCACTGGGCACTGGAGTTTACTCATATTATTGCTGAAGAACCAGTTTATCAGTTTAATTTACAACTTAAATTCCTCATTTCTATTTGTATCAATGGGAGGGCTTCTACTTACATATTTTCAAAGATGCATATCAAAAGATACTAGAGTGAAATAGTAAATAACTATACAAGTAGACCAAGATGAAGACTCCAATTTGTTATCTACAAGAAACGCTTTTTGTTACCCATTCCTTAACCTATGAGCTAAACCATTTTATACCATTCTCTTTCTCATCAAGTATTTTTCCTTATTCTCAGTTTCATTTCTCTGCTGCATTTGATTTTCTGTGATCACTACTCTTTGAGTCACTCTCCCTTGACTCAAATAACATTGACTTGCCTGTTTTATACTACCAATTCTGACCATTTGTTATGGTTCAGATTTAAGATATTCCCTCAAAAGCGTATGTGTTAGACAACACAAGAATTCTCAGAGGTGAAACTATTTGATTATGAGAGCATTAACATAATCAGTGGATTAACCCACTGATATGTATCAACTAATTTGTAACTGTAGACAAGTAGGGTGTGTTTGGAGAAGGTTAGGTCACTGGGGGTGCGTAATATTTTGTCCCGTTGAGTAGACCCCTCTCTGTTTCATGATTGCCATGTCCTGAGCTTGTTTTCTTCTACCGTACTCTTCAGTCATTATGTTCAGTTTCACCTTGGGCCCAAACCTATGCAGCTGGCCATCTATGAACTGAGACCTCTGAAACTATAAGCCAAATAAACCTTTCATCCTGTAATTGTTCTTGTCAAGTGTTTGGGTCACAGCAAATAAAAAGCTGAGTAAAATAACATTCAATAGTCCTTCTTAGGCGTTCTTCTTGTAAATGGAGCTCCTCCCTTAGGCTTAGACTTTGGTGTTACGCTTTTACTTTAGGATATTTCACCCTTAGTAAACTTTGAAATTCATTAAGCAAGTATTTTGTCAGGCAACAATCCAAGAATTGGAGATAGAGCAATGAACAAAGTAAGACCCTCTTTTTCATAAAGCTTGTATTTCATTGAGGGGATGAGTGGTCAGGCAATAAACAACAATTAATTTGTAACATAATAGGTACTTGTGATTACTGTACGATGAACAAAAACAAATTAGAGTGAAAAGAAAGTAGGTCTATTTTAGAAAAAGAGTTAGACAGGATGTCTTTTAACAAAATTAAAAGCCAATGCAGATCCCTGTTGGAAAAGTTATCTGGATGAAAGAAACAAGGGCAATGACTTATATATATTTGTATTGTTGATGGACCTTTATTTTTTATTTACTTATATGTGGTGCTGAGAATCAAACCCAGTGCTTCATACATGCTAGGCAAGTACTCAACCACTGAGCCACAACCCCAGTCTCGAGATTTTTATTTATTTTTTATTTATTTATTTTGTGTATGTGTGTGTGCTTGGGATCTAATCCAGGGTCTTGCATATGCTAAGCAAGCTCTCTGACACAGCTATACACTTAAAGCCCCGACTAAGATCTGTAAACCAAGGGTAGGAAAGATGAGAAATAGAAAGATCTTCAATAAGTTGGTAAGGACTTTAAATTTGATATAAGAAGGGTCTCTGGTGGCTTTCACAGCCCTTCTGATTAAGCTCCATCCAGATGTGGCAAAAGTGGTGTCTCTCTTTGGAGGCCCTACTTATTCTCAACCGAGCTGAAAGGGTAAGGGTGTGTGTGTGTGTTGGGAGAGGGGGGGGCTTCTTTTCAAATCTTCCAAGCTGAAATTACTTTGACACTAGTTTTTCTATTCATTTGTTTCATTTTCCTAATCATCCAAAAAATCTGTTTGACTCATCTCTTTCGATCTCATGGCCAAGCTATCAACATTCATGTTAACAGTTCTTTCATTTCTCTTGCAACCATCCCTTCATTTCAGTGCTGACAACCAACCCGGGAACTTATAACCAAAATTTGGATCACTGAAATGGCCTCCCAGATGGTCCCCTTCTCTAGCCGTCTGCCTCTCAAGTTGTCCTACATACTACTAGCCAGATTAGTCTTACTCAGATTCTTATTCCATATATCATTCTCCTCCTCAAAACCATTCTATTATCTTCAGGACAGAATTCAAATTCCTTAGCCTGACTTTCAAACTATTCACAATTAAATATCCTTCTTAAAAGTTTGAAATTTCATTCCTTATCACCGAAAAACCATGAGTACTTTCTGTGGATAAATGTCTCTTTGCTGAACCCTAAACACCCCCCCCCCCCTTTTTTTTTTAACCTCAAATGAACCTCCTTACCTATTTTGTACACTTCAGGGAATTTGGAATGCTTCTTTATTCATCACAATCTAAGTATATTTAGACTGAATCTAAAACAAAAGTTTCAAACTAGGGAATATTTCAAACAACATAATTGATCACATCTAATTGTTTTTTTACTCACAAAATACCATCAATACTTTAAAGTTAGCAGCATTCTTTTAGAAACAAAATTTACCTTATAACCTTTTCACCCCAAATCTTTTCTATTTCTTCAAAACCTAAATGTTCCACTTAGACTACCTTTGAAAACATTAGTAATAGATCTCCTAGAAGAAAAATACACGCATTAAGCTTATGTATGTATACAAGTTTAAATAAGTCTCAATAAACATAATTTGAAAATATATACATATATTTTTTAAAACAGATAACTTTATTTTAACGGGGGGGCGGGGGCTTGTGTATACACCAAGGCATGTATATTTTCATTGTAAAAAAACAACTTAAATTTTGTCATGTTAATAGTTTAAAATTGTTCCAGAGCCCAAGAAGATGCTTTAAAGAAGTTGTTACTTCCAAAGAACAAAGGTTAATGACATTTAGTTCCACATGATATATTTTTGGAGTTGTGCCTTTTCTATGACACTGGATTAAATAAACTTGTCAAAAATATGGTTTTGTCACATTCTGGGATACCTTGTAATTTTCTATTTTTTTTTCTTCCATGTTCCTATATATTCATTAGGAGTTGATAAGTAAAGACAGTTGACATTTTTCTATCAGTTTCCCATTAAACAAAAAAAAAAAAAGCATGTAAAATAGCAGCTATTTGATCCTACAACAGCATTAAAAAATATTTAAGCCCTAATCACATTCTTGGTTTCAGAGCAACAGCTCTAACATTAAGAATACCCATATTTCCCAGGGAAAATAGTAGAACATTAGATTCAGAGAATTTTTTTTATAAATTTTTGTCCCTTTCTATTTTTAGAAAGTCAAAGCCCTACCCTATAAAGAACTGCCAAAATAAATAATGAATTTTGGAAGATTATATTCAACCAAATAATTTCATTGAAGTAATACATAAAGATGGCCCATCATTACTTGATTCTGACCTTTCAGGAAAATCCTCTCTTACTGTTTGAAACATAAAGGAGATGGTATAAGTATTTTTTGTTTTCATTCCAGGAATTCTAATTCTAAATAAAGTAGCATTACTTTAAAAGGTTTTAGTCACAACCATAAAGAAATGTTTAGGTCTTTACTATACTTTAAAAAAAGAGAAGGAGGAAAAAAACCTATTTTAAAATTGATTTAACTAAGACACAGCATGCTAAATAACAGACCCATTAGAATCAGCTCACTCAGTCATCTCTAGAACAGTGAAAGAAATCTTAAATCTTTGGCAGTTTAGGCCAGTAAACAAAGTTTATATTATACCCTTCACAAAAATTATTTTAGCATATATGAGTTGTTTTACCACATTAAAATTTTATATAATTACTTCTCATTTAATCTTCTCAATAAAATTCTAAAGTATTTTCATCATTTCCAGTTCATGAATCAAAAAGAAAAAAAAAAACTGTTAGATTTTAAGTCACCTATTCAAAGTCATCAAACCATTTAAGAGGTACAACTTGTGCTTCAAATCCAGGTCTTCCAGTTCTACATTTCTGGCTCTTCTTTTCATAAACATGCTATCTTGGGCATGCTGGTTGCTTTTAAGACAAGAAGTGAAGTTTTATTTATTTATAATAAGTTTTATATATTTATCTTGCTGGTTTTGGACAAATAAATTGTTAAAAACAGGTAACTACAGAGTACTGATATATGTTTTCCCTAGAGAAAAATCAACCACACTTGTTATTTAGTATTCATGCACTAAAAATAATTGCCGCCAACATTGAGAATATGACATTTTAAAACACCAATGATTATAAAATAGGAAGTTCTAAGTAATAGATAAACTGTCAAGAAACAATACTATTTTAGGATTTCTTCATAGAAATTACATTTGGAAAACGTCTTCTGTCATAAGATTAGTTGAATAAGGCTGAGAGCACATTTGAAATATAATTGGCCAAAATCTTAAAAACCTTGCATAAATTAATGTGGTGGAGAGTTGCCTAGAGTTTAACTTCAGAACTTATTCAGACTTGTCACTCTAAGTCAACTTTTTTATTCCTTAGTCATAAGAAAATCTGTAAGAATAAAGAGTCATTGATCGGAAAAGAATAGAGATACAACTAAGTTCAAAGGAAACAATGCTTATAAAGTAATGCTATAAAGAAAACAGTATATGTTTATTTTAAATTATCTTATAAGAATGCCCTGGGGGCTGTGGTTGTGGCTCAGTGGTAGAGCACTCGCCTAGCACAAGTGAGGTCCTGGGTTCAATCCTCAGCAGCACATAAAAAAAATAAAATAAAGGTATTGTGTCCACCTACAATTAAAAAAATACATACTTTAAAAAAAAAAAGAATGCCCTATAGAAATAGAAACTTTTTCAGTGTGCTTTTGGAAGCAATAACTGTTGCTGGTTGGATGATTCAATTATCATGAACTATTCTGGCATGTTTCAAAAGCATTACCATTTTAAAACATAAAAAATGTCTAAAACTGCAACCATAGTAATAAATTCCAAGTGCATGGGTTGGGGGGTGAGGGAGAAAGACAATGACAAATTGGTCCAAAAGGACACTGAGACTTCATAGTTGGAAGACTATTGTGCTGACAATTAGTAACAGAGGAAGCAGAACACAAAACAAATGAATGAAAAAGGCTGAACTTGCAATGAAAGACCTTATTATAGTGCAGAAACATTATTATAATAAAGGGGCAATGTACTCTCCTCTATAAAACTTCCAAACAGGCACCCTAGTCTCTGTTATCTTCTCCTGCATTTCATTTTTTCATTAGCATCTGCTTGATTATGTATTATCTGAAATCCAAAAGAATTCCTCTATATCTTTTCTAAATTCCAAGGTTAAAGGTTCTTCCTTCCTCTCTGGCCTTACGCCTCATTTAACTTTACTCAAAATATAATAAATGCTCTAAAATTAACATAAAGAAGGTAGGACCAGAAAAGCAGTGATTTATAATTAACAACTCAGAGGAAGTAAAAAGGAAAGATTAAAAGAAAAGAAAGAGAAAGAAAAACATGTGTCCCTAAAGTACAATTTGTTTAAAATGTTTAGCTGGAACTGGTGGTACACACCTATAATCCCAGGAACTTGGGAGCTGAGACAAGAGAAGTTCAAGGCCAGCCTAAGCAACTTATAGGAGACACTGTCTCAAAACAAAAAAAAACAAAAACAAAAAATGAAAAGGACTGGGGAAATAGCTCAGTGGCAGAGCAGCATTCCCGAGATCAAACTCCAGTAACACACACACACACACCACATCACACACAAAGCAATGATTACATAATTTATCACAAATATCTAAATCATCCTCCCTCTGAAGATTGTTTACCCCAAGAATTCTTTGACATAATTAGAAGAGCAATGGTGAAATATTCACATCTAGTGATTCCACTGAAGTAAGCCTTAATTTGCTCCAATGAAAAGTACCCAAAAGTTCTGAAATACATCTTCATATACTAATTGAGAATGACAAGATTTGATTCATGATACTGACATATAAACTAGTCTAGAGCCATGGAAAGTCCATACCTTTTGCACTGCCTACACTAGAAAAATATCTCACTCCAAGGCCCTGAGGTAGTCAGAGATGCCTTTGATAGGTGGTAAGATGGAAAAAGCATTGGTCTTGAAATGTGAAATCTGTGGGTTTAGTCCCTAGTTCCACACTTAAGACACCTGGGAAATTCCATGAGTCAAGCTTCTCCAGGTATAAAATAGAAAAAAGATTATCTTGTAAGAATGTTAAAAAGAATTAATTTAAGTGTACAATATAGCACACAGATGCTCAACAAATGGTAATTTATTATTATTACTGCTCAATGGAGTAGCTGATTTAAGAAATTATTATCTACTGCTGATAGACAAAATAATTGGACTTCAGAAAAAAGGACTTCTGAGATCCTTCAGTGAAACTTCTTCACTCTACATATGAGAAAATTCTGAGTCACAGGATGGTTAAGTGATCAGTTTAAATTTATATAATAAATTTCTATCAAATAATCATCCATCACCTCTATCTATATTTGTCCTTCTGCTCTGGCAGTAGTCTCACTATATACAAAATAAACCTTGAGAATGGTAAGAGAGAATCCACTATTAACCCACTGTGTATAATACTTGACATACTAGTAAGCTTCAATGGGTGATGAAAAGAGGGCTGTCATCCCTTAACTCCACAGATGATTGAGTGCATTCAATGCTAGACCACAGTTCAAATCATAGTTCTGCTATTTGCTTGCTTTTAGACTCTGGGAAAGAGTTTTAATATCTCTAGGTCTGTTTTATTATTTATTTTCAAAATAAAATAATAAATTTTTATTTCAGGTTGTTCTTATGATGTCAAATGTGATTAGAAAAAAAAAGTACCTGATACATAATAGGCTTTAAAAAATATTTCTTTTCCCTTACTTCCACAAAACCCTCTGAATTCCCTATGTATTAAGATGGGATCAAAGCATTAAATTTAATCATGATTCTAATTACAATTTCAAAACTACACACAATCCTCTATAGAAACTAAAAATCAAGTTAAAAAAATGATACACTAAAAATAAACTTCAACAAATAAGTTAAGTAGGTAGCTACGCTTAACCAAAAATTATAAATTTAACCAGGTCATAAATAAGTACTGTCAGAAAGGCAAGCAAACAATTGTTTTTACTCTTCATATATGAAAGGGTATCATGAAGGAAAATGCTGGGATCAGTAATAAGATAAAAATAATACAGGGATCCTTAGCTCAGTACCAAATGCTGCCTGATGTTGAAGGGTTTTATACCTGAAAATTTTTAGCTGAAAATCAGATATATTGACCTAATAATAAATAATTTAATACAAAAAAATTCTACAGTAAATCCACCACAACCACCCTGTCACACAGAGTGCAGTTTGTGATCATCAATCCATTCCTCACCACATCACCCTATCCCTCGAACAGAAAAGAAGAGAGTTTTAAAATATAAGCAGAGAGAAACAATATGGACTTTTCCAAGCTAAAAGCTAGCATTTAAAACTTTTAGCTAAATTTTTTTTTTTAAAATTGACCATTAAGGCAGGATTTTAAGATGGAATATTTACCTGTGTCTATAAATTTATTGTGTATGCTACTAAAAGATTAACAGTAATACCACTTTAGAAACTGTACATAAAATACCAGGTAAACTATAAAGTCTTCTGGTGCGTAGGGCATGGGAAAACAAAGTGTCTAGTACTATTGATGCATTCTGTTAAATACTTCCTATTTCATATTTATTTCTATCAATTATCCTTCTTTCTCCTTTGTTATTTTTCATTCTATAAATGGACAGGGAAATAATATCATCTGGAACTTTCACTCACTCGTAAGAATTTCATACCCATTTAATTCAAAAAGAAGACATTTAGCCAAAGTTTCTCAGAAACAATTTTTCAAATTAATTCTATTCTTTTTACCTGGAATCTACCTTGCCTTTTGAAATTTTAGTATTTCTCCAAATAATTTCAATTTCTGAAGAAGCTTTTCTTGATGAACCAATCTTTAATAACACTTCCCTTTCCTAAACTCTAACTACATATTTTAATAGTAAAACTTTAGAACTTAACTTTAAAATCTGTCTAAGTATCAATTTCAAGTGTTTGGGGCAGTTTTTTGCTACTATACTTCAAATTCTTCAAAGTGAAAGGCTATACTAATGTATCAGTGGAACACTAAACACAGGATTTGAAGTTAACATTATCTTAATCATGGGTTTAAATTCTGGCTCTTCCAGTTGTCAGGTAAGTGACCTAAAAAGCATATCACAGCCTCTCTGAATGTCTTTAAAATGGAGAACAAAATACTTACCTCACAGTGTTGTGAAGATTAAAAGAGATAAAATATGTAAAAGGACTTGGTACATAGTAACTCTCAAAGAAAGGTTGGTTTCCTTCCTTATTTCCTTTTTCCCTCAGTACCTGGTACAATGTTGAGAACATAATGACCCTCAATAAAAACTTTCTAAAATATTCATCAGAAGTAACTTCCCAATACACACACACACACACACACACACACACACACACACACACAGCCCTGCACACACATGGTAGGAAATGTCAAACCACAGTAAGTATGTAAGAAGTATGTAAGATTGTTACCTGGAAGAACTAGGTAAGGAAACCAAGGAAGGAGTATGATATAAAAGTACTTAAAAATAGCTCAGTGATAATAATTATGGATAGGGTGTTCCTTCACATAAGCAGCTAATGGAAGAGATAGTTCAATATCGACCTCAAGAAAAATTAAGTGACAGAGAGGGGGAGGGGCAAGGAGAAAGGAAGGGTAGGGAGTGGGTTATTGGAAGAAGGGGGAAGGAAAGGAATATAGGAGGAAAAGATGAAACACTGGTTATACTTTTATGTCCTGATGTCACCTGATGTAAGCTATTGAAACTGATCATTCCTTGCCTACCTTCCCCTAAAAACAATCCCCACTGCATCCTCTACCTTTCAAACAAAAGTAGCAACTTAAGAGCCACATTAACTTAAATTAACCCCCCAATGGGGATAAGGAATCCTCTTAGAACAGCCAAAAAGACTTGAAGATTTTATTGCCTTTATTAAAAAACAAAACAACTTTTGATTAAAAGGCATAACAATAGTTATGGGTCCTCCTCAGCCTGCAAAAGCTTTGTCTTCCAAAGGCTGGAGTTTAAAGAATTTGGTCCTCATTCAGTTCCTCTAGACCTCATCCAAAGCACTGAGGCAGAGCCAATAATAATGCCCTTTTGGCTATAGTAATTTTTAGTTATAACAAGGATTAGCACCTAGGATCGAAGACCCTGACGTTAAATAAAACTTGGATCTTCCCTGACCTCCTCCCCCATTGGTTCAATCAAGCAGTAGCAACTTGGCCTTAACTGCAAGGGATTGCTGTTTAGGATTCTCCTTAAAACCTGAGTCCAGGAGTTCAAGGCCAGTCTGGGCAACATAACAAGACCCTGCTGCAAAAATAAACAAACAAACAAATTAATTAAAAAAAACAACCTATAATGGTATTCAAAGAAAACTCAACAAAGTTTCCTTTTCATGCCAATGAAATTTAGTTAAAGGGAGAAAAATGACTGTCATTTAACTCAATTCAGCAAATATTACTGAGCATCTTCTCACGTTAATACTTCTATTTTGGTAGCACCTTTAAAATTCAGTGTTTTCACATATATCATTTCATTTACTCTTCATTGTGCTGATGAGAAATACATTATTATCATCCCTGCTGTTCAAGGATGAGAAGAATGAAGATCAAAAAAGTTACATGATTTTTCGAAGGTCACAAAGCTACTGAAGTTTTAAAAGATCAAGTTAAAGTCTTCAAACTCCTAATCCAATGATCTTCCACTATACCAGAAACTGAAACAAATGCTATAGAAAAAGTTTTAAATGTGTATATACAAGTCATTGCCTTCTAAAAGTGTAATGCTCTCTTTGATTCTACATAAGCCTCCATATTCCTTTATATTTTAAGAAATAGGATTCAGAAGATAGAGCCTACTGATGATTTTGGAGTCTATTAGGAACCAAAAGTGAGAGATTAAAGAAGGTACAAGAGAAAACACTGGATATAAAACAAATCTAAGCAGGTCACCTACAGTGTTATAATTAGGGAAGTATTAAAATAGTGAAACTATATAGTGGGAAACTCAAATAGCATACACATTATGGTTACAAACTTTTCAGAGATGCAGTAGGTTTCTCTCTTACCCCTGAAGGCTAGATATGAAATGCAAGACTGTCATAACCATTTCTGATTAAACAGGATTACACTTTTTCTTGTCAAACTGGAGAGCAATTTGAATGAAAGGAAGAAAACAAGTGACTCTGGCACTATTATCTTGTAGTTAAAAGAAGAAAAAAAAAAAAAAGACCTCCTTTTAAAGTGATTTTTATAAAGGTTTTACCCATTTTCGATTTTAAATTCAGTTAATGAGTTAAGTTCTGCAAACATATAAACATGATAATGAAGTCTGGGGGCAAATTTAATTAAATTTACAATAAGATACTTTATGATGAATATTTAAGTATTTACTCCTTACATTGAGATACCTATTGCTAGATTTAACTTTCCAATTACCTCACAATTTGGTCATAAGCAAGGATAAGAAAGCACCAAATTGTCAAATGATCAAGTACATAAAAATGGTCTAATAAATCACTGAAAATATAGAAATTCCCTATCTTATTGTACCTAAAAGAACACAGCAATTTGCTTCAAAAATAGCATGTGTCAAACATTAAGGAGTAACAGAAGAAAAAAGAATACTTAAAAGACATAAGGTATATGAATATAGTTATGAATTTTGGCAAGGGTCTGTGGATATAAGATATACCATGTGGATACATAACATATAAAATAATTACAATTCAGTTTCCTCTTGTGAAAAATGGAGAATATCTGAATTTTTTTTCTGAGCAAGAAGATGGGATTTGCAAGTAACTTTTTAAGAAGATGAATCTATACTATGCATTACATCTAAATATTTCAGAGAAGAGAATATTTGAAGGCAAGAAAACAATTAGGAGGCTGTTAAAACAATTCAGAGGGAACTGCTGAACTAAGCTAGGTAGGTAGTAGTGAAGTGTGGAAAGGAAGCAGTACTAGACAATACCTTGATGAATGACTCATGGCCTGTTTTTCTATGGATATATCCCTTCCACTGCATACTGTAACTAGATAGGTCCTTCCCTCCCCACCAATTTTTTTAAGTCAAATACTGGTTTGGGCACTCAGTAACTCCAAAGTTTTTTATCATTTCTAACTGGTTTTCATTAAAAGTATCAAAATGTTTTTCAAGATCTTTTACTATCTGATTACATACTATTTAATCTTAATTTTTATTCCCCTCCAAAATGAGTTCTCTATCCATCTAGGATATTGCCTATATTATTCACAAAATAAGCAACTAAAATTCTCTCCTTATGTGTGCTTATGCTGCTAAATTTGCTAGCAATATTCCTCTTCCAAAAACCTACCCTGCAGGACTCATGTTAACCTTATCTCATGAACAAATTCTTACTAAATCATCCTTGCTTACCTGACATATTGCTTCTCTCAACTTCTGCATTTATTTAAAAAAAAATTCACTGAGGCAATTATTCCCATTTTCCCTCCCACTGCTATATGTTCTGTGTCAATGTCATCCATTCCTGCATATAAAAGCTATATAAGATTATTATATAAAGATCAATAAACCTTTAAAAGTAAATTAATATAGTATCTTATGGTCCACAAAAATTTATGTAATTTTCAATTTTTCTAGGTTGAATTACGTGTTGGTAAGACTAAGAATCAACTCATAAGTTTTTTCCTTCTTCCCATGTATTTCCATGAAAGCATTAAGGAAAACGAACTGATTTTTCTGCATATTTCAAAATTTATTCAGAGATAAAGATACTTATGTTAGGTTTAAGCCCCATAAAGTCCTTACTTTTTTCAAGGAGAAGGAGAGAAATTGGTAGAGAATAAACATTTCATTTAATTTCTAAAACTGGCCTAAGAAATGCAGACTAACCTATTTTTTATAGAAGGGATTGAGGAAAGTTTACAGAGAAGAAAAAGATATGTTTAGGGTAGGCCAGTACATAGAGCACAGAATAGGCAGAACTCTAGAGGAACTTGTTGGAACAAGGGCTGGCACTCCTCCCTTACACAGGAGAGTGAAAAGAAACCTTTCAGAAATAGGATGAGCCCCAAAGACATATGGGCAAATATTCAAGTTCTCCATAAAGGAATTCTTTCCACTTTGGAATTGAGCAAACTAGGAATTCAGGGAGAAGTTGATAACTCTCAAATTGTTAGAGACTATAATTACTGAACATAAAAGCTATTTTGCTTAAAATGCCTTCAAACAATGCCTTGTGACAATATGTGTATCTTACTCTTCATTCAATGATGTGAGTGTCCTGTGCACAGATGATCTCAATTGTCCATCATTAGAAATCCATCACACCACAAGTCGAGCTAGAGATGTACCTTGCTTAGAAAAATGCCTTTTTCAAATTTACATCCCTATAGTACTATATTTAGAAGGCACCTTCACATGTAGTTCATATTTGATCCATTCAAAGAAAGATGAAGATCAAATTACCCTTCATTACTCACATTCTATAGGACTTGGAGAGTTTCCATTCTGTATCAAAAGATACCTCATTACTTTTAAATCTATAGAAAATGTCTTCTATACTTTGGATCTCGAATTGTCCTCCAAAGGCCCATGTGTTAAAGTAAAGCCCTGGTTCCAAGTTTGGCACTCTTGAGAGGTGGTAGGTGGAGCCTAGTAGGAGGCCTTTAGGTCACAGAAGCTGTGCTCTTGAAGGGAATTACAGGACCCTGGTTCTTTCTTTTCTTCGCCACCTGGCCATGATGTGAGCAGTTTTGCTCAGCCACATGATCCCACCCTGATACCTCACTGAAGGCCCCAAAACAACAGGGTCAACCAATCATGGATGGGAACATCCAAAACTATGAGCCAAGATAAATCTTTTCTCTTTTCAAGTTGATTATCTCTATTTATTACAGTAATAGAAAGCTGACTTAATACAATGTCATGGTATGGGGATGGGGGGAGGGAAATAAAATTTAAATTATAGTGGAATAATATCAGTTTTAGTCATGATGTTTAACTACCACTGCGTAGTAAGGCAGCCTTAAAAAAAAGATAACTGATTTCCAAAGGCTTCATTTTTCTCATCTAAAAAAAAAAGGAGACATTTGAATGTTTTCAGATATTTACTCAAAAGAAGTCAGTAAGTCGTGGACTAGGGTTGTGGCTCAGTGGTAGAGCACTTGCCTAGCATGTGTGAAGCACTGGGTTCGATCCTCAGCACCACATATAAATAAGTAAAATAAAGGCCCACTGACGACTAAAAAATATTAAAAAAAAAAAAAAAAAGAAGTCAGTAAGTCATTATATGTAGGCACTGGAAGCTATATATAAGGTAAATAAGACTACACTGTTTCCCCTAAAATAATTTGGACTATAAGATGAGGTATATACATGAACTAAACAACCAAGAAACAAAGTAATAACAAAAAAAGAAAGTAGCTTGATGAAGGACAAAGAGTATATATAAGGAGAGGAATATAAATCTGAATTAAATCTTAGATAAAAGCAAATTATACAGGCAAATAGAGGGTAGAAGAAAATTTAACGAGAGGGAAGACCTAAACAAAGGCTAAGAGTAGAAAAGCAGCAAATGTTAAATAGGGAATTATGAACAGTTCAGTATTGCTGAAACACAATTGCAAAACAGAAGAGACATGCAGTAAGAATTGAAAGGAAAGGCCAGATTAAAGACATCCTTGTATGATATATTAAGAAAGTTGGATGTTATTCAGTAGGCAATGAAGATCCAAGGTAGGGCTTTCACAGAGGAATGGCATAGTTAGGGTGTAATTTCAGAAAGATCATTTTGACAGCCATGTGAAGGAAAAATATGAGTGGTACAAACTAGAGGCAGAGAATCTAGTTAAAACCCTATAGTAGGAAAAAAAAAGAATATATAGCAGAGATGATGATGGCTCATTCTAGGGTAATTACAGAAAAAGACATAACAGGTTAAAGAAATAAGCAAATAATCAGGACTAGAAAGGGACTGGGATTTGGGTAAAGATGTAAAGGGAAAGATAATGATGGAATGGATCCAAATTTCTGCTCAGGCAGAAGAGGAACTATGGGATGTGAGGGAAGAAGTAGACAAAATCATCTTGAGTTTAGCTTAGGACATGTAATGTCCAAAAAGTATCTAGGGTAGAGATGTCCTAAAAGTCAAGTGACTTAAGTAACATAATGCTCAGGAAAGCAGCCTGCCCTAAAGTGATATAAGGGTAAGATTAAGTGGCATACTAGTTTTAATAGAAACCCTGAAACCTTAAGAGTCAATGTACCTCACTCAAGGAAGAGGTACAAAGTGTCCTTAATCAGAATTTTGTTAAATACCAAAATTATACATTATGCAAAGAAAGAAAAATCAGGAGATAGATCAGAACATTATACAATGCCAGAGATCATTACGAGAAGGAGATAGTAATCAACAGAATAAAACGAAGGCCAGATGAAAATCCAGAAAAAATAAGAACTAAAAAATGTCTATTAGACTTAATGCTGGGGACCAGCACATACTTCCCTAAAATAACACTGAGGCATCTGAGAAAACAGTAGAAGTAGGAAGGACACCCTTACCCTTCTCCCCTGAAGCAGATCATAAAAACCTAGGAAGAATTATCTGATTTTCCTTTGAAGGAGTTTGTCTTAAGATTCGCACTGGAGAGAGAGCCTCCCTATACCTGAAGTAAAGAAATATCCTCATCTCTAAAAACAGAGGGACAAAGAGAAGAGAAGAATATGAACAAACAGGCCTTGATAAGATACTCCTATTTATTACTAATAGAGTGCCCCCTTTTTCCAATCATAATTCCTCATCAAACCTAAGCATAGAAATACACAAGTTTATACGTTTCTTTGGATCTTCATAGCCAAAGGGTCCCAAGTCATATAAAAGCCACGTTAATTAAGCTCATATGTTTTTCTCTTGTTAATCTGTCTCGTTAGAGGGCCATTACACTAATGGGAAAAGAAAAAATCTCTCTTTTCCTCTACATCAGAAATTAAGTGGTCACTGGAGAATTCATGATAAGTAGTTTCATTGATGATGATACATGACATGGGAACAGGGGTGGGGGTGGTAAGACAAGAATGGAAGAAAGATGGATTATGTAGAGGAAAATGAGGGGTGGGGAGGAGGCTGGGGAAGGAAAGATAACAGAATGAGACAAACATCACTACCCTACGTACATGTATGATTACACAAACAGTGTGACTCTACTTCAGGCATAACCAGAGAAATGAAAGTTATACCCCATTTGGGTACAATGAATCAAAATAATAATAATAATAATAAAGAAAAGTAGTTTCAATCAAGTAGATAAGGGAGGAAACTACACTGTAGGGTTAAGAAGTGGAAATCATGAGTGTAGACTACATTTGTGCAAGATTTTAATCAGACGGGAAGGAATTCAAAATTTAATGAAGATTAAAAAGATCAATTCTAAAATTCCTTCCAGTTCTCATGCTTCACTTTACTCATATGGATAAAATGCTTAGTTTAGTAATATTCTATTAAAACCCACATAAATCTGAAGTAGAATTTTAAATATCAGAAAAATAGGGAACTCAAATTATAGCTATCACAGGGTCATAACACTTTCCAACATACCTTAGAAATACCTTGTAAAACTATTTTTTAATTTGTTCTTTCTAGATATACATGACAGTAGAGTGTATTTTGACATAGTATACATACATAGTCTAAGTATAACTTATTCCAATTATGATCCCATTCTTGTATTTGTATCATATATAAGGATAGGAAAGATATGTCCAATTTATTCTACTATCTTTTCTATTCCCATTCCCATCCCCCCTTCCCTTCATTCCCCTTTGTCTGGTCCAATGAACTTCTAATCCTCCCCTCCCTTGTTGTGGAAGGGAAGTGGGGAAGGAAAGATAATAGAATGAGACAAACATCACTACCCTATGTACATGTATGATTACACAAATGATTTATCAGAGAGAACGTTGTGCCTTTGGATTTGGGGGACTGGGTTATTTCACTTAGCATGATATTCTCCAGTTCCATCCATTTACCAGTAAATGCCATAATTTCATTCTTCTTTATACTTGAGTAATATTCCATTGTATATACTACATTTTCTTTATCCATTCATCTGTTGTAGGGTTATTGTGAACTCAGCTGCTATAAACATTGAAGTGGCTGCATCATTGTAATATGCTGATTTTAAGTCCTTTGGTTATAAACTGAGGAGTGGGATAACTGGGTCAAATGGTGGTTCCATTCCAAGTTTTCTAAAGAATCTCCATACTGCTTTCCAGAGTGTCTTTTTTAAAAAATATATTAAAGGGTGCTACGGCAAAAGGAAGGTAGGGCGAAAGGAGACTACTGGTGAAAGAAACTTCTTGTTTCAACTATGCCTTCTTTTAATGCCTCATAAAAACATTCTTTGTCACCTCTGTCTGGAATATTTTTCTATAAAGAATTTGCTTAACTTCTCCATAATCTTCAGAGACCTATTCGAAGTCCATCTTATAGAATCATAAACTGTGAGGGATCAAAAGACCCTTACAAATCCACTGAATTCAGATTGTTTCCACTATGACCAAGGTCACACTCATAGGTTGTACCAAAGTTGAAATGTGAACCATTTCCTCAACTAGTGCCCATTTCACTAATTATTTCCTTAGGTAATTATTATTTATAAAATTTAAGATTAGAGCAAGTCAGAATAACAAATCAAAATAATTCATTTATTGTAAGGCCCAAGTTAATAATATTCCTAAAAACTAAGGAGCTAGTTCATAAATTCATTATTTTGAGTCAAATACCAACAACTACTTGGTTATACACATAAAGATTACAGATGTCAACTAATATTTATTTCATAGATAAGTTGACTGTCAGTCACTAAATAGGATTTTTCCCCAAGAATACAGCATTTATTTCAGCCTCTGCCAGTGGAAGTGTTGGAGCAGATGTTGGCAGACCGTGACATACAGTATGTCTTTAAAACTTGCTGGGGTGTGAAATTTCATAAGGTCAAAAAATGCTGCATTTTGATCAGCAGATAAAGGAATTCTGCACTTTCCAAATTATTTCAGACAAACCAATATAATTACTAGCAAAATGGACAAACTAAGAAAACTACACTGCTTTAGATGGGACATGGTAATATATACTGCTAATGGTTTAAAAGATAATTTCTATGTCTTTAAAGCAAATGTTCACTCAAAAGATCTTCAGAATGAAAATATGTTCTTAAGTCAACACAAAATATTAAGTGGCAAAAGAATTTAAAACAATTTCCTACTGAAACAAATACTTAATATCTAGTGAGCATTTTGGTGGGGAAAAATGGTTTTCTTAACTAATATAGATAGATATGTGATAGTGGTCTTATTTTTGTAGAAGAAAAATCACTATATAAGAATCCACTGACGTAAATGGAGAAGGATTTTATTATAAGCTGGTATCTTTATCAGTAGAATGATTCCACAAGCCCTCTGGTTTATCTTTTCTTTAAAAAAATGAAATAAATAAGGATAAAGAAGACTAAGACTATTATAATGGTAAGATGAACATTAATAACATTCAGGAACTATTGTTTTCTTGAATTTATTTTAAACTGTTATTTAACTGAATTTTTTAGCTTCAATTTTTCCTCATGTTTTTCAAGTATGACTGAAATTAACAGAACCAAAATAAAAATTAAGGAGACTGTCCAATTAAAAGTTTTATTTCCATGACTCAGATTCTAGCAAGCGCTCATGAAAGCTGATTTTCAACTTAACTTTAAAATGTTGTATTTCTGAATTAACACAGAAATATCCTTTCACTGATGAATCAGCAAGTGTATAGAGACTAAAGAGCCTGGTCATGACACATCAATGATAATTGTCATTTTTCAGTTTATTTTGTGCCATGTTCAAACACAAAATTTCTAAATAAATCATGAACATTTTTGTTTATAGGAAGAAAAACAACTATGAACATAAAATCCCCTCAGAAAATTATTTCTAATGTAAATAACTTATTTTTCACCATGCAATCAATCAAATGATTAACAGGAAATTTGATAAGATACATACTCAAGTACTGGAACATCTTACAAACCAAGTTCAATCTAGCAACAAAGTTCAAAGGTATTCTTAAACATCTTCTAAAGAAAAACTTGGGGCGCATATCTGGAAATTGTATTTATCACATTCAAATTCTAAATATGAAAAATATTAAACCATATTACACTGCATAATATTATATGCTTAATCACTATGAATTGAAATTTTTATCAAAGCTGAAATTTTCTTTGCTATTTAATACAGACCCAAACTTATGTATCTTAAAATGTTAAAATCACACAAATAAATAAAAACAAGGTGAATCAACAATAATTAACTTACTTGCCACTGAAAAGTTGTTGAGGGGATAAGGTAAATCCACATCTTGAGGTTTCTCTTTATATCCTATGAATGAGCCATCTGTCTTCAAAAGGAAATATCTTGGCCTCCAGTTTTTTATATATTCTCCTACATGAGGAAAGCATGCATGTTAATGCTGCAAAAAATGAACAGCAGCCTTTATACGAAAAATAAATTATGGTACAATATATGTTCTACAACACTGGCCTTCAAAAATTTAGTTAGACAATTTTCTTTTAACTTAGCTTACAAAAGAAAATACATAGCCTACAATTAACATTCAAATACAACCCAAACATGTTTTGTTTTTCATGATTTCACACTTTGATAATTCATTTGCACCATTATTCCTTCAGAGAATCATTCATCTGAGTACACATTTTGTTCAATTTTTCATTTTATCAGTTGGTCATTAGAGCGTATTACCAGTCAGTTTAAAAAGCCTTGGTAAATCAGCCACACGGTATCTATGAATTTCGATGAAAACCACTTATAAAAGGAATATGAAATAGATTTCTCTTCCATGTGCCACTAATGGCATAATTTGTAAAAGAAAGAAAGAAAGAAAGAAAGAGAGAGAGAGAGAGAGAGAGAGAGAGAGAGAGAGAGAGAGAGAAAGAAAGAAAGAAAGAAAGAAAGAAAGAAAGAAAGAAAGAAAGAAAAAAAGAAAGAAAGAAAGAAAGAAAGAAAAAAACAGCTAAGTTTTCATTATTAAATCATGACTATAACTTTCTTTTCGGAGGAAAATAACCTTTCACACAGTGCTGTAAATAAATCAAGAAAACAAAAGATGAGTTAATAGCACTTAAACCATACATCAACTCACACATATGTATACACAAACAATTGTAAAGAACATATGGTACCCTGGTATTACATAACTCTCAATAAATGTATACTTAAGTAGATTTATGTATAAGCTTCTACCTAACCACAAAATAGATTCTTCCTAGTTATAAGCTCCATGACACCTCAAGAGCTAGATGGCTGTCTGGTCTCATTTTCCAGCTCTCTATAGATATTTCTATCTTGTTATTTACTCTCAAATGCTGAATCACAGAACTACAAAAATAAAAATAAAAATAGTTCAATTTTTGTTACAGATCAGCTGCTTCTCTTGACCCAAGCTCAAATCTAGCATCTGACTTCTCTGACTCCTTATCCTATCAGTAACTAGGTCAATCTGGACTTCATATATCATAAAATATAATCTCTTGACAACCTTTTTTTCAGATGTGGATCATTTCTCTGAATCAGCAATTACCAGACTTATTTGTCTCTTTACACACTTAAATATTACTGAGAACCCAAACAGTATATACACATGTTATATTTGTGTTAACTGTGTTAGAAATTAAAACTTAAAAATTTTTATTACTTTCTTTAAAAGTAACAATAAACCCATTACATGTAACATTATATAAAAATTAACTTTTCAAAAAAAAAAAAAGAAGGAGAGGAGTACTGCTCCGCATTTCTGCAAATCTCTTTAATGTCTGGTTTAATAGAAATAGATTCTCTGCTACTGCATTCACTTTGCTGCACTATGTTGTTTTGGTTGAAATACAGGGGGAAAATCTGGCTCAAACAAATTACATATAGTTATATTTCTTTGATACTATCAGATTTCAACAAGGAATAGATTCTAAAAGATTAGTTGCAATCAACTTATCAATGAACTTTCTTTACATTTGTGAAAAAATGTTGATCTACATTATACATTACGCTTTGAATGAATCTTTTACAGTGTGCATGCTATTTGAACGTCATGCACTGGTCCTACAGAAAACATGTTTACTGACTTATGCTGAACTTCCAAATGTCAACACATTCTCATACATTTATATTTGTTATCAATACCACCACATCACCAAAAGAGTGAGTGCTGGTAAGCTATCAGTCTCATAGTGTTAGATATATTTTCCAAAATTCTATTATTTGTTTAAAAGTTCAATTTTCATCATTGCAGCAAATGACGTCAGGTTTTTTCCCTTGTGTGATATACTGTTAAGTGTTCAACCTTGTGTCACTCTTGACTGATGTGCAATAATTCATTAAATAAATGGATATAGGAACATCCTTCTCACAAATATGTAAGTGCATAAAAAAAAATAAAAAAGAAACCTGACATCCTTCTACTGTTTTAATGAAAAAATACGGTACTAATGTCAACAGTCTCATAACTTAAGCTAAATTCATAAAACCAAAATAATTTAATTCAGTTCCCAATTTAAAAATGAAATAGTTCCTGTTAGTTACCTTGTTATTTTATTTTTCCATTTTTACTTACATATTCCTATATAAAATTTAAAATCACTAGGCCTCAATACTCCAATGAATGATACAAAAGCTAGATTTCAAATATCATTGTAAGATAGTAATGTAGAAGAGTCGGACACGGTGGTGCACGCCTGTAATCCCAGTGGCTCAGAAGGTTAAGGCAGGAGGATAGAGAGTTCAAGGCCAGCCTCAGCAAAAGCAAAGCACTAAGCCACTCAGTGAGACCTGTCTATAAATAAAATACAAAATAGGATTGGAGATATGGCTCAGTGTTCAAGTGACCCTGAATTCAATCCCTGGTACCAAGAAAAAAAGTAATGTAGCTTTATATTTGTACAATACGTAAGTCTATTGAGCTAAGTAACAATAGTTTAATAATTACAACACATTAAATGAAATATTCATTTGAAAAACATAACATCAAAAAAATATGGTAACATCATTTTTTTATTTTGAAAAGAATAAAATACACCTAATCAGGAAACGTGACATTAAAAGAAATAAAAATCAGATTTTTACTTCTAAGTCTACTTTCCTTTTAGTCACTAAGTATTTATACCTTCAGATGACAGAAAGGAAAATATCACCATATAAATTTCATACCTGTTAAATTAAATTTTAGAAATTTGAAATATTTTATGTGGTCTATAATAGGACTTCTGGTTGCCAAAAAATTCTTTTAAATATCTCACTGGATATATTGTATTCATCCCTTAAACATAATACATTATATCCAGTGAGATATTCATTCACACAGAAGAAATATTGAAGTGTCATAATTTCCCTTCTTGCTAAAATAAAAATAAGCATTACTTCTACGTTTTTTAAGTGATTTTAGGTTGACCTACTGAATTATGGTATGATACAAAGTTAAAAGTGGATCTCAAACTTTCAATGAAGATTCCTATATCTGTTTTTTGGTTTTCTTATCATTGTTCATCTACAATATGAATGGACTTATTGAGAAGGTGCTTAGAGTATATTCATTTATTTAGTGATTTGTTCTAGGTACTTGGGACGCACACCCCACCCCAACCCCTGCCAAAATAGGGACGAGGTCTCTAACTGCATGGGGCAGTATTACACCAGATTTCAGGTGCCCCCTAAATGCTTGAAGAAGGGTGCTACGTATTTCCTGAAAAAAAGAATCTCTTTTATATGTTCCCAATAAAATGCTGCAATAAAGTTCACATAATAGTATGGTATGTTGTTCTAGTTAAATATTCATTGTCTGATTCCAAACATGGAATGAAGAGGTTCTTTACTTACAAAGGAATGAGCCTTACGGAGGGACACAGACTCAACAGATAGGAATTAAAACAGAAACAAAATAAGCAAGCTTTTTTGTCATATACTAGACCCATCATGGAGGACAAGATCACTAGCCTAAAAGAGTATAAAAAATTATGGCTTTTCATAACGTCCTGGCAAGACATGTGTAGAGTAAGGATTAAGTAAGGGGGAAGAATTGTTCTGGCAGGCTAGCGGTCCCAATTGGATCTTGCCCAGTTGGTCAAGGAAAAGGAACTAAACATTTTCATCCCTAGCTCAGTAGCTGAGACAATCAATGTTGTAATAAGAAACATGTTCTCAGACTATTCTAAAAAATACGGACAAAAAGTTCTGACTTTTATGAGGCTAAGTGCCCAGAACAAAGATAGCCTCCTTGCAACCAATCCTTTTAAGATGAACTGCTAAAAGTCAGCCACAATTTTACTTTTAAATATTGAATTTTCACCTCAGTTCATACTGGATGGAGTAACTAAGTTTTCATTATACTTTCATAATTATGGCTTATAGGTTTCAATTTGAGATAGCTTGATTAAAATAGAAAGTCTTATTTTAAAAAACGGACTCTCTGGTGGTACCAAGTATTCTGAACAAATTTTTCTAAGGACACTCACCAGTGTACATCTACAATTTGTGTGCACCATCATGATTAACCTTCAGTAAGCACTGCAGTCACAACTGGACAAAATTTTCAATACAACCTCTTCTCAACTTTTTCTATCTACTTTAATGGGTACTTTTCATCCTCTTTGCTGAAGGTTATATCTATTTTGAAATACATTCTTAATCAATACCAAAACACAGTCATGCATTGCTTAGTGACAGAAATACATTCTGAGAAACACATTTTCTCATCAAGCAAACTTCATAGTTTACTTATATAATCCTAGATATATAGCTTACTACCTAGGATATAGGGTGTGGGTGTGTGTGTATTAAGTGTGTAACCTATTGCTCCTACAGCCAGGATGAACAAAGCAACACAAGACTGAATCAAGCCTAAGAGAAAATAATGCAATAAAGAGATAAGGTAAACAAGAGATACATGAGGCTGCTGCTGGCCATATATAGTAGAGTATATAATGTTTTACAGTAGACACTTTATTTCAATTAAGTAGGAGGTAACTCTAAAATAATGATTAAAAGGTACAGTATAGTAAATAAAGCAGTAATGTAGTTATTTATTATTGTCATATACTATTAATAGGTGTATGTGCTATATTCTATTTATTTATTTATTTATTTATTTATTTATTTATTTATTTATTTATTTATTTATTTTTTGGTGGTGGTGGTGGTGCTGGGAATTGCACGCGAGGCAAGCACTCTACCAACTGAGCTATATCCTCAGCCCTGTGCTATACTTTTGTGTGGCTGGCAGCCTAGGTTTATACTAGCAGCATTATAAACACATGAACAATGTGCTGGCCTATGGCAAGGGCTTCGTTAGGTAACAGGAATTTTTCAGCTCTATTATAATTTTATGGAACCACTCACCAAATCCAGTTATGACTGTATTTCCCAAAAAGGATCCTGGTATTTTGGCTTTAACAGTGAACTGAATGATGGAGCCTCAAAATATACATATACAACCTAATCCATGGAACATGTGAATATTACCTTATATGTAAGAATATATATATATATATATATATATATATATATATAAACTTTTTTAATAAAAAATGTGACTGAGTCAAGGATTCTGAGAAGCTTTTCCTGGATTATCCGGGTGATTCCTAAATCCAACTACAAATATTAGTTTAAGTACAGTTTTGACACATAAGAAAAAAAGGAGACAATGTAACCACAGAGGCAGATTGGAATGACATACCACAAGCCAAGGAATTCCTGGAGCCACCAGAAACAAGAAGAAACAAAGAATGCATTCTCCCCTCCAGCTTTCAAAGGGAATATGGCCATACCCACAATACCTTATTTTCTAACTTCTGGCCTCCCAAACATCAAACAGTAAATTTCTATTGTTTTAAGACATCTGATTTGCTGTAATTTCTTAAAACAAGCCCTACACAACTAATACAGTTTCTAAGCACTGCTACAAAGGACTTGTTTACTGCAACAACAACAAAAAAAAACCCTGATTCTTTAAATTTCTGGCACAATAGGTATACAGACTCAGTTAATACCTTCTAAATTCAAATGAAAAATCCATATTCTCTAAATGGTGAAGAATCCTATTTATGAATTGTGGAACTGGAAGAGGCTGCTTTTTAGGGTTCAGTTTTACCTAGTTATGACTCCAGATTTTATACCTTCACAAACTTCATTTTACTTAATAATTTATTTCTATTATTATTAAAACAAATCAACAATTTCATTTTGAGTGGTTAATTATAGAAAACAAGGTACAAATATGATTAATTTGGCTCCCAGGTTTTGTCTTTAACAACTTGAGATGGGATACGAGTTTAGATTCATACTTACCATCTAAAAACTGTGATATGACACTCAAAAGGATCATTATTTATTGGGATTATATGTATTTGACTCATCTCCTGCCCCAAAATTAACAGGATTCATTTCTTATTTCTCACCTAATGTCATATTGAAATTTTAATTTAGTAATTTTCAACCTAAATTAGTCCACACATGCAGATGTTATTTCATTATTTATTAACACTTCACTGAGAATCAAATTTGAATTTTTAAAAGCTGAAGACACAGAAAGTGCCAAAGCACAAGTTAGGGATATGTCTCCAGACTAAAAATGGATTAATTAAAATACGCAAATGGTCAGTCTTCATCTAGAAAAACTAGAGAATTTCTACATTTGTTCAGACATGCAAATGGAAATAAACATCAGATTTGCGTTCTCACAAATGGACTGAGTTAATAGAATATGCTTCCATTTTGAGGCCAGGTTGTATTCAGGAACCTGGTCCTGACTAATTTCAAGAATGGTAGAATGTTAGATGTGTGCTGCACATCTAACAAACTGAAATTAAAAATTTTTAAGGGTTTTTTTTTTTTTTTTTCTCTTTTGCTGAATCTTTCAAATGTTCTTTCCTTGCTCTTGGGAAAATTAAAAATGTGAAATTCTATTGTGACATCTATGTAATATCTTTGAACAACTGATATTAACCAGCATTGGATCTGTGTTAGTGTGAACAAACTCTGATATTTGGGAGATATGTATGAAACACACCCAAAGCATTTCAGGTTCCTTCCCAGAGTACTCATTCGAAGAAGCTGCTCAATGAACATCATAGATTATTACACACCTTGTAAAACACTTATTTAGAATTAGGGGAAAATGGGTTTTGGTTATCTTTATTTATTTATTCACAAATACTTAAAAGTGTCAAAATGCATACAAGCACTAAGAATGCAGCAACGAATGACACAGGAAGTCACCTCTCTTTAAGTTTTAAGTCTAGTAAGCAGCTGGGAGAATGGAACAGAGGAAAAAGGGCCGGACTAAGTGATTTTTAACTCAACATGAAACTGGTGGCTTATGCCTACAGCCTCAGCTACCAAGGAAGCTGAATCAGGATCACCCAAGTCCAGGAGTTCACAGCCAACCTGGATAACACACAGAAAATCTCATTTTAAAAAAACAAAAAACTCCAAATGAAAATTTATCCTACTTCTTTATTCATTTTCGATGATCAGAATGTCACCATAAGTGATGGCAATATCTCTTATTCCTTGGCATTTCCAAATAGCATCCTATGTGTCTTCCAAAAAAGGTGCTCAGTATTTGCTGATCTGTGCATTGCTGTAGCAGAAGGCATTGGGAGGATATCAGCACATAACTCTTCAATATTTCATAAAAAGATCTCTGGTTTGCTGCGATGGTGATTCCAAGCAGAGGCACTGCACCCACTCCTCTTTGAGAGGTTTGTCTGCTCTCCAACTGGTCAATGTCACCACTGCAACCGGCCACATGAGGCTGTTTACATTTTGGTGATTTTGTGTTGTATTTTCAAAATGCCTTAAAAGTTTTCACGATGTACCCACATTCCTCTGCTTCATCACAAAAGTTCCTTCACAATTATTTTGAAAAGTATATTACAGTCAAGAATTTCTGCTTCCACTGCGTTATACATGAACTTTTCATTTTTATATTAAGTACAGTTTTCATATCTACTTCCTAAAGAGGGCTGATGTCCACATTTTGCTTTGAAGCTAAAGCAATGATGAGAAAAATACCTATGCAACAAATAACATAAGATGTTAGAAGGCCAACTTCTCTAAGATCCTGGTATGGCTGATCTGTCATTCTTTATCTGCCTTATAATTTTCTTTTGTTTTCTAGCAACTACAAAATTTCCATCTACCGTTAAGCATTCTGGTATTTGTTTCATGACATTCTATCAATTAGTTAATCAAATCCTGGTTCCCTATTTTAGAAAACATTATACTTTAAGTCTAAAAATGATACTTTTTAATTATTCTTTTAAACACAAGAACATCCTAATAGAACTTCAGTATTAAACTTTACTGAGAGTAAATAAGCAAGATGAATGGTGGCAGGGTTACAGGGAGAAAGAAACACAAAGCATTTCCACACACTAGCCAACAGAAAATAACATCTTAGCAATTTAATGAAGAATAAACTGTGAGATTAGTTTACATAGCAGTAGATATGTTGTACAGAATTACTCAATCTGTACTCTGCTTCCTGCTGGGTTAAATGTAAGCTAAATTATTATTTTGCTTACATTTACACCCTTGTAAATTGTGAAAGCAGAGCTTTCTTTTTAATCTGTTTCTGCACTATAGTAAAAAGTCTCCAGTTGTACACACCACACTGTATAGAACACAAAGTTAAGTAATAACTATTTTAACAAAGTGCAGTGATGGAATTTTAAACTACTGCAAAGAAAGGGATCAATTTAAGAAGATAACTTCATCAGAAATTTTATAACTTCCTTACTATAAATATTTTCCATTTTATTATACCATACTCTTTAAATATTTAAAACAATGTAATATCCCACATTATATATACACTGTGGTAAATAACCTTAATGAATATCAAATATGGAAGTAAAATGTCCATAGGGTAAACCTACTCACCATATGTCTAGCACCTACCACAGAGCAGGTTAGCAATAACCATTAATGAATAAATAAATAAAACTCATCTCTAATCAAAATAAGGATTAAATTTATAGAGGAAAAGTTCTCCCAAACACAGAAATCTCACTATAATATAACCCTATATGGTTCAATTCATTTTAAAGTTAGAACACACCTCATGGATATGGTATACAATAATGGTCTCTCACTATGGCAGTAACTAGGAACTGGACAACAAGGCAGTAGTGCTTGCCTATCAGGAAAAGGCCTGTGCAATGTGAAAAAACTTAAGTGATTCAACCCACCAATCCCATCCCTATATTAAAATCACTGTCTTATGGAATAAAAATTAATGAAACAGGATAGATTCTTGCCAGTAAGTCTCTCCTGTAATAAATGTCTAGTAGTACAGGATCCTAAAATGACACTGCATCAAACCCATGAATTCTATTATCCTAAGGGTGAATCCATGCCTTTCATAACTCTTCTCTTTCTTCCTTTTTTTTTCTTAGACAATATACTTAGTTTGTATCGGAGCAAGTTAAATGGTAGGAGAAAGTGTTGAGAAAAAGAAGAGACGGAAACTTCAAAGTTCTTAGCCAACCACTGTCCCCAGGCTTCACCCATAAAAGTTCTCTTCTCATTAACACTGAGAGAAGAATGCTATAGTATCTTCACTTCACAGAGACACACTGAGGTGCTGAGATACAGGAAGCCGTAGCATAGGGCAGAGTTGAGACTTGATTGAAGAGCTACTTAAACCAACAAAATTCTACTCTACCACCCTGTTCACACTTTCAAAATTAACTGGTTTTATACAGTGGTTAAGAGCACATACTCTGAAGTTGAACCTCTCAGGTTCAAATGTCAGTCCTGCACCTCACTACTTACTGAATGAGAGATAAGGAATGTCACTTAATATCTCTGCACATCAGCTTCCTCTTCTGGAAAATGGGAATACTAATTAAATTAGTTTTATAAAGCACATACAGTAACATCTTGCTCATAGTAAACAATCACATAACATTCATTAACTGAATAAAACATCTTATAGTAAAGTGAAGAAAAGCAATCAAAAGACATTTTGTGAGAGCCTAAGATGTACATACAATTCATGAGACTACACAAAATTAAGTTTTTAAAATAAAATGAAGTTGTCTAAATTATCCACGTACCACATAAGTTGAGCAAATTAGGTGCTGGTTTTGGGTGAATAAAATTTCAATTTTTGTATTCACCTTCCTTTAGTCCTGTTGTCACCCCCATTATTACTGATAACAATGAACTACATATCATTTATGCTTATCCCGTTGAAATCTCTACTCAAAAACTGATAATACCGTCATAGAAATCCTCTTTCTTAATTTAATACAAAGTATCTCCAGGGTTGGGGGGATTCAAAAACACTTCACTGAATTTAGAACTAAATATTTCAATGTTTCTTTCAAATTATCCCATAAGAAACTTACTACACAGAAAAAGAAAAAGGACACATTTCATTGTTTTGACATAAGGCCTTTCCCACTCTTCCTTTTTTATTGCACAATTTAATCATTTCATCTCAAATACTCTGAATAATGTATTCAGATGTATTAAGACGCATTAATTTTAGGCTTTAAAAGCAGTTTAGGAACAATAATATACTTCAACTTTTGATACCAAGAAATTATTCTTGATTTATATTTTATTATTTCTATTTATACTGTTGTTATTTGGTAATGGAACTGAACCCAGTGATACTTTACCCCTGAACCATAACCTCATTCCTTTTTGTTTTTTGAGACTTGCTAAGCTGCCCAGGCAGACAGTGAACTGGTGATCCTCCTGCCTCAACCTTCCATGTTGCTGAGATTACAGGCATGCCCCACCACATCCAGATTGATTTATATTTTAAAGGTGTGTTTATGCTTAAGTATACAAAACTGAAGGATATGTATGCTTTCATTTCAGTGACTGCTGCTATATATTCAAAAGTACTGCTGTAAATAATTCTGAACATTAAATATCTGCTATCAAAGACACATTAAAAGTAAAATGTAACCAAGTAAAATTATCTTAACTTTCTCAGGTTATTTTCCTATTTTCTCTGTAATGTTACAATTTGTAACCAGTCATCTGTTATCACTCTCTCAGGAAAAAACTAAATATGCTTAAACTTCTCATCAAACTGAAGTATACAGATATATTTAAAAAACAAAAGAAATGTAATCACAAATCAAAAACTATTCCATTACTCAAACAAGCCCTTTCTCTTCCTCTAAACAAGCTAATAGATCAGATAAATACCAGAGAAGCTGTTGCTCAATGTTAAAAATGAATTTACTTACCTTGGCCCTCTGAGGGCAGTATTACCTAAGACACAGCCAGAATTTTCAGAAAAATATTCTTTACCTACCATTCTAATAAAATACAAAAATTTAAAAATGAAATGGTTAAAATTTGCTCATTTTACTTAAATTTTACATCTTCATCATTATTTATATCTCTGTAGGCATAATAATGCTTGTTTTCAAATATTTCTAGTAACTTTAAGAGGAAATTTTCTTAAAAGCAAGACATCAGGAAAGAAAACCCCTTGAAGTCTCGTATCATTGAAGTCACTCAAAATGCTATGAAATAAAAAGTTATATAAATAATTCTGCACTGTGTAAACATTTTATTAAATTTCTTCAGTAACATTCTCTATAGAACAGTTTTTTAAAGACTATGGAACACCAGAATATGCAATCATTCAGTAAAGATATAGTAATTTCAAAGACATTATATCTAGTTCCAAAGTTTCGTCTCAAAAGTAGCCCAAAGTCAATTGGTTCATTTGTTACAAAATCATTCATTTATAACTAAAAGATAAGTACAAAGGGCAAATTGACAAGGTAGGGTCAAAGAATGCACTTAAATGTTCATAACTGATTCTGAAAAGTGTAAAAAATCTTTACATGGAATAAGGATTATCAATTTACTTTCTAGAATCTAAGTCAATGCACATTGGACGTTTCACTCCTTTTTCTTAGAAATTACCTATTTTCAAAAAGTAGGAAAAAAGTTTTCTCCAATTTAGTCTCACTTATCAAAGACTTTTTTGCAAAAACACTAAATAACCCTTGAATAATTCAGTGGTCTGACAGACCTTTAATTTAAGAACTTAAAAGTCCTAATCTTCATGTCAGAGTTTTATTAAGTGTTGATTATCCAAGACTAAACGTCCCACCACTGACCCTACAAACAAAAACAAACAAAAAAGCTAGTTTAAAGAAACTGACCCACTGAAGAGAGAGAAAAATAGGTAAACAAAAAATTTACTTTTCACAGGGCAGATCACCTGATACATGGTGGCCATTTAGTGGAAAGGTACTTTTATTTGGATACTTTTAAGAAAAGTCTTTGCTTCTGTAACTTAAGGTATGATTCTCCACTCTATGTCATTATCTAGCCTAATTTGAGTAAATGGGATTTTAAAATTTATAGTACTAGTTAAACAGTTTTATACTTCTTTTATATTTATATTTATATATATATATATATATATATATACACATATATATGTTTAGTTGCCAATGGACCTTTAATTTTTTATATGCGGTGCTGAGAACCAAACCCAGTGCCTCACACATGCCAGGCAAGCAATCTACTACTGAGTCACAACTCCAACCCCAGTTTTATACTTCCTAAGGTATAAAATATCATTGTATGATCAAAGGAAAAAATTAAAATTAAATTCCAAATCCTTTTGTACTGAAATAAAATATAGATGAGCTATTTTAATAAAGCCAGATGAATATTCAGGAAATGCGAGAAGGGAAAGGTCATCTTATATTTTTTCTGTAATAAATATATATACACTTAAGTCTAAATATCTCTTCAGAAAGATGCCAGCTGCTGTTCTATACCGCTTTCACTTAAAAGTATAAAATTATGAACTTTGATGCTGTGTTCTAGTCTTAAACAAATAAGTGACATGCTGGGCCAAAAAAAATACATGAACTTCATGGTTTATGCCTTTCCCACCTTTATATCTTGATCATGGTCTGTTCTAAAAAGTGCTACCAAGTTTACCAATAACTTTAATCAGATTTCTTAAAACTAAAACACATTAAAAATTTTAAGCCAAAACACTTTGCAAGATGCCTTAAAGAACATGTCAGACAGTGAAATACTCCTCTGTTTTTAACATACTGGCCAATATTTTAAAAATTACTATTCATGCAGGATTTTTCTAAGCAAATTTCAAATATATCTGTATACCACTGAAGATAAAGGTTCTTAAAGGTCTCTTTTTTTGTGCTGCTTTTCTGAAAATATATTAAGAACAGTTTTATTGATTTGTGAAAATGTCCTCAGTATTTCAAAATAATTTTATCCTCATCTATGGCTCAAGTCTATAAGCTATAGAATATTACCACTTGGTTACCTAAGTTGTTTTTGGTAAACATACCATTATTCTGTTTCAGAATTAGACTGTTTCTTAACAATTATCTCTGTGTGAATATTGGCATCAATCACATGTGCGTTAAACATTAAATTATTCTTAAATGAAACTAGCACTACATTCAAAGTGAGGTGTATTTTCCCAGTATAAGCAATTAATTCTTTAAAACCAAAATAGAACTTCTTAGGCACCACACCCAGTACTGTGAACCATTCTTAGATACTGAATTAGGCAGTTGTCCCAGGTACAACATCCCTTGACTTGCCATTCAAACTTACTGAGTAATACTTAGTAGAGGGAATGCTTGATAGAAACAATTTGAAAAGAAAGACCTTAAAGAATCACTACCTACATCTCCGAGAGAATTAATCATACTCTACTGAATTTACTGTCTCAGGCCAACCAAAGTCATTTGCCTTTATTCCTCCATGAAAACACTTCTGTTTATCCCAGCACTTTCATCCCTATGGAAACTTGATCTGTTTCTCCATCTGCAAAATAAAGAGTCCTGACAATCAAATAATGCTTTAAAATGCCACAAGGACATGAGATGTTATTTTTTATTGTTTGTTCACTATAATAACTACATTTCTAAACTGTAATGTGTTCTACAATCTTACTTTAAAAATAATTATATCCCAAACACAGCTTAAATATTGGCCACAACAGAGAAAACGTAGCTCCAAAACAATTTGAGATGAATATTGATTTAAAAGGATAAGGATAAACACAATTCTTTAGAAATATCATACTGAATTCAAATAAATTCTGATTTTATAAGATAAAATATTAAATTATCATCAATGAATAACCACTCATACCTCCAAACACATTCAACAGTTTTCTCCATATTGTTTAAGTAATTGCCTTTCCTCCAGATTTATGGAACAACCATCGGAAGTCCCTAAATATAAGATTCAAAAACTAAAACAATCAAACAAAAACCTTGTATCTATGATCATTCCCTTAAATGCCTCTAGAACTTTGTTTGCTCACACTGCAACAGTCAGAGCATTACATAAATATTCTAAATGCAATAGTTACAGACTTCTAGATATGCACTAACACCTAACAAAAATGAAATATTAACAGCTACCACCAAATTCACTTCAGATATTCTAAACATACTATCTCATTTAGTCTAAGATCTTTCAACAGCAGTTATTGCTTCCTTCTTTTAATAGATGAAGAAATTCACGCACAAATAGCTTTAAGTGACTTTCATTAAGTTTGCTTATCTAGTTTAAGTGATATTTAAATCTGGTCTATGAAACTTCAAAGACACTGTCTTTACTATTTCAATGACCTTATGATGTATACTTGCCTGCACTACTAAAATTTTGCAAATGGCTCTGAAGAAATGAAAAATATGACTATTAAAGTAGAGACAGACAAGTGTGCTTGCTTTTGTCAGATACTCATTAACATTCTGACCACAAACTAATCTCTCATTTTAACAGTACCTCTACCTGGAAGATGCATGTTGCTTATCTCAAACTTAGCAGGGATATCAGGACTGACTCTGAAACTATAAATATATATACATAATTCTACAGCAAAAATATGGGCATATCCATGGCTTTCCAAATAGGACAAAATAAATAACATATGGCAAAGGAGAGGTCCAGTGTAGTGGATGATTCTGTATGCCTTTTCAGCAGATTAGAGTCATGGAAGAAAAAGTGATAGTGAAAGAAAACAGTTTTTCTAGATAGATCAGACTATTTCCTTATGAAAAGTAAAAATAATATGCTCAGGAAGACATTACTCTGGACACAACACTTGGGGCATTTTTGCTTTCTAATTATGAAAGTAGAGTTTACCAAAAATCAGAGTAAACAATCTTTAATTATCCACACATCTTTTTGGTTAATATAAATCCAAATGGGAAAAAAACAAAATTAAGAGAAACAGAAAAGTGAAATAAAAAATAAAAATCAGAGCTTCTCCTTTTGTTTTCTAGTTGTTTCATTCATACTGTGATTGGTTTTGAAATTTTACAAAAATTTGAGGAGTTTTAGAAATTATCTTTGAAAAATTCAACCTAACAGCACCATTTCCTCTCAATTATTTAAGGCCCAAGTGATAAAACAAACATTTAAGTAAATATACTTATTTGTACCTACATATAAATGTTATTACAGCATTTAGAAGCATCCCAGATAAATCAAATTTCTAACACCTAATGATAAAAATGAATCAGAGGGAAATATACAATCAACTCATTAATGCCTCATGAAAATGCAGGTCTGTCGTTTATAGAATGAAGAACAACCAAGAAAAAAATATTAACCAAACAGGCCAGGTTATTATACAACTCTTTCACAATTAGGAACATCTAAAATCAAAGCATTATGGAAATACTTAGTAAAATAAATTGGGTACTAACTCACCCCTAGTGGCAGGCAATAAAATAAATCCATTCTTAAATAACGGTTTAAATACTGACTAGTGTTAAACTGTTAATGTATGAATTAAGAGCACAGCAATTCAACTGATTACTTAATCAAAAGCTCCTGTTATCTGTTAGCAGTTCATTCCTAAAGTTAACCAAATAGGCTTGCTACCATCTATATGGAGAAATAAGAAAGTTTGTATTGCCATTTAAAGAAGTTGCTTTCTAAAACTAGACATGAATAAGGGAGGGAAGAGGAAGTATTAAACCCCTAAACTAATTAACAAAATAAGGGGAGGGGGGAGGCAGGAAAACAATGATAATTAGTATGTACCCTTGGTTAACCAAATCCACACATACATTCATTCTGTATATGCACAAACATCAGCAGCATCATAAACCGTCTCAAGTTCTAGCCATTATTCAGTTCGACATCTGCACATGTTTATGCGTCTCTCCAAACAACCTCTTGAACACCCTGCTGGAGCTGTCATTTTTTTCTTCTCCCTATCTGGCAGATGGCAAGTCAACAATCGGCATCAACAGCAGCCGAATATCTCCCCCTCCATCCTACCCCCCTAAACAGACACAATAATAACTTCTTTGTGCTTCCCTACAATGCAGCTGCTTAAACCATTTCGCTACAAGGCTGCTTTGCCTTAATAAAAAAAAAAAAAAAAAAAAAAAAAAAAAAATCCCTTCTGTCAAGTCTAAAAAGCAGCATAATGTTAAGCAAGCTAAAGCCACAGCACAGCTGCAAACGGGCAGACACATTGACAGCTCCTCCCTTAACAAAGCCCTGTGAATTGAAGGGGGTTCATCTGAGGCTCACACAGTAATTAGTATAAAAAAGTCCGACAGCCTCTATTATGCTAAGGGAGAAAAAAAAAAACTGGACAGAACTGGGCTGCTGTTTTGCGTCAAGAGTTCTGCTGCGGAGTAGATAAATCATGTTGGGTTTTTTCCTCTCTTTTTAAAGACAGTAATAAGGAGGATGAGAGAAGCTAATTTGAAAACTTGGACACAGTAATTGTACCATATGGTGAGCATTTATCCTTTCTGAAATGCACGCTAACAGTCACTTACATGCACACTGCTTTGTTTTACAGTTGTTATTCTCTCTACCATATTCATAAAATGGATTTGAATATCTGATACTCAAGAGAAGTTGTATGTAATTAGCAACAGAACTGCCTAGGTTTAATTTACTGGCCTTACACTACAATCTAGTAAAATGCAAAACAAAATTAAACAATGTGTCCACTTTATAAAATGATTTTTCCTTAACGCAATAAAAAAACTTATAAATATGGGTTCATTGGAAGGTTTCTAAGTGTATTTTGAAAATTCAACCAAATAAAGTATGGTTCTTGGTAAGATTTCTACAGACCAATTTCTAAGATACTATGTCACCATGAGAAAGAGAATGACCTTTCATTAAGATAATCTGTTTAATTTCACCAAAGTACATGTAACTCTGATTCATATACCTATAGATAGATAAATAATTAGTAAATCCAGAAGTAACATAATTTTCGTGTAAGTGTAGTCAATTTTTTTCAAGGAATTCTGTCACTTATTAAAAAGCTATTAAGTAGGAGGTGCCAAACATTTGTGCTAGGCACAGAAAGTAAAATATGATATAGAAAAGTTTTCATATTTATAAAGTAAATATAAACAAACTGACAATATTTTTTGTCTACTTCAAAATTCTATAAAAATCTGCCTACTCTTGGAAAAAAGACTTAAATAGTATTAATGCATTATTTGTCAAGGTCCTATATTCAAAATAATATTTTTCTGACATAAAAACTGAAAAAAAAATACGTTTAAACAGAAGTAAATTCATCTTAATACTAGGCTGTTATGTCCCTTTAGATAAAAATGTTGTGTTTACCTAATATAAACTATGTTCTAAACACTCTGACACACACTAGGAACCCCTTGATGTTAGAGTAAAAGCATTGGTCTGAACTGCAACAATTCACCTGTGAAAGTACCCTTCTAATTAATATTTTTTAGACATTAAAAGTAAAATATTTAAAATATTTTAATTTCTACTTCAGCTAAGAACTCAGGGGTCCCTAATTAAGCCTGAAGTAATGTGTGTTTTTAAAATACATACAACGGCAGTAATTTCCCAATACTGCTTTGTAGGATCGTGGCCCCACAGAGGAAATTAAACATAATTACATTCAGAAAAAACAAGGAATCCTGTACGAGACACTGATAATTTTTTTATAATAAATATCTACTTTGCACCTCCCCCAAAAGAAATCACCACCCACAATGGGTATAGTAGCTTCCCTTAATGCTACTAGTACTATGTCACAAAATCAATTTACCTCAAAGAGAAATACTTCAATTTTGTGACAGTTTACTAAACATTTTCAAATATTAATGGGCCTTAAAAGTTCATAAAGCTGGATCAGGATTGGTTTGACATACGCGGGTGTTTTGTTTGGAAAACATCTGACCAGCAACACATTCTGGTTCTGTATACTTCAAACCAGGTGAACACTACAGTATTGACAAGGTCATGACATTGGTGTTAAAAAAAAAAAAAAAAAGAGATCTATCTACACAGAGGGTAAAATCTTTCCTTTTCTAGAAATGTACAAACATCATATAATAACTATTCTAGATAATTGAGGAAAATACAGCATTTTTATAAAAATAGGTTAAAGAATATGACCAAAGATACTCTTGATAGGTTTGTAAGCTGAAACCTCTATTTAGTTATAATACAAATGAGAAAATACAGCATTTTTATAAAAATAGGTTGAAGAATATGACCAAAGATACTCTTGATATGTCTGTAAGCTGAAACCTCTATTTAGTTATAATACTCAAGGTGAATACAGATCTGAAAATGTACTGGAATAATCGACGGGCTTGACTTCTAAAAAGTAGTTGTTACAGCATCTGGTCAACAGTTTTTCTTAGTTAAACCTAACAATTTCCAAACTATTTGAAAGCATTTTGCATTACATTACTGACACAAGTACAAAAAAATTATTTGCTTATAGTGATAAATTTAGAATATTTTAAAAGCTTCTTCAAATAAGAAGTATTTGCCAAGAGAATAAATAATTTTTAAGAACAACTTCTCCTTCATGTAATCATAACTCGCACCTCCTTTCCCTAAGGGGAGAACTAAACTGAGACAGGATAGAGAGGTTATGAAAATGTTCAGAACTTAGCATCATAAAACCCAGTGATACTAAGTGTAGAAGGCATTCTCTTTGATTTACCTATAATGTATTTAAAAGCTCATATATGTCACAAAAGTAAAAGTTGATGCTTTCCTGTTAAATATCAATAACTGAAGCTCTCAAAAGAAATTTAACAAGTACCAAGCACAATCTTCAAAGATTGTAACACACCACCCAGAAAATAATGTGGTAGTCTACTGATATACAAACAATGATGGAAAACCCTGATCCAAAAATGAGATACAAGAAAACGAGCATATTCATACAGGATTTCTTAGTAGAAATTCCAGTAATGCATTAGGTTACAACAAATTTCATTTCTATAATAAAAGCAAATCAAGCAGTAAGAATGCCTATCTCAGAATTTCAAATTGAGAGGGTTCAGAATTTAGAAAAGGAATAACTACTTAATATTTTATAAGAATGATGTATAAAGAATGGGGAGGAGAGATCATAACTAGAATGGTACTCAAATACATGAGTATGTGTCTATGATATAAACCCGATACCTATCTTTAACCTTAGTGCTCTATTAGGGTTCTTTCAGTTCCAAGGGGGAAAAACCCGATTGAAACTAATAATACATGGGTTACAATAAAGTGGGTTATTTATTGTAAGAATACAAATATTTCATCCAAGGAAAGGAGCTGTAAACGTACACCCTGTCCAAGTAAGATCCGGAAAGTGATGGATCCACACTGCTTTGTCTTCCTCAGACATTCTAGGAGGTCTGTTGTCTTTAGATTCCAAAATTTTTTTACAAGTATAATGCAGAATGCATGCTTTATTATATAAATTAGTTGGAGCAACAATGGACTTGAAGTCAAAGGAACTGGTTCATAGGTGGTATGTCTCCTAACAGCTCTAAATTTAGCTCTAAATCTAAATGGTCTAAATCTAATGTCTTTCTCTCCAATTCCCCCTCTCACCCTAGATTCATCACCTGGCTGCTGCATTTTCACTCTCTACCCACCAGCGCTTCAGCTTACTCACAGGTGTTGTTCCCTCATAAGCTCAGCTTGCCTAGCTCTTACTGGAATTCTACCCCTGACAATGTTATAGCTTCACTTCCTCTCTTAGCTGCTTCTGCATTTTACCTCCCCAATTCCTTCCTGGAGTTCTTGGGTCAAGTATATACCAATTGGCTTGACTAAGGGCAGGAATGTGTACTTCAAACAATAGGAGGGGTGGGTAGAACAGCTTCCCTTAGAAAGGGCTAAGGATGAATGAAGCAATAAGTCATTGGCATCACTGGTGGGGGTGGGTACAGATATGGAAGAAGAGAGATATTAAACAGGCTTCTTGTTGACTGAATTACTCTTAGCAGTTAGAAAAATAACTAAAATTAAAGGTTTTAAAGACTAAATCACCAAATATGTTAAGAAAATAAAAACAACAAAAAACTAATTTTTGTTTGACCACTCGACAGAAACAGTAAGGAATCCAGATAGGAGTCATTTGAGTATGCTCTTTACTCTTAGTACATAAAATGTGGGATATTTTTATACTGTTGAATAGTTTTCATACATTAAAGAGTAACTCTGTGGCAAAAAGGATACAACTTACTTGCATATAATTGCAACCTATTTTATTAACTTTTAGTTACTAATATACATTTTTAAGAATCCTGTCTAGTTGTTTTTAAATTGTGTGTTAGGTTTTTAAAATATTCAAAGACTAGGTAATATCAAAATACCTTAAGTGCTGGCAACTGCATGTGAAAGACAGTTAAGGTTCCAAATGTTTATTTACTTTGTATACTTTGGTTTACCATTTATTTTGCCAGAGACTGAAAGTTTAGCTGATCCTAGAAAATTATTAATACCAAAGGTAGTTAATTCCTTCATAAGATATTAGTTGTAAAAGCACTACACAGGTTAAAATAATGGCTTCTCTTCAGCAGACAGCGCACAAACAACGAGAAGATGTTAAGCTCAAGAATTTCAAAGCTAGAAATATCTGATAACAAAAGAGAGGTATTGAGCTTCCTATTATTGGATGCACATATGTTAAAGATAGTATAAAAGAAATTTCAGTTTTGAGAGACAGATTGTACTTAATTGCTATTTAGACCACTAAGATTCTAGGCTATTCTGGGTTTACAATGTATTAGGAAACCATTTAGATTTAGAGCTAAATTTAGAGCTGTTAGGAGACATACCACCTATGAACCAGTTCCTTTGACTTCAAGTCCATTGTTGCTCCAACTAATTTATATAATAAAGCATGCATTCTGCATTATACTTGTAAAAAAATTTTGGAATCTCAAACCTTTACTAGTATTTCTATTTTTAAAATAAACTATAAATTAGAATCTATTTCTTCTAAACATACAACAAATAATGAGCCTCTACACTACTGAAACACAAGTAAATGTAGGGTAAAAAAAGAAAGCTCCAATATCTTTTTATACTGCAATGCCCTATACAAAAAAAAAGAGGAACTTTCCCCTTCAATTACAGGTAGCATTTGCTTCCCTTTCTATACCCAAGGCTCAACTGCTTGGTTTTAAAAAGAGTTTCATCTGTATCTAAAGCAGCTATCAACAGTGGGTATAAAAATTCATACATCTTCTAGTCATTGCCACCATGCATACAACTTGGGATGCCAGTGCTAGTAAGTCAATGACTGCACATACTCCTTTTGCATCATTTACATGGAAGATGAAAATTTAAAACATGTCAAATAGTATATTTTTAATTTCTAGCTATTGAGCCTTCACTTTAAAGCTTTTTAAAAAAAAAACTGTTTAAGCCACATTTTAGTTATGTGTTTTACTGTTTGATTAAATTCATTTTGAGGTTCAATGGTTAAATTTTATCTACTGCAAATATGAAAAGTGTTAGTAAAATGAATTGATGAGGTTTTCCTTTTTAAATATTCTATCCAATATTTCACATACCCAAAACAAGGTAATTTTCACCTATATTTAGGTGTTGTAAAAATACAATACATTGAATTTTGTATGTAAATAAAATAGTAATACAACTATTTTCATGTACATAAAAGAATGGCTCAGCTGGGCGTAGTGGCTATAATTATGTCTATAATCCCGGCAGCTCAGGAGGCTGAGGCAGGAGGATCCAGAGTTCAAAGCCAGTCTCAGCAACTTAGTGAGGCCCTAAGCAACTCAGTAAGACCCTGTCTCTAAATATGAAAAAGGGGATAGGGATGTGGTTAAGCACCCCTGGGTTCAATCCCAGTACCAAAAAAGAAAAAGAAAAAAAAAAAAAAAGAAAGAGAGAGAGAGAGAAAGAGAGAGAATGGCTCATTAGAGAAATAGTTCAAGTAAAAGGAACCTAAATCCCAGCACATAGGACATATAAGTTCGCAACACTGTTCATTCAAAAACTATTACCTTCCTCTGGATATCATGTATGTCAAGATAATCATTGCAATAAACAAAAAATACACTAGCAAAATGCATATGGAATGTGGCAAAAAATCCCAGTGGCCCAGGAGGCTGAGGCAGGAGGATTACAAGTTCAAGAACAGTTTCAGCAACTTATCAAGACCCTGTCCAAAATTAGAAAATAAAAAGGGCTGGGAATGTGGTTCAGTGGCTAAGTGACCCTGGGTTCTATCCCTTGTGTGTGTGTGTGTGTGTGTGTGTGTATAAAAACACGAAAAACAAACAAAAACTAATAGTGTTTAAAATCCTATCCAGTTTCCAGAGACTGATTTTCTTATTCTCTAAGGTCCCCTACTCCAGCTCCCAAGTATTGCTCTCATTTGTTTATACTGCAACTATCCACTATCTCTAAGGGTTTTTTTTAATCACTTCCTCATCACAATATTTCAAATTATTTTCATTATCCTCTCTTCATCTTTCATTGAATTCAACACTTGACTCCTCCTCCAAATGGAGTCACACCCGATTTCTCATTCCCAGAACAACTCTGTTTTCTTGACTCCCAATTTCAATTTCTAACAAATAATAAATTTTGAATGAACTATTTACTCTAACCAACACTAAATTTGCTGATGAAGGTAACGTTGACTACTTAAAGAGATAAATCATGAGATTTTAGTGGTTTAACCCATGAAAGTTTTACTTCAAGTTCATGTAAAGTCAAAATAAATGTTCCATTTCCTTGAGTGTTTCTCCTCCAGATAGTGATTCAGGGACCCAAATTTTTGTCCTTCTAGAGCTCTACCATCTCCTTGGTTTTAGGATTGCCATCAGAAAAGACTAACAGGATTGAACATAGGAGATGTTTATGAGTCAAGCCTGTAAGTGCCATAAATCAACTGTGTTCATATTTGACTAGTCAGAACTCCGTCTTAGGGCTACAACTAACTTCAAGGAAGCTAGGAAATACAGTCTAGATTTGCACTAATGCAGAAATGGGGGTAGAAGTGGTAAGTGCAATTTAGAGAACAACTATATTGAACATCAATTCTAAGTACGTACATAAATTCTTACTTAACTGCCCTGTTATTATGAGAGACACATAAGAAAAAAAGAAACCATACATCTAAAGATGGTTAAAATAGTAAATTTAATAAAATAGGAAAGAAGGGAAAGGGAGGGAAGGAAAGCAATCTCTGCTTCTAAATCTTAGTTTTACTAAGACTTCATAGGAATATAATAGTAAAGAACACTTCAATATATATAGTACTAAATCAAAGTTAAGCTAGTGTCAAAATACACAAAAGACAAGTAGAATCATTATATGCTTTACAATGTTACATAATTATGTGATTTTTATCCTAAATAGGGTCTCATTCTGACTTAGCCTGGTCTAAAAGATGTAAAGAAAAAAAAAAAGACGATAATGTAACAATATTGCCTTAATTCAAGAGTGAAACTAATTAAAAAGTTATTCTCAAATATAACTATCTTTTAAAATAATAAAGTAGATAATTTTAAATAACTTAACTAAGGCTTAATGCAATTTGGGGTCAATCAAAATGTCAACTCTTCCTCTTCTCCTTTTATTTTTTATATCTTCCCAAATATTCCAGCGATTTCCAAAGGTTCACAGTATATCTCGCACAAAATAAACACCTAACGACCATTCTTTTGAAGTATATGCTACAACACATTCCACTAGTAAATAGCACTACCAAATATAAATAAGTAGTGCCCTTACAATGCTTAAATTTTAAAATTTTTACCTCATGTGAAGATAAGAGGGTTAATAACCCTGGGAAATGTATTATATCACACAATCCTATCATTCTGATACATTCTATTCACAGAATCAAAGAATGTCAGTACGAGAAGAAACAGATATTAGTATAACATTAGATAAAGCTTTCAGTTGCTCCTGGACCAGGTAAATTGGAGGTAAGATTACCTTTCAGATAAATTTTTATAAAAGTAAGCAAATTATAATAATTTTCAATTTTATACCAACTTAAATTTCTATATAATGTATAATAAAAATCTCTAAAAGAGCCAAGCATAAAACATTCCAAATAATTTCCAAACACATTTTGTATATGAATACATTTTAATTATACAGTTTTACACAGCATAAAAGGTCAAGACAGGTGTTATGTTACTCTCATGAACCAAATGTTTAACATTAAGAACAATTTATATATTTTGACATATCTTCTATATTAATGTTACAAGTATTAGAAGGCTTAAGTTTTTATATTTTGATTATATTTAAACTGGTTATTATTAGAGCTACATAATTCAGAGAAAAATTTCAATACATTACAACAGCAACAATTAAAATTTATTTTGTAATATAAAATAATTCCATTAAAGCAGATCCATTTGCATTCTGTATCTAAACATACTCTTATACATGTTCATGAGTTAAAAGCATATACATGAGATAATAAGGAGAAAAAAATTACCTAAATTTGTTTTACAAAAGGTATTCTCTCTCATCACATAATTTCACCATTTTCGGTGACCACCACACCACCAGATCAGAGCCTAAGTAAAGTCAAAGAAGGCTCTGACATTACACATTGAAAATCAACAAATTCTTTCAGACTAACAAGAAGAATAAATTCCAAGCAGAACCACCCTGGATATTCGAATGACCTGACCAACTCTCACTAGAAAAAGAGGGAAATTTTCCTTTTAAAGGCAAAGAAATAATGTAAAGAATCAGGTTTTCAATAAAATATCAACTCAGAAAATGAAATGTGACAAATTATACCTCAGTGTATTTTATTATACATGAGCAATATTAAAACAAAATCATGATAGATACCTTGTATAGGAAGTAATCTTTCTCAAGAAATAAGTCTGGGCACCCACTTTCAAAATTATCAAAGTCATTTTTCATTCAGCATTATTTTCAGTTAAAATGTTCATGGTGAAACTGTTGATATACATGTGTTCTCTCCTTTTTAAACACATCAGTTTACAAGTAATAAAAAATTTGAAAACAATTTATAAAAATGACTAGATGTTATGTTCAAAATAAACCATAAATATTTACCCAGCTCTTAATAGGTTCTTTATCAAGAAGTATTATTAAAAGAAGCTAAAAACTCAATTCTAATATGATGAAAATAATGTCGGCTGGCATAGGAGAGTGTTTTGAAGTGCTTTCTGAATACCTCAGTCTCACACTCAAATCAGGAGCATCTGTCCACCAACTGTCAAGATAATGTCTAGCCTAGGAGTTTTCCTGAATTCATCACTATTCATAGATGCCTGTCACTACTCAAAAAGAAGGAAAAGAAAGAAAGAAAGAAAGAAAGAAAGAAAGAAAGAAAGAAAGAAAGAAAGAAAGAAAGAAAGAAAGAAAGAAAGAGAGAGAAAAGAGAGAGAAAAGCAAAGCCAAGTCATACTTTCAAAGCTATTTTCCTTTTCTATGTCCTTGAGATATGAATATAGAATTTATCACTGTGACACCAGTCTGCTCCAAATCAACTGCCCCTCCACCTCTAGATCTGAGAATAAAAGTCAAATTTTTTCTAGAAATTATATAGCTCATTCACTAGCTATAATACTTCTCACCTTATATTACTACTAACAATCCCATCCCTATAATCAAAGTACTATCCAGCCATCAACCTCTATGAAAAATGGCACAAAAGAGAATAAAAATTGTTCTTACTGGCTGCTTTTTATGAAACATTACAAAATTCAAATTAAATAGTATCTCTCAAGAAAATTCATTTAAAATTGAATCCTACAAAATATAGGATTTTTTAAACCTTATTTCCCAAGTCAGATATAACATATTCCATTTTGTAACATATAAGTAATCTCAAATTACTATACCTAGAAATCCATTTCTGAGTCAATGTAACAATGCTGTGCAAGATGGGAACAGTGGACAGGGCCCTAGGTTCTGAAGTCCTCAAAGGCAAAAGCCCATACCCAGTAAACAACTGAGAAAGCTGAGGATGTAGCTCAGTGAGAGAGTTCTTGCCTAGCATGCACAAGGCCCTAGGTTTGGCGCCTAGCACAAAAGAAAAGGAAAGAGCAGAGCTGAGACAATATTAGACAAAACAAAAAATTTTTAAAAATTAAGATGGGGTTACATGAACAATTAAGAGAATGTAAGACTACCCCTTTACTGAATGTGCAAATGTACTGTTTTCTGCTTTACAAAGTAACAAATTCTGTTAGTTGTATCTTTCTTTTTAGTTTTTATAAAAGATAGTAGAGAACTACTAGGTAAGCAAATCAGTAATCAAGATAAAGAAAACTAGTAAGTTAGTTTCCCAAGATTTTTTTTTTTTCAAATAGAAGAGGAATATTTTTCTACACTATAAAAATGATGGTACCTTAGTATTAATTACATTTTTTACTAAATTATATGTATACATCCTAAGCTCAAACACATTAATTTCAATCACATGAGAATAGGTCTTAAATTTTAGTGAAAATATGACTTTACTAGGAGTACTTAACGCAAATACACCCATCTTCCAGGATACCAACTCTAAACATTTTAATTGCACTTTTAACAAGCATTCCAGGGCATTCTAAGTTAGATGAATTATAGCTTACTTACTTAAGAACTAAATTTCCTGTGTGAGAAAAAACTTGAATTTTAAATTAAAAATCCATACTTTCATTCAGCAAACATCTGGTCAACAAAATACTTAAAAGGTACCAGAGGCAGGTAAATAAAAGTCAACTAATGGAAGGATATGGGGAAAAGGTATCCTCACATATTCCTTGTACAACTGCCAACTGGAGCAACCACTCTGGAAAGCAGTATGGAGACTGCTCAAAAAACTAGGAATGGAACCACCATTTGACCTGGTTGTATCACTTCTAGGTATATATCCAAAGGTGTTAAAATCAGCATACTGCAGTTATGCAGCCACATCAATGTTTAACGATTGTGAGCTCAATTCACAATTGTTAAGCTATGGAACCAACCTTTTGCCAATAAATGGATGGATCTGGAGACTATCATGCTAAGTTAAATAACCCAATCCCCCAAAACCAAAGGTCAAATATTCTCTCATATGTGCATGCTAACAAACAACAAGTGGCATGGTGGGGGGACAGAAGTTCAGTGGAGTAGATAAAAGTGAATGAAGGGAAGGTAGGGGATAGGAATAAGAAAGATAGTGGAATGAATGTGACATAACTTTCCTATGTACATATGTGAATACACCATATGACTATATCATATACATTCATATATGAATCTCAGCATTGTATACATCCAGAAGACTGGGATCCTAATTAGAATAAGCTATACTCCATGTTTGTATAAATATATCAAAACATACTCTACTGTCATGTATAACTAAAAAGAATAAAAAGATCAACTACTATCCTAAGATATTTTAAAAGAGAATAAATCACGTACATAAGTAACAAAACTACCATAAGTACTCCAGCAGTGATGTTGCTTATTGCACACAGAGATATGTAAGAGTCGAAGGTGGAGACATGGCAACATACCAGCTCTTCAATGGCAACTAAAAAAATTAAATGTTTAATACAATGGAGAAATGATAGCCTGTTCAACAAATGATACTGGCAAAACTGGAAAGCCATATGCAGTAAAATGAAATTAAACCTCTCTCTCTCAACCTGCACAAAACTCAACTCAAAATGGATCAAGGACTTAGGAATTAGACCAGAGACCCTGCACCTAATAGAAGACAAAGTAGGGCCGAATCTTCATCATATTGGTTTAGGATCAGACTTCCTCAACAAGACTCCCAAAGCATAAGAAATCAAAGTGAGAATCAATAAATGGGATGGACTCAAACTATAAATAAAAAGCTTTTTCTCAGCAAAGGATACAATCAAGACGTGAAGAGAGAGCCTACAGAGTGGGAGAAAATCTTTTCCACACACACTTCAGATAGAGCACTTATCTCCAAAATTTATTAAGAACTTACAAAACTCTACACCAAAAATACAAAGAACCCAATCAATAAATGGGCCAAGGAACTGGACAGACATGTTACAGAAGAAGACATTCAGGCAATTAATAAATATATGAAAAAGTGTTCAACATCTCTAGTAATTAGAGAAATGCAAATTAAAATAACTATGATTTCATATTACTCTAATTAGAATGGCTATAATCAAGAACACAAACAATGATAGATGTTGGCGTGGATGTGTGGAAAAAGCACACTTTTACATTGCTGGTGAAGTTGCAAATTGGTGCAGCCACTCTGGAAAGCAGTGTGGAGAATACTCAGAAAACTTGGAATGGACCCACCTTTTGACCCAGTTATCCCGATCCTCAGTTTATATCCAAAGGACTTAAAATCAGCATACTACAGTAATGAAGCCACATCAATGTTTATAGCAGCTCAGTTCACAGTAGCTAGATTGTGCAACCAACCTAGATGCCATTCAACAGATGAATGGATAAAGAAACTGTGGTATATATACATAATGGAATATTATTCAGCCATAAAGAATGATAATATTATGGCATTTGCAGATAAATGGTTGGAACTGGAGAATATCATGCTAAGTGAAATAAGCCAATCCCCCAAAACCAAAGGCCAAATGTTTTCCCTGATAAGTGGAGAATGATATATAATGGGGGTGGGGGTATAGGGAGTGAGAGAAGAATGGAGGAACTTTGGATTATGTAAAGGGAAATGAGAGGGAAGGGGTATGAAAATGGTGGAATGAGACAGACACCATTACCCTATGTACATGTTTGATTACACAAATGGTACAACTCTACATCATGTACAACAATAGAAACTAAATGATGTACTCCATTTGTGTATAATGAATCAAAATGTAGACTGTAAAAAATTTAAAAATAAATAGATAATTTTTAAAAAAGAAATTAAATGTTTAAGAGATAAGGTACCTTTACCTTTCTTTTGAAATATACTATTTAAATATATTTAATTCTTTCAAAACACTACTGCCATGAAAAATGAGTAAAAGTGGTATCTGGCTTATATGATTTAGTTACATTAATGAAAAAGATATATATGCCACATATAAGGTGGCCAAAATCACAACTAATTCAAAGCAAATAATCAATATGATTATTTTTAAGTAAATGGAATACTTTCCAAAATTTAAATACTTTTACAAATACTAAGTCTCTAGATCAACCAGTACAGGGAAGGCTTTGTGTTGAACACATGCAACATCAATGTGTCTATTATGATGTGGGTGCTCACGGTCTTTTCAAAACTATTTTGATTGTTCTGTTGCTTGGACTCTCTAACAGATCTTCAGTTTGATGAATCTGGAGTTCCAATGTGAGAATAACCCACTCTCCAATACGATGGCCAAATTCATTTCAATTCTTTACAAAAGATAGATAATAACAGATCAGGTCTGATTATGTATGTGTTAGAGGATGCTTTAGTAAATTTCAGTGGTAGAAATTTTTCAATCTGTGAAAAGTAAAGTGAGGTTAGTATCATTTGAATATTAAATGATAAAATGAACTCAGATGAAAAGAACTCAGTTTATGTAGGTATCAACCTAAAAATATAGCAAATGCGGTCTTGGTAATATCTAAGTTCAGTTTCTATAATAACAACTTACAACAGTAATTTCTCAAAATAGCAGATATCAATTTTCCCAAAAAACTAGAGTGTGGCTGCTCACCTTATTAATAAACATTCTCTTTCTGTAATTCCAGTGACCTAGGAGGCTAAAGCAGAAGGATCACAAGTAGCAACTTATCAAGGTCCTAAGTAATTTAGTGAAACCCTGTCTCAAAATAAAAAATAAAATGAAAGGGCTGGGACTGTGGTTCAGTGGTTGAGTGCCCCTGGGTTCAATTCCTGGTATAAGAAAAGAAAGTAAGTTCTTTCTCTGTAAATAAGCATTCAGTCCCATGACCACAGAGATGTTGTCAAAATAGCAAAGGAAGAAATATGAACCAAGGATATGAGGTTGAAAATAGACCAGAATGTCCAGTAAGAGTAAAATTTGTCTTCTTTCTTGTTCTCACAGCCCTTGAGAGGCAGGGACATACTCATGAAAAACAAGGTAAGGACTTGGTAGGGACCGGGACACAAAACAAAAAGAACCCAGACACAGGGCAACAAATTCTAGCAATATAAAGTAAAAGAAAAGCAGACATGATTCTACCAATCATGTCTATTTAAGCAGCTGCATAAGTAGACTAGTCAAGGCTCTCTGTCTGAGCAAAACATAGAGATGTCAGCATTGTGATAAAACATGCCTCCTTAGTTTTCCAACAGATTCCTTCCATATCCTGAGGTTATTACAGAAAATGATCACTGTACACAAGTATAAATTTGAACATATTAACATTTAAAAGGAGCCCAAACCTACATAATACTGTATAACACTGAAGTCAAAGTCAAGACAAGGCAGACCTGACATCTGTTAAGGGAATAAAAATAAAGGGCAGATAAAGAACATTTAACCCCAGGGTCAGATTGCATAAACCAGTCTACAATACCGAAAGTTTATTAGAATAAGGATTCCTAATTGTAACCCATAGGTTGAAATGTGTAAAGTGGGAAAACCTATTTTTTGAAACAACAGTTTAGGGGGACTTGGAACTCATGAAGCCAAATTCATGTCCTCTGAGCCTACAAAGAGAACCTCCACCTTGGCAATTCAAAGTATTTCTAGAAAACAATCAAAAAGAGAACCAAGATAATGAATCATAACTATTTTAGAAGCTTCAAACTGAAAAAAAAAAGTAACGGATCTGACCTGATCTGAGTAGTTAAAAAAAAAAAAAAAAAGATAAGAGAATTACATTACTGATTTGATGGTTAGCTATGTTGACATTTTATAAAAACTGACTTAACTACATGAAACTCAGCTATACGTCTCTAAAATAAGTGGAAAACTGCCATTCCAACAGCTTGAAATAAAATGTTGTAATGCTATGACATTAATAGCTTAAAAGAAACCACATGCAACTTGATCACTGAAGACTGATAATAAATAACTTACTGTCTATAGTAACATGACTTTTTACTATTTCAGGAGACTTGGCCCTGGCAAATGTTTTGATTGTACATTAGAGCAACTTCTGGAAATACCCATTAACCCATCATTTCAATGTTTTTTAAGATTCTCTGAATCTCTTACTTCCTAAGGATCTTGTATTGTAATCCTTATGCGCGCGCGCGCACACACACACTCCTGTATTGGTCTACCTTAAACCAAACTTTGGTTCTCAGTATATACTGGATTTTGAATATATAAAAATATGTATATGCAGAAATGAAGGATATACAACATATTAGTAATTTTTCTTAATTACTCCAATGAAAATGGTCATTTATAATACCAGAATACAATTTACTTTCATCTTGCCTGTATTTTCAATGATGACCTCTCTACGGACTTCTTCCTAACAGCATTACATATTTATGTGTTTCAGAAATACCTTTGGATTATTTCTTTGTATAAGCATAAAAATTTATATTTAAGTATCTGGATCATTAAAGGCTATCCACAAGCCAAAATGAAAGCAAAAGAATGGAATGCCCTGCTGTAGCTTAATATTATGTTGTCACAGCAGTTCACTCATGTTTTCTACCACCCATATTTTTAAGTTAAATGGCATGAAAATATCAGCCATAACAAGGCAACAGAGAATAATCTGTTAGAATTTAGAGAACACTTACTTTCATATAACAACAAGAAGAACTGAGGGCTCAAGAAGAGATACCGAGAAAGACTCCAGTCACTTTTTTTGGAAGATCTCAGAAGAGCAATAATCACAAGGGTGAGCTAATGTTTCCTCTGCACACAGTAAGGCCAACTTCAAACAAGGAAGTACATAGCCACAGTCTTGCAATTATCAGCCACAGATATTTAAAAGTCAATGGAGAGATTATGAGCCCTCTTTATGCAAAAAAAGAGTGCTTTGTGAAGAAAAAGAAAAAAGAAGGCACCATGGAATTATCCCAATTGTTAACAAAGAGTTCTTGCCTCTTATTAGAGGAACATCTTTTGTGTCAGACAGTGCTGGGTTAGAATTCTAGTACCATAGTTTATCATAGTACAACCATGAACCAATTACTTTCCTATTCCTCAGGATCTTCATTTTAAATTTTAGGATTATAACATCTTTCTTGTAGAGCTGTTAAGAGGATGAAATAAAATTAGAAGACAATGAAATGCCTGATAAACAATTATAACTGAACAGTTTTTAGATTCTTGCCCTGAACATCATTCATCTATCACCTTTACATTTGTTATATCCACATGCTGCTTTTATTATTCACTTAGTATTCTTCTTTATATAGGTCTACATATTTTTCCTAAATTCAGCTTCATCTTAACAATTTCTCAATGAGAGGCTGAAAATAAAAACAGAACTCTGACCCACAACAAGCCCAGAACCAGTGTGAGAAGTCAAACCACAAACTCTGTAGCAAAAATCCCAGAACAGTCCAGTCTTAGGCAACGACTACCAGCTTCCCTAATATTTGCTCCAATTTCCATCTCAGGACCAACCAAAGAAAAGCTAAAGATGCTCCCCAAACCAATCACATAAAATGCCAAACTCCAACTTCACCATGACAACAGTCAAAGCACACCTTAAGTCTTCTCTTTGTCATTCCTCGGCTTACCTTTGAGTCTCTTCAAAAAGGAAGTGATGGTGGCTAACTCCCTTGTTATGTAAGCTCTGAATAAATTTTAGTCTTTGTCCTCATCTGAGTGGTCTGTGTTGATTTCTACACCAGAAGAGAATAGATCTGACAGGTTAGTTATATTCTTCCATTATATAAAAATAAATATCTGATAAAATTTTTAAGATGTTCCCCCATGTGCCATCTAAAATAATCCAAAATATTACACTTTGGGCAATGCTGTATTGCACCTGGGTTATACACAAGACTGCTGGCCAGCCACCTGTAAGAGTCTCAGTTAAATAAGTCAACAACATAGCCTCCTAGGGAGATAAAGGCAATAAGCTTCTTTTCTAATCTATACAAAAAGCATCTTCTCTATTAATACTTCCGAATCACAATTTCTGAGGTCTGGCAGTGGTATCAGAATTTTTTTTAGGGGCAGGAAAACCACACTTAGACCTACAGAATGCCACATTAGTGAGTGACCGTCTGTCCACAACTTTATTAGGATCACATGGAAGTCTGAATGATCTGAGTGGTGGGAGTGGGAAAGGAAAACAATTACCATAGCCTAATAGCTTTTTTAGAAGGCCTATGACCGTTGTTTGCACCCATATTTCAAAACACAAAGTTTAAAGTTCCAAATTTATTCCTAGAAAGGGGTCATTTAGCAACCAGATGCAAAGTTAAAACATTAGGAAATAAAGATAATGTATTTTGTCTCTCTGCTTACAGGATAGGTCCATGTCTTAAACCTACAGAGTTTATTGCTGCTTTTATTTTTAATTAGTCTGAAAATCCTCTAATGTGGATTGAGCTGAGCTAGCCAACAAGCCTTGGATATTTCTCAATCTTGGAAAATTGCTAAATATGTCAAATGTGTTTTTAAATAATAACCTCAGATCCTAGTCTAGAAATTTGAGAGATCACTTGGTGGTGGTGACTTTAAAGAGTTGCTACATAACTGAGACTGGTTCATTAAAAAGAATAAAAATAGAGTTTGTATACGGATAATAACAACAAGCTCAGAAAATTACAGAATAAATATCAATGAACAAATAAGCACTCTCAACAACTATATGGTGACAAATATACTGTTATGTACATTCGCCAATCAGTACTGTTATGGTTCCACAAAGACTCCAGTGCACCAGACTGTAGCTAATTATGTATATTCAAGTGATTAGTAAGCACTTGTTGCCTCTTTCACACCACCCTCCAAACAGCAGTCTTTAAGAGGAGAATAGACTGCAAATTTATTGAGAGAACACTGTTAATCCTTTGGGGAGAATGTAAATGTAAACAGGACTACTCTACATCAAGGTGCTTTGACAACAACAATCATCTGCATAAACACATGCTCAACAACAAACAGGTGTTCTATTTCACAACTAGCACCCATTTGATGCTTTCAAGTAAGCATTTGCACAAACTGTTAGAACTACTTTGAAACCAGCTGTAATTACTATAATTAGCTGCTTTCCTACACTTTGTTTCCTTTTACCTGTTCAGTACTATGTTATGTCAATTTATACAGTCCAAGTAAAATGACCAATTCAGGACATTCCCTTTCAAGCTATGGAAGAAAACAATTTAAAGTACTGCAAACCAAAACCTTCTGCGAAACAATCTACCAACAATCCTAAAAGCAAAACTTAGGACTTCTGTTTTAAATCATACATCAATGAAACAAAAGTTCTTTTAAGTTCTGAAAAGCTCAAATTATTTTAAGAATAAGTTAAACAGAATGCTGCTAATTCAAATGGAATACTATATAGCAGTTAAAAGGCATGACCTATCAATAGTTATAACTGTTACTAAAATGCATGAACAGAGCACAGAAATATAATGTTGAGTAGAATAAATTTCAGAATGCCCAGATATAAAAGCTAACCATCATAGAAAATATATAACACCATAATCACAAGCATAAATTCTAAAGTCAGGATTTTCAAATACCTTAATACCAAGCTCAGAAGATATAAAAGACAAATATGGCAGGACCTCTTAATAGGAAAAAATTGGCAGAGTTGATCCTCCTAAATCCCAATCCAGTGATACATACATGTCAAATCCATGAGGTTCAAGAATGTGTCAGCCCTGTGTGTCACTGTATCTCCTGGACTTAACTATTACCTGTAGTACATAGTGTATCTAATCAATAAAGAATTCATGAATGAATGTATGACTAAGAGAATGGGTTCATAAATGAAAGCTTACAAATGAACCAAAACCCTGGAACATTATTTATAAAATAGTGTGAACTATGAAAAGGAAAAAAAAATCCAGGCTTATGTTATAGACTATCTATAAAGCAATTAGGATACTATCTAGCACTTAATATAATGAGCATTCATTATATGTTGAAAATAAGAATTACCATCATTATTGGCTTACTTAATAATCAGTCTTCAGATTCCAAAATACTCAGATCAAAGGAAAAACAAAAGGCATCAAAGCCTATACCTATTGCCCATTTTTAATGGAAATTAGTAGGGAAAAAAGTACTAAAAAAGGTTGAAGCAAGTCATCCTGGAAAAAAATGAAAAGCAAGAATTAGGAAGAAAATGACAGATAAAGATTGAAGTCTGGAAAACAACAGATATAGAACTATTTTGTGCTTACACATATTTCAAAGGAAAAACAAAATAAGAATGGGCCATGCAGTATTATAGGGCAATCTTTTATATTTGGTACCAGGGACTGATCCCGGGTGTTTTACCACTGTGCTACATCCCCAACCCTTTTGTTTTCTACTTTAAGAAAGTGTCTCAATAAGTTGCTTAGGACTAAGTCGCTGAGGCTGGCCCTGAACTTGAAAGATCCTCCTGTCTCAGCCTTCCAAGTCACTAGGATTACTGGTTGTGACCATGCCTGGCTTCAGGACAATCTTAAATAATTTAGGAAACTTCAGAAAGTACTAAGTGCTATGAAAAAGAAATGGCAAACTAATTGCAAAAAAGATAGGGCAGGGCATATGCCAGTTTGAAACAAACAAACAAAACCAAGACTGCTCAAATACATCTACTTTAAAATTTTTTTTCAGATAAAGCCAAATTCCATTAGGATAAATGCCACTCATATTTTATTATTATTCCCCATCTTTTAAATATTTAATACTCATGTAACTGACACTTCATAGATATGAGTATTTGCCAAGTAAATGAACTACAAGACATTTAAATAGTACATGTAAAATATTATCTGAGTATGCACTGATTATCTTCACAAGATCATTTCCTTCTAGTCCCTTCTTTATACATTACTTCTAGCCTTACATATCTACTTTCACTTCCACTAAGGTTTGAGATTTCTTCCTGTCACACTTTTGTTGGTTTCTCATCCCATAACCTGCATCTGTTCACACTGTACTACTCTTCTTCAGGTCTCAGTTCACTAACTTCACAAGCTCTTCAAAGTCTCTCTTGGCTCATGCCATATATAAAATGTATGAACTTAGGCAAGTCACTTTATTTTTCTTTGCCTTGGTACACCAATGTGCAAAAAATGGGGATAATATTTTTTATACCTCAATGTTGTAGTGAGAATTAAACGAGAGAATTCATGTAAAGCACCTTAAGGTATATGGGTCACAAGATTAACTACTACCCTCAAAGCACAGACATTTTTGCTATTTTCTGACCCCTAAGTCCAATTTAAGAACTCCTTTTACTAGGAATATTCTTATTATGTTTATCCTTTCCATACCATAGCATTTATCCAAGTGTAGATTCCACTGTATTTTGCTAAGGAAGATAAAAAAATAAAAAATAAAAAAAATAAATAAAGTAGAAACTAAGAAGTAAAAAGCAAAAGGAAAAGTGGATACTCAAGATAGGGACAGAGTGAAAAAGAAAAACGGGTAAATTTCCTTCAGATATTAGTAACATAAAATTTAGCTCTTGTCGTAAAGATTTTAATACTTTTCCTCTTGGCCTGCAAAAATTCTACACTAAATATAAGACAACTATGAGAGGCCGCAGGGAGAAGTTATTGGATGTCAGTGATGAAAATAATATTTACCATGAATCAGACAAAAAAAAAAAAAATCAAGAGCAAAAAAGATTCCCTATCCTAATAAAACACATAAAACTGATCTGTAAAGTAGGGCAATTATGAAGATTATGAAGTAAATTATGAAGATTCCATAACACTGAATACTGTGGTGTCTTCCCGCAAATTAATAGTTCATTTTAAAGTAGTGTAAAGTAGCATTATGACTAGAGATTGAGATAAACTAGTACACTCAAATTGCACCAACTACATCTATGGCCCATAGAAGTTAAACATAAGAAAGCAACAATGAATGGACTCTTCACCAAAAAAGAAATGTTTGTTTTTGCAGGTTAGCTCCACCATTTTTTTCACATTTGCATCCTAATGGTTCTACTTGGTCTCCCTATTATGCAACAGTTCTTTACAATACAGCCAGCTACCCTGACAACTGGGTTCCTATGCCAGAGTGGCTTTGTCTAAATCCTAAAGCTGTGCTTGGCTTTGCGTTGAGCCCAGTGGCTGCCTGTGATCTGAATGCCAATGAAGAGTACAGACCCTGTTGTCTAACAAGCCAGAGACTAAAAGGTCTCTTTGGGGTCAACAAACTGTCTCGACTACTTTCATAAGCTTAAGAGACTGGAAAATAAAGCTAGAAATGCATCTTATTTCTTAGGAGGACAAAAGAGGAAAAGTATTAAATGTTTAATAGGCACCTGATACTTCATTCAGCACTTCAACTTTAAATTAAGGAGTCTAGTAAGTCTTCATATATAAACAAAGTATGTGTTCTTTAAACACACACAAAAAAAACCAAAAAACAATCAATGTAAATAAATTTCATAGTATCAAATTTAAAAATGGTTAGAGAATTTATATGCTCAAAGGAATGTAACAGTCTTGGGTCCCTCTTCCCACTTAGTAATTGGTTGAGGAAATGAATAGATAATGATGAATAATAAATCAATACATTGTAAAATGGGATGGTTGGCTACTATTGAAGAAATATAAAATTATAGAACTCTAAAGTACCAATTAGTGGGTTGTAGCTACTAAACAACATTAAAAACTCTAAAAATTCACAGGTAAAAGCAGAATAATACTGTTTTAACAACATAATTTTAGTTAAATTGTTAGTGAAAAATAACACGAACTATTTTTGTTTGTTTACACACATGAATTTGCTATTTAGCGATTTTACATTTCCTTATATTTTTGTATTTGGAGGTTCTCTTTTTCTTATAACTAATTCTCCATCTCTCTTATTTGATCAAATGCCAAATCCTATGTGTTTTGTCTTCTAGGTGGCTATCAAATTTATCCACTTTACCCTGCTGCCACCACCTAGCTCAGATCCTATTTGATCTTCTTACCTCAATTCTTGGCCGAAACTCCTGATTTCTGGCCAGAGTAATTCACGAATACAGTATGAGATATTCATGTGTAATTTAAAATTTTCTAAAAGTCATACTGCAAACAGTAAAAAGAACTGGGTAAAATTAATTTGAGTCGTATGTTTTATTTCACCAAATAGATCTAAAATATAAACATTTCAATATGTAATCAACAGAAAAATTGCACACATTTTGCTCTCTTTTCTTACAGGAAGTCAAAGTCCAGTGTGCATTTTATATGAGCACAGCTCAATTCAGATGAAAATTTCCAACAACTTAACTGAAATGTAGTCCTACCAAGATAATAACCTTAATTTTAGAATTTAACAATCATTCTTCAGTCTTACAAGCTACATTCCGAGTTCAAGAGACTCATGGTATCTTTTCAGACGATCAGCTCTAGATCTTCAGTATTTGCATCTCCTAACCTAAACTCAACCTACTCAAAAATGCAAATCATTGACATCATCTTAAGGTTTAAAAGTCCTTCCACCACTTCTCAATAATCTACTGGCAAAACCCAACCTCTTAAAAAGGGTAACACTCTCCTAAGACTAGGTTCCTCTTCCTTTTCCAGCCTTGTCTAGCTCCACATTCCTTTTTTCATACAGTGCTTCTTCCAGATTCTGAAACATGCTTGACTATGCTCCCTTTGGATCCTGTGGCATGTGTTGTTAGTTGCACTGCAACTCTCTTCTTCCTTCTCCCTCTCAATATGCCACCTCCAGTTCATCCATCAGTCTTCAATTTAGAGATCGTTTTCTCAGAGACATTTCTGTCATACCACACTAGGTCTTGAGGCAGCAGGAACTGTTATTCTTGCTTATTAGTGTACCTCCTACTTTTACCAAACTACTTGGCACTTTGTAGGCACTCAATAAATATGAATCAACCCACAGAGTATTCTAAGCTACCTTAAGTGTGTTGAAAACATGTCCTCATGTGTTCACAGGAGTCGAGAAGATAAGGGACCATCTAGGAGTTCATTGCTTGGCTTTACTATCACTAACCAAAATCAGAGAGACCTTAAGGGCAACTGCCAAAACTAGTACTGAAATACCAAGACTTTCAAAGTTGGAACATGCAATATTCCAACTTAATGATTAATATAATGGTTTATGTTCATATTCTTGTAAGTCCACTAGAAGGGCACACCTAAAGATCAGAGTAAATTCTAGGGTCAAGGGAAGGGTAAGAAAAGTTTTCTCCCCATGTCTAATATGGGAACTTCATTAGTACTTCCAGGTTTCTTTCTGTCTTTAATTCTGCTGAGATGGAGTATTAGATCTGCTGAAGAAATTTTGGGGAAATAAAGAATTCAGATCAGATCCTTTTCTTTCTTTTAAAGTCAGTGGGAGGTTGGAGAGACAGCTCAGTTGGTAGAGTGCTTACCTTGCAAGCACAAGGCCCTGGGTTCCATTCCCAGTACAAAAAAAAAAAAAAAAAAAAAATATATATATATATATATAAAATCAGTGGGATACAAAAAATGCAAATTTGCCTATGTTGCTCTATGCAAGGGATCAGCAAACTACACAGGGCTAGAAGCCTTTATTTCTAAATAAAGTTTTATTGGAACATAGCCAGACCCACTAGTTTACATGTTGTCTATGGCTCTTTTTGCACTACAATCACAGAGGTGACTAGCTGCAAAAAACGTATCTGCAAAGACATATACTGTCTAGCTGAACCTTCACAGAAAGAGACCTCTGCGCTTTAGCATTACCTTACTTGCACACCCTGAAATGTGCTAAGGAAAGTCTGCCTAATTTGGCAATTCAATCACTCAGACCTCTAATTTAACCTTTATCAATTGTATAGTAGATTCCCCTACCCTGGTTTCATTTTCCATGGTGACTTCATTTGCCCATGGTCAACAGCTGTCTGACAACATTAAAAGGAAATTTTCTGAAATAAACAATTTGTAAGTTTTTAAATGTGCACTACTCTGAGTAATATGATGAAATTTGGCATCTGCTTCATCCACCCAGGACTTGAATCATCCCTTTGACCAATGTATCCATATTATATAAACTATCCACCCACTATTCAATTAGTAGCCATCTTAGTTATCAGACCTACTGTCACTTTATCACAATGCTTATGTTCAAGTAACCCTTACAAGTAGCCTAAAGCTATGCCACAATTTCTAGGTCATTTACCTGCTTTTATTTCATCACTGAAACACTGTATCATCTCCCATTATCACAAAATATTTTGAGAGATACCACATTCACCATAACTATTAACCACAATGTTAGAACTGTTCCATTTTATTACTAGTTATTGTTATTAATCTCTTACCATGCCTAATTTCTTAAATTAGACTTTAACATAGGTAGGTATGCACAGAAAAAAGCAGAGTGTATATTTAGGGTTAAGGATTATTCTTGGTTTTAGGTATGCTCTGGGGGATCTTGGAACATTATCCACTACAAATAAGGGGGTAACTACTGTAGATACATTTTTACTTCATATTTTATTTATTTATCTAATATTAGAAGGACACATAGGAAAGAGGAAGTATTTATATCATGTGCTCTAGAAACCCAAAATTCTACCTATATAACCTTTCCACACATATTTAAGTTCTAAAGTTTAAAATTTGAAGGGAAGTATCTCAACCAATATTTATTCAAACTATGAAGTGCCTGGAGATCAGTTTTTTGAAGGAAGTGTTAACCTTTCATCTGAGCAATTTACATCACTAATGCTAACTGATTTCAATATGCATGTAATATGTATGTTCCTTATGCTGTCAATAAAGAAAACTAAGGGCATAAACTCCAGCCTAGTTCTTCAAAGACTTCTGTGTTTTCATATTAGGTCCTTTGTTTCATGAAAATATGTACCTGTATTTTCTTCAGAAATTTTGTTAGTCTTTGGACATTAGTGATTTGTTTCCTAGAATGCTTCCTTGGGTCTTTCCATCAAAACATACTAGACCAATACTATACAAAAAGTGGCACTATTTGTAACACTAATAAATTACAAAAAAATTTTAATGAGCATTTATCTTTTTATGCTAATGTTCTTCAAACTAAGAACTTCTGTATCAGTGAAAATTCTATCATATGCTTATAAAAATTTACATGCAAAAACACAAATCTTAATAATAATTACAGAGAAGTTGAACAGAGGAGATCAAGATTTTCCATTAGTAAGTGTACAGAACATTGTCCACAATGATTCTATAAATTTAATTAGGTCAATGAGAATGTTGTATATTTCCATCAGACAGGCTGGGAGCTGGGACAGAACCTAAGGCCTTACACATGCTAAATACACTGAACGCTACCGATAAGAAACAAATAAATCACAACTTTAAAAAAAAATTACTTTGTGCAAAGAATGAAAAAGCAAGAAACTTGAAGATGAAAATGGCTCTACTCTGCTAAATATTTTTATTCCAATTAGGCTGTACTTTATGCTCATAGTATTCAAAAAAATACCTGCAGACTACAACATTTTTAGTAGGCCTCAGAATAGTCAATGTCATATACTGCCCTGTGATACTTCCTAAAATGAAAAAGAATTTTTAAGAAAGCAAATTCAATAGTTAAATCATTTCTAATGTTTTAAAAACTATGAGATTTTGCATAGATAACAAATACGTCTTTAGTAATCAGAAATTTTAAACATTTGTTTTTGTTATTTCTCCTCATTTGGTAGTACAACCAACAAACTTCTGTCCTTTCTTATTTTCCTATCATAAACCTATTTCTCCTCATCAGTATATTCTCCTAATCCTGGTCTCGAAGAAAACAGCAAGTGTTCTGCTCACAAAAATCAAAGCCACAAAATATTTCAAGGGCTCCAGGGAAATCTCAAAAAAACAAAAAATGCATACGCTATTTACTGAAATGAAACTATATAAAGTCATCTAACCATTAATGCTACAACAGACAAATACTAGCTAAAATATAAACTCTAAAGCATAAACATGTTTGCCACAACAAGAGAAGTGGTTATGAAGAAACAATGCTCTAAAATATTGTTCAAGAAAATCCAAAACTGTGTTAAAAGCTAAGTTTGTAATAGACTACCTAAAATTAAAATTTGTTAGGCCTATCAACTTTATATTATACTCTACAATGTCTGGCAATTTTCTCCTACTAGGGCAAAATTTCCACTATGTGTTTAAATGATTTGATCTGGGTAGTTTTTTTTTTGTTGTTGTTGTTTTGTTTTGTTTTCAAAAATAGTATAAATAACTAGTCTCAATCATAATTAACATAAGCACTTGAAATTATTTTGTTTGAAATACTGAGTAGTTTCAAATCAGAAAAGATTTTCAAAGAATTTCACAATTTATCAAATACAGAAATAAACCAAGTGACTATGCTAAATGTTTTCAATAATATCTAATTTACAACGTCCCTTCTTAAGATAATGATTTTTTTAAATGCAAGTGTCATAAAATTATCTTAGTAATCCAAATAAATAGCATATATGAAAAAGTGATCAACTTCATCAGTTAGTAAGGCAATGCAAATTAAAATCACCATGACATAACACTAAATAGGCAATAAATAAATAAAACGAAAAAGAAATCTTAAGTGTTGATAAAGAACAAATGAAAGACATAAGCTGCAGGTAGGAATGCAAATAAATAAACAACAGGAAGTTATCTAGCAAAAACTAAAAAGCTGAACGTATGTACATATGTAAATTCTATGACCCAGCGGTCCCCCTTCTAGATATACCCAACAGAAATGTATATGTATGCACAACAGAAGACATATAGCCCAAAAGTAAAATCAACCCAAATACCCAACAGATAAATAAATCGTGGTTTAACCCTATGGCGGAAATATTATTCAGCAATGGGCATGAATTAACCAAGTACACAAACAACTTGGAAAAATCTCAAAATATGGAAAAAAATCTCACAAATATAATATTGAAAAGAAGGAAGCCATGATTTCATTCTCAAATGCAGACGAAATTAATTATATATATGGTAGAACTCATTCTGTTAGCTTGGTGGGGCATAGCAACTGGAGGAGTAGGAAATGCTAGCTTATAAAATACCAGTAATACTTCTTCTTCTTCTTCTTTTTTTTTAAAGAGCGCCAAGGAGCTACAAGCATCACGCATGTGCAAGACAGTGGGTGTTGAGGACAGAGCCCAAGGGAGTAGTGATTCTGATTGACAGTGCGCACCTGATCCTACACTTCCTCCCCAACTCCACCACCTTTTTATGCACTGTGGATTGAACTCACATGGTGCTTTACCACTTAACCACATCCCCAGGCCTTTATTTTTTTTTTTAATTTTGAGACAAAGTCTCTTGCTAAATTGCTGAGGCTGGCCTAGAATTTAGTATCCTCCTGTCTCAGCCTCTGGAGTTGTGGGGGATTACAGGTGGGCGCCACAATGCCCTGCTTTACTGTCTCTTTTAAACAAGTTTTAGTTACACGGTGTGCTCACTTTGTAAAAATTCACAAGGTTGTATTCTTAGGATTCTTTTACTTTTTCTCTACGTATCTCATATTTTAAGAAAAAGTTTACCTTAAAAAATTATTACTGGTAAAGAAAAACAATCTCTTAGTTTACCTTATTTTTGTACCACCGTTTTATTAGTTCTAATATTCCTTACTGCATTCAGAGATCATTTTTTAAATAATTATTCTCATCACCATGTAGGAATCTCATTTGTAATCAGTACTCAGGAATCCCTCAATCATTAAAAATAGAATTTTGATAATTTCTCAAAGATGTGTTTACAAGTAATGGAAGTTTAAAATTTTATTATAGTGATCTTATTGATGGCCTCAGTTCTAAAATAGAAATATGGGCAATGTTAACTTATAAGAAAATATGACACCAAAAAAACTGACTTTAAAATAATGCAGCATATACTAAAACATGAAGGGATTTTAGAGACAAATCAGGTCTCTCTTACTTTACAAAAACAAGAACAAACAAACAAGCAACAACGACAAACAAAAAATGATCTGCCCAGGGTCACAAAAGTATCTGGTATTAGATATTAGTACTCAGTTCTGCAGAATGAGAATTTATCACTCTTTCTTCTAGACCATCCTACTGTCATTAATCACTGGCACTAAGAATGGAAGTTTTAGCCTGCATGAATTTCCCATAGCTTGCCTTTGAAGTTGGATTTAATCAATTCTGTCACATAATTATTATATAAAGTGAGCAACTACAGTACCAGTGGTATTCACCTTGAAAATAATTTTCACACAAAATCCCCAAGCAAAATGAAAATGAAAAAAAAAAAACCTTTTAAATTATTATTATTATTTTTTTTTTTAATTTCACTTTGTCTCTATTTCCATTTAGCCCTACTCTGAGGCTTGTTTTACTAACTTCACATTCAGGCAATACTTCATATTTTAAAGTATTTCTTTTCTCTGTGTATATGTGTGTATACATACATAAACAAACCTTAATTTTCATATATATAATTTGTCACTCATCTAAGTTGACCTATCAGTTTACATCTTTCTTAATTATGGTTGTTATATATTGTTATATCTAAATCATATCCTATTTAATAGGTAAATTCAAATGTATTCCATCTTTACACATCCATAAGCTAAACATGCTTTATTTTGAGTAATGTTTTTTCCTCTAAATACCAATGCGGGCCAACATTTGATAAAGTCGGTTAAAACACAAACTTCAGAGACAATTTCTTTAAAAACAAATGTGTCATTAAGTTAATAAATCATTAATTGCCACTTGCTTGGGTTATTTTACTCTCATTTTAGTCAAAAAAGAACACGGTAAGAGATGAAGAAACTTCCAAGTTTGAGGAATTAGGTCATAGGCAGAACTGCAGTTTGAACTTCTGATTTCTGGTCTATTTCAAACTAACATACTATGTAGAAAATATGAGGAGTTCCATAATCTCTACACATTTAATGACTTACTATTCAATAGCTAGTTTTAAGAAATGAGAAGCTTATTATAGCAGTGAAGGGAAGAGATCTTTTCTTTGATAATCTCCTATAAACTTTATGAATATGCTTAATTCTTAGAATGAAAATGAATTAGGAGAAACAGAAGACAAAGAAGGCATCAGAAATTTTCAGCCCTGTATTTTACCTCTGGAGAATTCTTACTGTCAGAAAGAACATGAACATGAGTGTGGGATGGGCCAATACAGGAAAGGAACAACTGCAAGCTGCCATGCTGAGTTTAACAACAATCATCAAAAGGGGCTTTGGGAGTTCACCAGCTGCAAAGTTTTTGTATTAGGCTGTGATCCCATTGGGAGGATGGGAGCCCCTAAATAATGATGTCAAAGGGGTTTTTACATGCCCAGGAAGCTATTTCAAGCAAACAAAATCTACATTTGTTCCTAATGGAGGTTAAGGCCTTTGGGGATTAGAGAGATAGAGGGTATAGATGGCTATTATCTAAAAAAAAAAAAAAAAAAAAAAACTTAGAGTACCTAGCACAAGAAAAGAGTACAACCCTAAAAAGGAATATATAATATTTTCATTGTAAAACTCCAAAGAAATAAAATGAACCATTGTCCCTTGTACAAACAAAAAATTTCAGAAAGATGCTTCATTCTGAAAGTTACATGGCAAAGTGAATTCAAGAATAAAAAGAAAATTGCAGAATTCCAAGAATAATTTCATCAATGGGGCATTTTTGCATCATTAATGCTTTTTCATAGTCTGTGATTAATATGAGTGCTTCAACAACTTTAGGAAAGAAGAATTAAGATGCCACTGTTGGAAGTTTTTACTGACCTCCTCTCTTGCTGCAGCATTCTGCCCAATACAGATCAGAAAATGTAGCATGTTCATATTCATTTATCCAAAAAGAAAAATTACTTTTTCCAAGAAAGAATGAATGAAGAGATTAAAGGAAGATATAGCCCCTACAAGATGTAATACAGACCAAATTATTACCTAATATTTAATCTTAAAACGCAATGAAAACCTAAGTTCCAAGGCAAAGGAGTCTTATATACAATCTCAAAGCAAGCTGCAATAGCATTTTCTGCCTATTTTCAGTTATTCCAAATAATGCATTTTTCCCCTTCATTGCGGTTTATCTGTCTATGCCACAGGATCTTTCTTGATGCAAAAGTTTTTTTTGATTAATATTTGTTTTTATATAGATTTTAGCAAATGAACACCTTTCCAAATGAAAGGACTAGTATTACTCCGGCAGGTACCACAGAAAACTGCATTAAATAAAACTGACTTTGTTCATAAACACAATATAGGGATAAACTCTGAACAATTTACTTAGTAGACATAGTATAGATGTTTTGCTGACATGACTAAAAGTGATTTAAGATCATAACAGATCCCAGTTTAAGGCAGGAGTCAGCAATGAATTCTGCAGAAAATACTGCAGTAAATGAGCATGTTGGAACATGCCTGTAAATCCCAAGGGCTCGGGAGACTCAAGCAGGAGGATCATAAGTTCAAGGCCAGCCTGGGGAACTTAGTCAGACTATCTCAAAATAAAAATAAAAAATGGAAAAGCACCCCTGGGTTCAGTCTCCAATATCACTCAGAAATAAGAACTTTCCTTATTAGCGCTTATAAACACTAGAACCAATTTAACAGAAGAAAACAACATTAAGGGAAAAAAGTAACTTTAAAAGCTTTAATGTACAATTTCAGAAAATTTTAAAGTTTACTGAAGGAATACTACTATTTAAAGGGTGATTAGCATAATAAAAGAAAATCAACTATACAGAGTATTAATCCTGTCAACTTTTCAAACTTGACAGTTTCTTTTTGTTCTAGAGGAGGAATTCTCTTAAAGGTAGTTATTTGAATAAGATACCTGGATAATAAGAAATTGATCTATCTGCATAGGCCCACAGATTACCTGGATATGCTGTATACATCTAACTTCAAAAACCCTGAACCTTAAGGAGCATGCATCAAGGCTAGCCTTACCGTATGAGTCAGAGTGACATCTAGTGGCAAGTCTATTAAAAAGTTATGTATCATATGTTTCATTCCTTGCAAATACAAATGAACAGTTATCTAGCACATGGTAGGCACTTAAAAATTGTTGCATGAATACTCTACCTTTGGCATTTTAACTAATATTCCAATTTCTTCACTTCTATTGAACTTCCTCTTTTCCTTTACTACTTCTAGTCCTCTATTCTCTCCCTATTTTCCTAGTACCTAAGTTCCCTTCCATTTGTCTCATTCTCTAAGGAATCCACAATCAATCTATATATTTTTTTCATTTTTCTCTCCCTGTACACATTTTATTGATCTCCACACTAGGTATATTGCATAATATATTTTCTGTGTAACTCTTCCGAGTATTGCTATACTAAATCATGAACCTAAGTCAAATGAATCCATCATAACTCATGTATGCCTGGGAAATTATTTTGCTCATTTCTGGTTGACATGGAATTTCCCAAGGCAATCATACCACATCTTCTTTACTTATTCAAAATTATCTTACCTGAACCTCATCTCTCTCATTAAAATAGCGTCACCTCTCAGGAAACATGGAATTAACTAAATGTGAATAATCTCAATGCTCCAACTATCCATTTGAAATACTCTATTTAGAATACACCTTCTTTCCCTATGTCAAAGGAAAACAGATATCACCTTCTTTTTAAGGATTAATTCCTTTTCTTGCGTCCCATTTTTGAAGTTATCTTTCTCTAAAATTTAGTTATGCCTTTGCATAATCTCTTGAAACTTAGATCTTAGTAAATGTATTGGTTAAGACTAATTCTTAACTGGTCAATTAATTAAAAAGAAGAAATAAAATATTTTTAAAACAAAATTGACTTTCTTTTGTTTTAGCTGTTGGTACTGACGCTATAAGGCTATACATACATGTAGGAAGTGAGATAATGCTTTGAAAAAAATATAAATTTTCTAATTCTCAGTTATCTCACCCAGTTTTACTCATGGAAACTGATCTGTCACAAGTTCAATTTATACCAAACAAGACACAAAAATTTTTAATGCTTCCTTTAAAAAAAAGACTACAAAAGGGAAGGACTTCTAGAAAATTATCAGCATATTTTAAATTATCTATAAATGCCCATACAATTTTTTAATATGAAGACTTTTTCCACAAGGTAAGTTGTAGTATGTGCAAAAATCCATTCACATAATTATGGAAGACTGTTAATACCCAAGGAAATGAAAAATAAAGGGGACATTCTTGCCAAATATTAGGATTTGAATTTCAGTATCCAGAAAGTTTAAATGAGTAAAAATACTGTAAGAAATGCAATTGCATCTAATAGTCTCCCACATCTATTCTTTTTAAATAACAAAGTCATTTTGTTTTATTGTTTTCTTTATGCCCTTAGTCTAGTGAAGATGGTCAGGATATTTTGCTATTTAGTCCTGGCAAACACAGTCCACTGTAATAGGGAGAAGTGCTTTGAGGAGATACTCCAGAAATACAAAATGTGGAAGGCATAAACATTTATTACTGAATAAACCTTCTTCTAAAGGAACAGGTCTGAGACATTCATGGAAGAGATGAAATAGGAACCAGTCCATTGGGTGGGAGCAGAAAAAGCAGCATGTGGCTATTAAGGTTGAGTTCTTAGGTATCAAGGCAGGTTCAGGAGGTTGGCTGGCCTCCAGGAACCTCAGCTTGGGGTCTGTATCTGTCTAAAACCACTCAATCTGCTACTTACATTGATATCTTACCCATCCCAAACTCTCCTAATTCCAGGGAAAAGTCTGGCTAACCAGCTACTGAGCTAAGTTAATGCTGTCTGTATACATGGTCTGAAACAGCCTGTTGGAAAACCTCTTTTATTCTTTAATATAACTGAAAGTTTCTTTACTTTTGGTTCAAACCAAAAATAATATGGTTGAGAGCACATTTTTTAAGAAAAAAATCTCCATTCTGAAAAGTACAAAAAACATGTACATGTTAAAAATCAAGCCTACATGCCCCCAAAAAGGTTTATCTATTAAAGTGATATGGCACAGCAATTTTCAGTTATGCGAGAAAAACTGAATTAATTATGGTAGCCATGAGCAGAGCTTTCCGAACAGCTTTGATTCTGAAATGAACACTCTTTGTATTTGATGACACTAATTCAGCCTTTTTTTGTGGTCAAGGCTATAAATGTTACGGAAATTATGTACTGACCATGTTCATTACCTAAATTTCACATAATAATAGGTTTGTTAAATTAATTTTTCCCGAAAATAGATAAAACAATTACTCCTTATTAAGGATTAATCACTTGCCAAATTTAATTTTCTAAAACAACTTCATTTCAATTACACACATGTCTCAGATTTGGTATTTTCAACTTTTATTTCTTCAAAATCAAACAGACTTTAAAATTTTAAATAACAGAACCACTTTGCAGGTAGTCCCTTGGTGTATAAATGGTCTGTACTCTGAATGTTTTGTTCTAGAAAATAATGCTGTTAAGTAATTGCTAAATTTGAGGATGTTATTACAAAGATCTATTTAACAGTACTAGTCAGTATTAGTTACTTCAACCCTAAAATCTAGGTCCTTAAAATGGAAAGATGGGGAGGAATGAAATTCAAGCTTCTGTTCCAGGATGGGGTTATAGCTCAATGGCAGAGCATTTCCTTAGCACATGTGAGGTATTGGGTTCAATCCTTAGTTCCACAAAAAAATGAATAAAATAAAGGCATTCTGCCCATATACAACTATAAAACAAACTTAAAAAAAAAAAAAAAAGCTTCCATCCCTCTTCCTAGGCACAGAATTGATCCTAAGCAGATATCTTAAATAGGAAAATGGACCTTTCCCAACACACGCTCTTCTTCCATATTCTTTTTAACTTCCATCAGTTTTAAGGTCTCTATACTTCTTTCACTGTTATTCCCTTTGATCAACCCAAATGTTCCTTATTTCAAAATGTACAATCAACCCTCCACCACCATTTGATCTCAATAGGCCATAAGAATGCAAACTGCTTCAAAGAAGTGAAAGAACATGCCCAAGCCTTTAAGAAGGTAAATCAAAATTCTTAAATTTATATTTTATAGGGTCTTAAGTAGTATAAGAAATTAAAATGAAAATGACTTTCAAAAGAAGAAGAAACAGGGAATAAAAAGATAGGTATTTATACTCAAAGTTCCTACATAAGCCGACTAACTCTACATGAAAGCACTGTTTTTCACTTTCCTAGTTTCTTCTCTTCCTTTTTCCTAAATATGCTGATTCTCAGTATCTTCTATCATCTTTATAATTACTCTAAAACTTTAAGAGAACAAGGGCAATAATATCCACTTATGCATATAAAGTAGAAATCTATATTTTATAAGAGACATAGATATTTGGTTTTATTTAAAGCATAATTTTCCATTAATTATGTACACGATTCACAATTGCATAATAAAGTTCTTTCATATAGAGGTTGAAAAAGAAATGATTTCTTTCAGGATATGCAAACATTTTATCACATTATATACCTAATCAAAACTCCCCAGTGATCCTCTATTGTTGGCGACCTGAAGTTTAAACTCTTCAACAGGTTAGGGGTTTAAACAACACAGTGTGGTAACTGATTCAGAAGATCGAAATGTATTACTGAGAACCTCCAGAATTAAGCTGAAGAGCTGACTCCAGGAAGCCCTCCATAAAGTCAAGATGGAGAAGTAAGAAAGAATCCCCTCTTATACTAATAATACAACCAGTTAAGCACTTAATTTACCTATTACCTTGAATTATTCTCTCCATTTTATATATTTGTCTTACTTCCTAAACAGGGGAAGCCAGAAGTACATTACAGAAGTCCTTATGTAAGATTTGCCTCACTTCTTCCTGTTGTCCCAGCTTAATTATTAATAATGTGTTCTTTTACTCTCAGAAAGGACTGGTTTGTATAGTATATTACAGTCAAGCCTATGCTAAAAGTAAAAGACAATGTCAAGTTTCTGTTTTCACATCAAATACCTACTGCTCAATAAAAACTTTCGTCTATCTTAACTCTAAATTCACTATAGCGTCATTAATTCCTGGGCTATAATCTCATGGCTCTTGTACTTTTCTTAATTAATATTTGTCACAGATGATGATTTTATATATATGAATGATTAGTTACTGAATGTCTATATCTGCACTTGATTTTATTGTGAGCAGTGGTACTCAATCAGGAGTGATGATTTTGCTCCCTACCTCCAGTGGACATTTGGCAATATTTGGAGATACTTTTGGTTTCTGCAGGTGGGTAGCAGGATGATGCTACTCAACATTTTACAATGCACAGAACAGCCTCCTAAAACAAAGAAGAATTATCTGGGTCAAAAGTTTAATGGTAAGAAACTCCATTCCACAAGGGCAAGAATCCTGTCTAGTTAGACTCACAATCTTCCCAGCAGAATAGTTTGATGTATATGAAACTGTCAATAAATACTTGCCAAATTAATGAATAAATAAATCATTCAAGATCATTCATTAATTTTTCTCATACTGGCTTTTTCTTGCTCTTTTACCGCATTTAGTCACATATACGGATCCAACTGAAAGACTGGAAATTAAGGGTTAAAAGCATAACTACATCTTTGAAACTCTTAATTACTAGTATACTGACAGAGTAGCTGATAAGAGGGCAAAACTATTTGCTAAATAAGCTTCATGATAATCATGTTCTCTGTTAACATTTAAATTAAATGCAAACAATTCTCAGGATTCTCCAAACTTTTTTATGTAGTATAAATTTTATTGTGAGCACTGTTTTAAATTTATCATTAGATTAAGTGCTGAACACAGCAAATTATTTTCATGCAGACCAGAGTAAGACTAATACCTATCAACATTACCAAAGATAGATTCTTACTAAAACACTAAAAAGTACCCTTTATTATAACATGAGAATTTAGAATCTCAATGTATGCAATATATATGAAGGTGCTTCTCTTCTCCCTTAAGTTAACAGGCATGAACAAAGAACTTAGGAAGCAGCAGGCACTGCATAGAGCAGCAAGGGGAAATAGGTTAAAGCCAAATCAAGAAAGTGGTCATAAAGCTTCACCCAGTGTGATTTAGCGCTTGGTTACATGCAGGAGTCTGATCACATAATATCACATAAATATACTGAGATAATTGATCCCAGGATCTCAGTGGAAGTTACAAATATGGAAAGGGGGAAGCTAAAATAAACACTTTGGGGCTAGTCAGGAATGAAGATATTGATACTAACCCAGTTTTCAATATATAGATGCAGAAATTAACATGTAAATATGCACATATATACATTAACTCCTAATTCCACTTACTAAAAGAGCCTGAAAGCAGTGGCACTCAATACAATGAACACAACTAGTGCTCAGATTTGGGGTTATAAATATTTTCTACAAAAAGATATTAGGGTTCCCTGGAAAATAACTGTTTTCAGGGCCCAGGCAGGGATTTTGCAAGGTGAATCTGGAACATCTTACTGTACCAGAGAAGAGAAGGTGCTCAAAGAAGGAAACATGCTAAAGTACACAGAAGTTTGAAGGACCTCACAATGGCCAAATGTAAGGCAATTTGCACATCTAAATAAGTAACAATAAAAAATTAGAACTCATTAAGAATTCATGAGCCCATAATGACACAAATAAATGAATGAATTAGCAGTAAAATTCCCTATAGCAGAATGTTGACTAATGAATATAGAAAAAGAATAAGAAAACAAAAAAGAAAAGAAAAAGATTAAGAAATTAGAAAACCACCATTTGATTACATGATTACCTCAGGCAAGAAACATCAATAAATGCTAAAATTTACGGGCAAAAGTTTGATGGGAACACAGTATTTACAGTCTCATATTATCTTCTTACAAAGTAGTAACAGGAGAAAGGACCACCATTACAGTGGAAAAACTGTCAGCCATACCTTCATTAAGTAATCAAAGTTAACATATAGTAATGGGATTAAAAAAGAACACTGATCACAGAACATAGTAAGAATAAAGTATATTTCAGTGATATTACTGCCAAAGATGTACAACTTACAGTTAATCAGGAAAAAAATATCAGACAAACCTAAATTGTAGGGCATTCTACAAAATAATTGGCATGTAATCTTGAAAAAGCAATCAAGGTCATAAAAGTAGATTGTGGAATCATTCTAGCTTAAAAAAAAGAACAGAAATACAACAGAGCCCTGACAACCAAATTCAATCTGGATTAGAATTTTGCAATGAAAGACATTATTGAAAGAACTGGCAAAATCAGAATGGGCTCTAATAAGTAGGTGGTAGTGACTGATTAACTGATGTATCCACATTAATTTAATGATGTATTAACATTAATTTACTGACTTAGTAACTATATTAATTATTAACATTACTTTATTGACAGTAACTCTACTCTTTTTATATGAGTATTAATATACTAATATAAATGTGCTAAAATATTCAGAGGAGATGGGGTATCTTATTCTCAAATGAAACATGGAAAAAAGCATTATTCTTACAGCTTTTCTTAGGTTTGAAATTAGTTCAAAACATAGAATGTAAATAAAAATGTAGTGCTGGCCATACAGCTCATCTCGTAAATAAAAATGTAAATGTTTTACACTTCCATTTTTAAAAATTTTTTTTAGTTGCAGACAGATACAATATCTTTATTTATTTTATGTGGTGCTAAGGATCAAATGCAGGGCCTCACACCTAAGTGAGCACTCTGCCGCTGGGCCATGACCCCAGTCCATATACTTCCATTTTATATAGATTTATCTAACAAATTAGAGCTCCTGATTAAATAGGTTCTGGTAATAAATTTCATGCACTCATTATCAAGGCAACAAATACTGAGTGCCTTTTTCTTTGACAGACACTGGGAATACTGTAAGAAAAAAGTAGACAAATATCACTGCTTCCAGGAATTTATATTTTGATGGAAGAGAAATAGAGTATATGGTATGATAAGTGCTAAGGAGGAAAACAGAAAACAGAAAAGGAGTGAATATAAAGCTTTGGAAGAAGAAGTAAGTTGAAGATTACAAAGTAATTGAGCACAGCCTCATTGGGGAGGTAAAATGATTAATTTTTTTTTTTTTTTTTTTTTTTTTTTTTTTTTTTTTTTTTTTGGTACCAGGGATTGAACTCAGAGGCACTCGACCACTAAGCCACATCCCCAGCCCTTTTTTGTATTTTATTTAGAGACAGGGTCTCACACTGAGTTGCTTACCACCTCGCCTTTGCTGAGGCTGGCTCTGAACTAGGAATCCTTCTGTCTCAGCCTCCCAAGTCGCTGGGATTACAGTTATTAATCATCATGATGATTAATAGTAGGAAACGCTTTCTTAGCAGAGAATGGCAAGGCCTTGAGATAAGAAAATGCCTGATATGTTCCAGGAACATAAAATAACTAAAATGGTTTGAACCATGAAGAACAGAGAAGGCAGAGAAGGAAATCAGATGAGATTATCTAGAGCCACTCTATCGAGTGCTTTTACTTTGAGCACGAGAGGGGAGGTTTGTGAACACAGCAGCCACATCGTTTGACTTAAGCTTTAATAGGATCATTAAGGTTGTTAACTGGAAAATAGAATAAAGGGGTCAACAATCAAATGATAAAAGGGCAACAACAATCAAATTTAACTTCTCATGATAGACAGTCCTATATTATAAAATACAATAAAAACAAGGGTCACAAATATAGTTTAGGTAGACTGCTTACCTAGTATGTACAATGCCCTGGGTTTCATCCCCTGCATCACAAACAAAAAAAAAACTTAAGTGGAAGCTAAATAAAGAAATCATGTTTTATGTTATGCCTTTCCAAAATAATATGATGGCTTAAAGATAAACTTTATGAATTAAAAAGGATTAAAAAAAAAACAGTAAAAATTCAGGGTCTTGTTCCAACTTCCAGGTTTCATTTTTAAAAATAATCAGTGAATTTATTTCTCACATTATTAATCTGAAGGTCACATCTTAGTGTAAGTCTAAGAAATGCATCTAAATGAGAACATTCACTCTTATAACAAATACTTCAAAAACCAGAGGAAAAGAATAAGAGAGGAGATGGTAATGTGAAAATCATGAGAAGGCAGGAAAAATTCAAATTAACAAGAAGGGGGAAAGAAAAGGAGGTTCTACCTCTATAAATGTCAAATGAGGCAATTCAGATAGATACTCCACTGAGAACAATTTAAAATGTTAGGCAAAGGGAACTCTGAAAAAACAACTTACACATTAAGTTTGAAAAACAAATAGCTATTCTCTAATGGTAAAGGGCAACAAAAAATAAACTAGATCTTGCATGTATATTCATGTCATTTGTGGGACCAGGAAACACTATAAACAATGTCATTTGTGCAGTATATTTAGTGCCATGTTTTTCACATTTTTGTACTTTCTGTTGATGACTTTGTTGTTTAAAATAGCCCCCATATGTAATGCTTAAGTCCTGTCCTTAGCACAAGGCTATGATGTGTCTCAGAGATAAAATATGTATTGTTTAAATAAGCTTAATTCAGTCATGAGTTACAGTGCTTATGGTCATAAATTCACTATTACTAAATCAATATATTTATTAGGTAGGATGTCATTAAGTAGAAACAAACATGAAACAAGGTTATGGGTGGATTCATTGATGAAAATGTGACCTGAGATTTACAGAAATCTAAACCTGTGCTTGCCCTAAAGAGCAATGGTTCCATATTCATGCCTTATACAACAGAGCTACTATGAATAATAAAAATCAACAATACTTACCTACAGTAAGTAAGTAAGTAACAATATCTGGTAAGCCAGGATACCAGAAACAAGAACCAATAAACAACTTGAAGAAACAAACCTACAGGACTTAAGTATTTGAAAGTATCAGACACACACTATAATTAAAACAACTACACTCATTATGTGTTCAAGGAGATAAGAGTCAAACTTGAAATTTTCATCAGTGAAGTATAAAACTGTAACAAATGACATGGCTAATACAAAAAGAGAGAAACAAAAAAGATATCTGAAACTTGAAAATACAATCCTGAAAAACAAGAACCCAACAGACAAATTTAATATCAAATTAAACACAAAGAAAAAAAGAAATAGCAAACTACAATACTATCAGAATAAACTCCTTAAAATGAAGCACAGTACAATGGAAAACCGAAAGGGATAAGATAAATAAAGTACATATACAGAAGATTTTACAAGGTTTAATTGATACTCTAGACGACCAGAAAGCACACAGGTCAGAATTATTATTTTGAGAGTAAATAGCTAAAAATTTTCCTGAATTGATGAAAGACATTAATCTCTATATTCAAGATAGCTAATGAATACTCAGCAAGAATGAAAAAAGATGACAACATCAAAGAGAAAGAAAAAAAACACAGCTAGGCAAAAAACCAAAAAATTATTAAAAGTAATTAGAGAAAAAAGGAGATTACCTCAAAAAGTTCGAAAGTTACACTAATAGCTAGTATTTCGGTAATTATGGTAAAAGCTCAAAGACAGAGGAATGTTATCTTCAATTAATACAATAACATAAATCCCAATCTAGAACTAACTACTCAGTAAAAATCTCATTCAAAAATATAGGCAAAATAAATATATTTTCATACCAATAAAAACAAAAAGATATCAATGTATGAATAAGGGAAAATGTGGTATATTATATACATAACATCATTCAGTCTTAAAACAGAAATTCTAACACATCTTACAACATGGGTGAATTTTGAAGACATGCTAAGTGACATAGGCCACTCACAAAAGGACCAATACTACATGATCACATACATTTAAATACAACTGCATGTAAAGCAATAGCTCTATGCCCGATGAATGGTAAGGACTGAATGTTAGCTTGAAGATCAGCAACAAACCTAAAGACATTGATTTTTCTAAAGAAAAACCACATGAATGTACTTTGAGGAATACAGTATGTATACATTTTAAGAAATACAGGGCTGGGGATATAGCTGGATAATAGAGCACTTGCCTAGAGTGCAGAGGCTCTAGGTTTGATCCCCAGCACTGCCCACGCTGCAAAAGGAAAGAAATAAAAAACACTTTGTTGTTGAAGCAGAAATGCACAGAATTTTGATTCCTTTATCCTGGAATCTTCTTGTCTCAACTACTGACACTAATCTAAATCCCAAGTCTTATAAGAAACAAAGATTCTTGGGCAATTTCTAAAAGTCAAACAAACATTTTTCAGGATACCTGGCAACTATAAACCATCTTAAGTTACCCCCCAATTTTTTGAGTGGTAAGTTTAATACCTTCATAGTAATTCTGAGTTTTTAGGAAATTTTGTCAAGTATTTAGTAATTAAATTATGTGAAATGAATAGATTTTAAATGTTTATTAAAATTAAACTTTAATTCCTAGAGGGAACAAATAATCATTTATTATCTGTTGGCTCTTAAATCTTTCATGTCAACAGTAAACACTAAAATAAAATCATAAGACAATAAATTTACTGTGTAATATGGTTTTTAATTGCCTCCTTTGGAATTCCTTTGTAATGATTTGTTCAAGCTAATATAACATTTTACAGAAGCAAAGTATTTAAAGAAGGAAAGATAATGTCAAATTATCTTTTTTATCTGAATGATGTATAATCAATGATCCACCCTCTACAGATGGCTATGAAAGCATCCAAAAACCTGCTTCTATGTGACAGAGTGCATCATGCTCCACACAAAATGGACTGTTTTCTATGCTATTAGTAATACTGTTAATATACTTTTGCTCAAACACTTTTCAATCATAAGTCTCTCTAATACTAAGTTACAGAAAATAATTTGGTTATGAACAATTAATATATTGACTTTGGCACATGTGGCAATGTAAATTATGCATGGCAAGGTAAAGATTGTTGACACTGTACTTAAAATGTAAATCTTCTAATCTTCCAAAATCATTTACTCACTGTTCCAGAAACATTTCTAGAATGAACCATAGCTATCAGGAATGGGGCCAAGTATTTTAAAGTGATTTTTTTTAATGTTGGCTTATCAATCTAGTATCTGTCATTTACTTAATTTATAACATAAAGACAGACTTATCAGAACAGAAAATATTTTAACAACTTATGAAAGCAAAGATATTTCTAAGTATAATTACTCAACTATGAAATCAAATCAAATATTCAGTTTTCCTACCATGTGAAAAATTATCATCTTCCCATTCTTCATTAAATACTGCCTACTAGCCACACAAAATTATATTCCTCATTATTCTAAAAGAAAAATGATACGATTTAAAGTTTATATATTATTACTTTTCATAATTAAACTCACAACAATTTCTAAGTCATTTTACTCCATTGAAACTCCTAAAAGTTCTTTGAAATAAATAAGCCCATTCAAGATTTTTGCTTTTGAAGATTCTAATCATTATAACAATCTTTCCAAGTAAATGTTATTTAAAATTTATAGCCAAAGAATAAATCCCAAAAGTCATTTTTCAAACTGGTAAGCTAAATTTCAGAGAATTCTGCTATCTTTAAAACAGAGTTTACAGATAATTAGGTAATAATTAACTTTTACAAATTTTATTATCAAATAAATGAGAAGCTAATGCTTTACTGTCATTTGAAAGTTCATCACCTTATTTACCTTAAGACCTGAGTTACAGCCCTCTCAGGCCAAAAATATTCCACAAGACCCTCATGAACACTTGTATTTATCCCAATTGGCTAAAAGCATATTGATTGATATGTGAAATTTTGCAACAGATTTAGAAAAAGTAGGATTGACAAAACACATGTCCACACCAAAATTCTTCACAGGATACTCAAATTTAAATGAAAACAATGATAATATCAAGATGGTTAGTAAATCAATGTGGGACATTTCTAGACTTGTTAGAACCTCATAACTGTGCAGACATTTTTAAGTGAATAAATTTTAAAATACAGAAATATTCTATCCAGTGTTTTAAGGCAGAAGCCAGAGTAATGTCATTCTTATTAATTTCAGAATCTACCTATCTTCTTCCTTTAAGGTTTAAAATTATTCCAATTTAAAACTAATTAAATTAAAACCAGTTTAAAATTCTTAAGGTTTAGGGCTGGGAATATAGCTCAGTTGGTAGAGTGCTTGCCTTGCAAGCACAAGGCCCTGGGTTCAATCCCCAACACCAAAAGAAAAAAAAAAAAAAATTATTAAGGTTTAAAATTATTTCCATTTATTTCAATTTTAGACATAAACACTATTTTTGTTTTAATTCAATTTCAAAAAACTTACAAATGCAGGGTGGTCTTCAAATACTTTTCATTTCCTCAATCCAATCAGCAGAATATTGGGACAGAGAAGCTAACAGTAACACCCTCCAGTGGCTGGCTCTGCAGCACAACAGAAACTCAACTCTTATTTCACCTTGAACTCTTATTTCATTCACTATGTGTTTCTCTGAAAGAAAATTTAACACTTACATACTATATTACAATCACAAAAATTCTGGTAAAATCCCAATCCTTTAAAAGTGAAAATATAAACTATAACTATAACTCACTATGTTAAATTGACTTTATTTGCAAAAATTCTTACTTCAAAATTTTCTCTAACAGGGTGTCAGATACTACTTTTAAAACAACAGAATGGTATAAAAATAATTTCAATTCCTTTTTAAACTGTCATACTTATCAAGCAATATTTTAAAACTAAGATTGTTATAAAACAAAAGGAATCAGAAGGAAATTACTATAGTAAAAATGCAAGCAGTAAATCCTTAAGAAAAAAAAAATACAACCATGCTGCATATCTAAGGTAACACATTTTTATCCTCATTCAAGGACAAGGAAAATGATATGAACTAATAGTATAATTCCTCATTTATTTATTTGTGTAATACACAATTACTGTATGGGGGGCATTTTTAAGAAAACTTTCACCAGAATTGATGCCAATTTAGAAGAGAATCACATATTCACGTTAATATTTTAAATATAAATTGTTAAATCCTGAGTACTGACCTCTAGAAAACATGAATTTTAGTATAAAAATACACAGTAACAAAGAATGGTAATGAAAGAAACCAAAAAGTCTATATTTAACTGGCTGCTCAGTCATTAGAAAGGTGCCCCATAACTACCATATGTTACTCAAATATGTTATCACACCTACAATTTCATCATATGTCTCCCAAGAAATTAATTAGCTCTAACTTTTTCAACTTTGACAAAAACGTCTGCATCAGTCAGATTACTAGCTGTTGCAAACATTTCAAAATTCAAAGCTTTCTTCAGCTTGTATTTAACCTTTTAATTACTATTAATCATTTAGCAACATTTTAGAACAGCATTCATTAGACAGATGTCTAATTCTAGAAGTCTGAATATTGTAAATTCATTTACACATATATTTAGTAATTTTAAAACAGAAAACTAAGGTCTAAAACCACTTACTGATACATCATTTCACAGCAGTATTTAGGTTAAAGAAAAAAATACTTAAAATTTTTTTAACTTCCTCTAAAAATCTAAAAAATCATTAGATCATATGACAAGTCAAATTAATTCAATGACTATAAAACTTATTTAAATTTAAAATGAGAAATCTAAGAACATGACAATTTAAAAACTTTACAAGACAGTAGAAAAGAAAAAAAAAAAACCGACTAAGAAGACTCTTTCATAAATATCCTGTTGATGACTGAACTTTCATCCCAAGCCTGATTCTGTTTTGATTCTTAATCACTCAGGCTACCCTCAATCATGTAAACCAGGTTCCACCTCCACTGTTTTTTTTAAAATACTCTAAGGCTACCAATAATTCATTCCATAGATATTTACTGAGCAATGAACAAATCAGATAAAACTCCTATTCTTATAAAGCTTATCGTCTATTGAAAATCAAAAAGAAAAAAAAGACAAATAAGTAAATTACATAGAGTATTAGTAGTACTAACATCTCCTGATACCCTTGTTAACCAAAGACCATAAACAACAAACCTTGTTCTGGCTTCAATTAGGCCATGTAGAACACTACTACTGAATTGTCCTTTCAATTATCTCAAGTAATGAAATAATGGATGATATACAAATAATATCTAGCAAGGAATTGGATGTAAATTTCAAAGTTATTACTCTGGATGAAGTAAATGTTCAAGTTAATCAGAATGAGGGCGACCTCAGGAATAACCAAATATTTTCTGATGGGCAGCTATCCAGGTTTTGGCTACTGCCATGAAAAACAGCACCTATGACAGATACAATCCATGATATATAAAATATGCACAAAGCTGTACAACTATCCCCATTAATTTCAGAACTTTTCATTACTTCAAAAAGAAACCCTGAAATAATTAGCAGTCACACCCAATTCCCTCTTCCCTTTAGACCCTGGCAACCACTAAATCATTTTCTCTCTCTATGAATTTGCTTAATTTGAATAATTCATATAAATAAATCATAGAATATGTGGACTTTTGTGTGTTATTTTTCCCAGTTAGCATAAGGTTTTTAAGGCTACATGTCAGAGCATGTGTCTGTACCTCATTCCTTTTCTGGCTGCATAATATTTCATTTTATGCATATACTATACTTTGCCTCTTCACACAATAGTTGACTGGACATCTGCGTTGTTTTGGACTATTATGAGTAATGCTACTGTGAGCATTCAGACATGCTTTATACAAACACACAATTTCCAATTATCTTGGATATATGCCTAGGTGTGCAATTGTTGAGTCATGAAATTCTATATTTCAGTTTTCAAGGAACTGCCAGACTATTTTCCAAACTGCCATACAATTTTGAAACCTCACCAGCATTGTATGAGAGTCCAATTTCTTCATATCTTCACCAGCATTTTACCTGACTCTTTGATTACAGGTTTCCTAATGATCATGAAGTAACATCTCATGAAATTTTTATTTGCATTTCTCTGATAGCTAATGATGTTGAACATTTTTTCACTTATTACTTAGCATTTATGTATCTTCTCTGGGGAAATGTGTATTCAGATCCTTTGGATTATTTAAACTAAACTGGGTTGTCTTTTTATTGTTGAATTTTAAGAATTCTTTATATACTCTAGATATTAAACTTTACATGTTCTGTATTTTCTGCCATTGTTGTGGACATTCTTTTCACTTTCTTGATAGTGTCTTTTGACAAAATTTTTATTTTTTACAAAATACATTTTATTTTTCATTGCTTATATTTTAAATGACAAATCTAATAAAGAAAGCATTTGCCCAGTCCAAGCTCACAAAGATCTACCTAATTGTTTATTTCTGAGTTTTATAGTTTTAGCTATCATAGTTATGTCCATGACCCATTTTAAGTCAATTTTTGTACACAGTGTACAAGAGGGTCCCAATTCATTCTTTTGCATAGGGAAATGCAGTTATCCCCTCATCATTTGTTGCAAAGACTATTCTTCCCCACTGGTCTTGCCATTCTTTTTGAAAATCTTTTGATCACAGATATATACATTTATTTCTAGACTTTCAATTCTATTCCGTTGATTTATGTCTATCTTCGATTTCTCTTTTTTGACCACAGGTATCGGACATGAAAAGTGGTAAGCACTCAACAAATATTTGGTAGCTGAATAACCAACCCTGTCAATAATAAAATGATAGAATTTTTTAACTCAGAAAGACCCTAGAGAACAATATTCTACTTAATAATTTATTTTTCCCAATTTTTTTTTTTTTTGGTGGTGCTGGGGATTGAACCCAGGACCTTATACATGTGAGACAAGCACTCTACCAACTGAGCTATATCCCCAGCCCTACTCAATATTTAATAAATGAGAAAAGTAGGGCCTAAGAGAGATTGATTGATGAGCTCAATGGCAAAGAACAAATTAATTACAGACCAAAACAGAACCAGAATTTAGTTTTCCTCATTCCACTGCAGTCTCTTGCCTTATATATCAGCTCCTGCTGATTTTCAAGTGAAACTAATTGCTTTAACATTCATTATATGAGCAGACAGAGATAGGTATATGTGTACAGGTACTTAAACAAAGTGGAACCCTTTGTAAGTACATAATTCACAAAAAAGCCTTTGACAACCAAAATGGGCCAAAATATACCACAAAATATGCTTTCCTCCAGACAACTCTTCTCTAACTTCATTTTCAACTCAAGAACCTAGTTAGTTTCTCTTTCAATCTTCAGATTGTTCAACATTTAAAAAAAAAAAAAAAAACTGTCTGTGATGGTAGAAAATGAAAATTATCAGGTACCTAGTTCCATTACCCTGTCCTCTTCTACATTTCCCACAATTATCTATCATTCACCACTACATGTTCTAAAGAATGAAGAATTTGCCTACTTCCAAAGACCAGAAGAAGAAAAAAACATTCTATGATGTACTGCAGGGAGGAAGATATACATGATTATGTATGATTGGGGAAAATGAAGAGAGGCTAAATGTTCAACCCTGCATTTGTATGTACATGTGAGGAAAATTCAATTATGTACAGATGTTGTATATGTAATATGTGCGAGTAGATCATAAATTCTCTTGTAGTCAAGAAAACACTTAAGCTTTAAACTCTAACCTCTTCTCTGAATCTTTTCAAGTCCTTCAAGCTCAGTTAAGTATTCCTTTTCCACTATATTTCCTTCTACACACCTCTAATGCTATGAGTATTATAATGTTTTCTAACAGTTACCTCATGTTTGTCTCAGCTCATTGAGAACAGAGTCCATGTGGTTCTCATGTTGTATTCAGTGCATAATCTAGAATAGCCCTGGCACATGATAAGTACTTTATAACTTTTTGTTGAATGAATATTATCAAACTGTTTGTAATACTGAATACATCTGTTTAAGAGTGTCACAACAAGAAATTTGTTAATCTTGCTAAAATGAAGTTCACATATAACTCCCCAAACTTTGCTTACACTGAGCATAAAATTCAGAGTTAGCTAATCTGCTCAGAAAAGTAAACAATTAACCCAATATATTTAGAACTGAATGTTATAATTAGAACTGAATGTTATAATTCTTCGTCGTCTCTGCTAATAATTTTATATTCCTAACCAAAAACACAAAGAAAAATTCAAGCAATACTAATCAAGTTATAAGCAGCAGGGTCTAGTAGAGTGATTCACAAAGGAACTGGGAAACTATTTCTCTACAGTCATGTAAAGGAACTCTTTTTTTTTTATTGTAAACAAATGGGATAAAGAAACTCTTGAGAGTATGCAAAGAGATTGTTATGTTTGCAAAGTATGGGTAAAACAAAGGAATAAAATGACTAGGAAACAATGACTTAGTGGAAAATACAAAGCTTTGTAATCTTAAATCCTGATTTTAACGTAAGTTTCCACTGTGACCTCTTCTAGGAAGACCACTGCATCTTTTTGTACCTTTTTTAGTTCATCTTTTATAAAATGTGAATAAGAATGTTGACCCCACAAGCTCACTCTGAGAATCACATGACCATGTAAAGGCCTAAAACAGCCAGACACCAGCATATACAAGAATGAATTATCTTCATACCTGGAAACAGGTTGTGATATAAAGGGCAGATTCAAAAAACTCCTCTCCAAAAATGTCTCCCTGCAACATATAACAGTGTTTGAGATTTTGCCATCAGGAAATTCTATCTGGATTTGCAAGTTCCCCAATTAAATGTAAAACAATCCATTCATGGATTATTTTAATATCCATTTAGTGTCTACTCATCATCTTAAAGATAACTTATCAAGGCCTGGAGATCTCTTCTGATAGTGATAAAACAGGAAAAGGCCTATGATTCGTGACTATTACATGAGGAGACTGAAGAAACAAGGAAAAGAAAAGGCTGGAAAAGGGTTTTGAGGCCACCTTTTCTTACCTATTTTATTTTTTAAGATGTTGTTAGACCTTTATTTTATCCCTTTATTTATATGTGGTGCTGAGGATTGAACCCAGTGCCTCACACATGCTAGGCAAGCGCTCTACCACTGAGCCACAACCCTAGCCTTCTTACTTATTTTGTAGCATACTCAAAAACCAGGCCCCTAATAGAATAATCATAATATAAATTAATCAAAAAATCATAAATTCACTAGTAAACCCAGTATATCAATTTAAGTTTGTTTTTATAACATGAAACATAACTACCTGCCAGACTTCAAACTTTTCTCCTTTCATATATGGTTCCACTTTTATAGGTTCCTCTCCTTTCAAGACTGTGATTTACTGTCTTTTTGTTAAAAACAAAATAAAAAAGTACCAATTTGTAGTTAAAAAAAAAGAAAATCACAACTTTGAGTTTATATAATGTATACTATAATGAAGTTGATCTTGGGCATGGGTCATTTTTCTTCTGAATAAAAAATGTTATATCTGACGTTCATATTAACCAGAGATTGTAATTCTTATTTTCTCTCAAGTTTCCTTTCTATGGTTCTGAAAGCACATTTGCTTAAAATAGCATTGATGGTTAAGAATTAAAATTTTTATTATTAAAAGAAAGAAAATTCCCAAACTACAATTTAATAATACATCTTTCATAGTTATCACCAAAGAAAAGATCTACTTTGGTATATACTATTTGCTCTACATTTCCCCAAAGTGTCAACTATATGCTGAGTCACTGTGAAAGTTGACAAAATCATAGTATAGATGGCATGATAGTATGCCATATAAATTATTTTAAAAATTTATATCAAAACCACTATATTGTTTTTATAGACCTCACCAAGACAATGTCATGTCCAAACTTATACTTCACATTTTATTCCTGTTAAGGGGCAACCACCCCTTTTTTTTTTTTTTTTTTTTTTTCAAAAGTTCTACCCCAAATTCTCAGTCACTCACCCGCCCGCCATCTTACGAATCCTGTGCTTCCTCTCCGCCTGTGGGCTCCACCAAAGAGGACTCTAAAAGTAAATGTGGAGACAATTATTGCGAAAAATGAAAGCATAGAGATTCTTAATAGTTCCAGAAAGGCTAAAAAAATCAGTCCCAACTTTGAACTTAGAGAGGAGAGTGTCTAAATCCTAAAGAATAGGAACAGATCATATGTACTCTAACTTTAAAATATCAAAATATGTTTGGGATTCAAAATGTTTGAAACATAACTTTTCAAAGTCCAGCAAAGATAATTTAGGTAGAGATCTAAATGGCATTTCTGCTTTCCAAGGCTTACAGAAAAATGCAATGAAATTTTAAAAATTTTTTGAATAAAAATAAATTTTAAAACTGTATTTCAAAGGTCATGGATGTATGAAGAACATTAAAGCTTTTCTTTTCTTCTACTCTTTGCATAGTGAAAATACATCTACAAACCTGACATTCATACCCAGCTTCTTTGCTACTGATACAATGAAGAAAACATTGTTCAACAGCCTGCCTGTAACCTTGCTCTTCTTCCACCATTACCTTTCTTAATTCATGTTATGTTTCCATCAAGGAAGAGCAGTTATTCTACAATACCCCATATATAAAATTTATTCCAAGATGATGATGATGATGATGATATAGTAAATAAATCACTTTTTGATAGAGACAAAATGATGAATGTTTTCCATAAATTATCATAACTGCAATATGAAATATTGTTGTAAACTGAATATTTATGTTCTCCAAAAGTTCTTGTGTTAAAGTTCTAATCACCAGTGTAATGTATCTGGAAATGGGGACTTTGGGAGGAGATTAGGATTAGATGAGGCCATGAGGGTGAGGTCCTCATAATGGGATTAGTATCCTTATAAGAAGGTCCCAAGAGAGCTTGCTTTCTTGCAATCTCCCCAACATGTGAGAACACAGCACCAAGCCAAAGACTTCCACATGCTGGTACCCTCAAACATCCATCCCCCAGAATTGTGAGAGAATAAATTTCTGTTGTTTCAGCTACCCAGGCTATCATGTTTTCATGACAGCTTGAACAGACTAGTATGGACAGATACTATTATTTCTCCATCTTTAGATGAGAAAAGTATAGCTCAGACAAGCTAAATAACATCTCTACAATGGATTCAGAAGATAATGGTAGAACCAGGATTTAAACCCAACTTTTAACCAACACTGTTCCACTGATGTCTTTTACATGATTAAGTGCTTAATATGTATCATCAACTTAGCAAAGTACATGAAATAAAAATAAGGTTTCCCACAGGAGCTCATATTTAATCTTATAGCAAGGACAAACACATGAACTGCCAAAGAATGAGTTCTCTGGGGCATGGAACCCAAGAAATTTTTATTGAAATAAACAAAAAGCTACCAAGCAATAATACAATGTGATAAGTGTCTTATGAATAATCAAATAAAGCAAAACAAGGGTTTTCAGGAAGGAGCAACTGTGGGGATGGTTAAGGCAACCAGCATAAAAGAAACAGAGTAGGAAAAAATATTGTAAATGCAACTCACTCAGAATAAGGTAAGTCAACTACATTTGGAAGGGAATTTATCAGGCCTGCTAGTGGAAACAACATATAAAATGTTTTTTCAAAGGTGAACAGACTCTCACTGTTGGAATGAGAGAATTCTAGGTTGAAGGGACTATATGCACAAAACATGCAATTTGAAAATATGGCCAGCTGTTTCATTTTTTATTACATATTCAACACTGTAGTTTATAATATATGTTAATACATCTCCATCTCTTATCTCCTTTTTCAAAAGACCCTACACAAAACATGAAAATAATCATCTTGCTCAGATCTGACCTTATTAGTTCCTTATTCAAACACATTCAACAGTCCCACTGTCTACAGTATCTAAATTCCTTAGACCTCTTACATCTATCCCTGTTTTTCTCCATGATTCACCCTGAGTCATAAATCCTCTATTATGGTTTAGTTATTAGGTGTCCCCCAAAGCTCATATGAGAGATAATGCAAGAACATTAAGAGGGGAAATGATTTGGTCATAAAAGCCTTCACCCAATCAGGAATGAATCTTCTGATGGGGATTAACTGAGTGGTAACTAAGGGCAGGCAGGGGATGGCTATAGGAGATGGGCAATGGGGCGAGCCTCTGAATATATATTTTGTATCTGATGAGTGGAATCTCTTTCTGCTTTCTGATCATCATGTGAGCCCCTTCCCTCCACCATACCCTTGTGCCATGATATTAAGTCTTTCCTCCAGCACTAAGGAAATGAGCTGGCTGTCTATGGACTTAGACCTCTAAAACTATGAGCCCCCAAATAAACTTTTCCTCCTCTAAAATTGTTTTTGACAGGTCTTTTAGTCATACCAGTGGAAAAGCTGATGAAAACATCCTGTATGCTAAAGCTATCCCAGATAATTTGCTGCTTTAAAACAGGTTCTGATAAAATGTTTCTATTTGGACTCAGGGCCCATCTTCAAGAATCATGCCAATAACTTCTAAAAGTATAACCCTATCTATGATCTCATTCATTATACTATATGTTAGTTGCATTCCTGAATTTCTGTCTCCATTAAAGACTATAGGCGGCGTTTCAAGATGGCGGACCATAGGGTAGCTGCATTTCATGTTGCTCCAGGACTCAGGATTCAAAAGAGGATATATTGAGAGACTTGGGACCAACTCAAAGCAGCCGGGTGACTCTCTCCCGTTGGGGAGGCGTCCCGGATGGGACGGTAGTCCCGGAACGCAGGGAACTTTGTGAAGTAGAGCTGCCGGCGAGACGCCCCTCCCCCCGCTGGAGCAGTGAACTCAGACAACTGGGAGCGTCGTAGAGGAGGCCGCTCACCACAGCGCTGGGACTCGGAGCAACCACTGGGGCTCCGGTGGCTGCCCAGGGGAGGAGCGCGAGGAGAGCTGTGTGGACTCAGAACACCGGGCCTGCCCTGAGGAGGAGGAGGAGGAGGAGCGCAGCTTGGATTCGGAGTGACTACACCAGAGCTACAGGCGGTTGCCAGAGGAGAAGCTCCGCGGCGAGCTGTTTGGACTCAGAACGAATGCTTCTGAACACCAGGGCCTGCCCTGAGGATGAGGAGGAGGAGGAGCGTGGTCGCTTGGATTCGGAGTGACTATACCAGAGCTACAGGCGGTTGCCAGAGGAGGAGGCGAGTGGGGAGTTGTTTGGACTTAAAGTGACCGCTCCTGAACACAGGGGGGCTGCCTGGAGGAGAAGCGCGGTGGGTCGCTTGGTCTCGAGTGGCCGCACCAGAGCTCCGGGCAGCTGCCCAGAAGACACGTGCAGCGGGTCACGTGGATTCAGAGCCACTCACAGCGACCGCTCCTGAACACCCAGGGGGTTACCTGGAGGAGGAGGAGGAACGGGGAGGGTCACTTCGACTCGGAATGATTGCCTAGGGCTACGGGCGGTTGGCGGGAGGAGGAGGCACGCAGTGAGTTGCTTGGACTCCTAGTGACTGCACCGGAACACCGGGAGGCTGTCTGGAGGAAGAGGCGTGCGGTGGGTCTTTGGGACTCAGAGCGATTACACGGGGCCCCAGGTGGCTGCTCAGAGGAGGGGCCACATAGCCAGGCGATTAGGTGCAGAGCAGGGTCCCAGGATCTAGGAGGCTTCTTGGTGGAAGAGCCACACAAAGACACGCTTAGGGGCAGAGCAAAGGTTCCAGGACTGCGGGCAGATTCTGTGAGAACGGGTAGCCTAGGGAGATTCATCAGCGAAGGGTGACGCTCCCAGGCCCAGGAGGTAGGGCTGGGCCCCTGGGAACTTTGCAGAGGAAGGCAGCCCAGGCCAGGCGGTAGCTGTAAATTGAGGGGAAACTCTAGGAGGGAACTGACCAGTGAGACCTCCCCACCGCGTGAGTCTTCCCTGCCGGGTGAGGTTTCCCCACAAGGACGGTAAAACCAGAGACACAGGGCCAAACAGGCCTTGCCTCAGCCCGCAGTCTAGTTCCCCTTTGGATGACCATTGGTCAACAAGTGGAGGCACCTCTGCCCACTAGCAGGGAATATACCCCACCTGAAGGCCACCACTCCTAGAGAGGCAGCTTCCATGTGGAGCACCACATTATCAACATCCTCCAAGACTTCAGCCTACTGAAGGCTAAGAGGAGATATATATAGAAATCTTCAGGACATTGCAAGTCAATAGAGGAAATCTGCAATATCTCAGCGGTCCACTGATACCTGAACAATATGAGAAAACAGGGAAAGAAAATGCTGCAAAAAATCTAGATGTTACATCAATAAAACCCAATGACAGCATGGCAGAAGAAATGACAGAAAAGGAGTTCAGAATGTACATAATTAAAATGATCAGGGAAGCAAACTATGAGATGAAAGAGCAAAGGCACGCACCGAATGATGAGATGAAAGAGCAAATGCAGGCACTGAATGATCGCACCAATCGACAGTTAAAAGAGCAAATACAGGAAGCAAAAGATCATTTCAATAAAGAGTTAGAGATATTGAAAAAAAACCAAACACAAATCCTTGACATGAAGGAAACAATAAACCAAATTAAGAACTCCATAGAAAGTATATCCAGTAGGATAGAACACCTGGAAGACAGAACCTCAGACATTGAAGACAAAATATTTAACCTTGAAAACACAGTTGAAGAAACAGAGAAGATGGTAAGAAATTATGTACAGAATCTCCAAAAACTATGGGATATCAGGAAAAGGCCAAATTTAAGAATTATTGGGATTGAGGAAGGCTTAGACAAACAAACCAAAGGAATGACCAATCTATTCAATGAAATAATATCAGAAAATTTCCCAAATCTGAAGAATGAAATGGAAAATCAAGTTCAAGAGGCTTATAGGACTTCAAATACACAAAATTACAACAGACCCACACCAAGGCACATTATAATGAAAATGCCTAACATACAAAATAAAGACAGAATTTTAAAGGCCGTGAGAGAAAAGAACCAAATTACATTCAGGGGGAAACCAATACGGATATCAGCAGATTTTTCAATCCAGACCCTAAAAGCTAGAAGGGCCTGGGACAACATTTTTCAAGCCCTGAAAGAAAATGGATGCCAACCAAGAATCTTATACCCAGCAAAACTTACCTTCAAATTTGATGATGAAATAAAATCCTTACATGATAAACAAAAGCTAAAAGAATTTACAAAAAGAAAGCCAACATTACAGAACATTCTCAGCAAAATATTCCACAAGGAAGAGATGAAAAACAAAGAAACAAATCAGCAATGGGAGGAACTATCCTAAAGGAATTGTCAAATAAAGGAAGAACCAAGTCGTCTCAAAATAAATAAATAAATAAATAAATGAACCAAATGACCGGGAATACTAATTATATCTCAATAATAACCCGGAATGTTAATGGCCTGAATTCATTAATCAAAAGACATAGACTGGCAGATTGGATTAAAAAGAAAGATCCAACAATATGTTGCCTGCAAGAGACTCACCTCATAGAAAAAGATACCCATAGACTAAAGGTGAAAGGATGGGGGAAAACATACCATGCACATGGACTCAGCAAAAAAGCTGGAGTATCCATCCTCATTTCAGATACTGTGGACTTCAAGACAAAGTTAGTCAGAAGGGATAAAGAAGGTCATTTCATACTGCTTAAGGGGAGCATAAATCAGCAAGATATAACAATCATAAACATCTATGCCCCAAACAGTGGCTCATCCATGTATGTCAAACAAATCCTTCTCAATTTCAGAAACCAAATAGACCATAACACAGTAATACTAGGTGATTTTAACACGCCTCTCTCACCACTGGACAGATCTTCCAGACAAAAATTGAAAAAAGAAACCATAGACCTCAATAACACAATCAATAATTTAGACTTAACGGACATTTATAGAATATACCATCCAACCAAGAGCGAATACACTTTCTTCTCAGCAGCACATGGATCCTTCTCTAAAATAGACCATACATTATGCCACAAAGCTAATGTTAGCAAATACAAGAAGATAGAGACACTACCATGTATTCTATCAGATCATAATGGATTGAAGTTAGAAATAAATGAAAGAGTAAAACACAGAAACTATTCCAACATCTGGAGATTAAACAATATGCTATTATATGATGAATGGGTAACAGAAGATATTAGGAAGGAAATTAAAAAATTCTTAGAGGTAAATGAGAACAAAGAAACATATCAAAATCTCTGGAACACTATGAAAGCAGTACTTAGAGGGAAATTTATTTCATGGAGTGCATGCAATACAAGAAGTACAACTCAACAAAAAAACGACCTAACACTACAGCTCAAAGCCCTAGAAAAAGAAGAACAGACCAGCACCAAAAGTAGTAGAAGACAGGAAATAGTTAAACTCAGAGCTGAAATCAATGAAATTGAAACAAAAGAAACAAAACAAAATATTGACAAAATAAATAGTTGGTTCTTCGAAAAAATAAACAAAATTGATAAACCTTTAGCCACACTAACAAAGAGAAGACGAGAGAAAACTCAAATCACTAAAATTCGGAATGAACAAGGAAATATCACAACAGACAGGATGGAAATACAAAACATAATTAGAAGCTATTTTGAAAATCTATACTCCAACAAAATAGAAAATTTCGAAGACATCAACAGGTTTCTAGAGACATATGAATTGTCTAAACTGAACGAGGAGGACATACACAATTTAAATAGACCAATTTCAAGTACTGAAATAGAAGAAGTCATCAAAAGCCTACCAACAAAGAAAAGTCTGGGACCAGATGGGTTCTCAGCCGAGTTCTACAAAACCTTTAAAGAAGAGCTCATTCCAATACTTCTCAAAGTATTCCATGAAATAGAAGAGGAGGGAACCCTCCCAAACTCATTCTATGAAGCCAATATCACACTGATACCTAAAGCAGACAGAGACTCATCAAGGAAAGAAAATTTCAGACCAATATCCTTAATGAACATCGACGCAAAAATTCTCAACAAAATTTTAGCAAATCGCATACAAAAATATATTAAAAAGATACTGCACCATGATCAAGTGGGTTTCATCCCAGGGATGCAAGGTTGGTTCAACATCAGAAAATCAATTAATGTAATTCACCATATCAATAGACTTAAAGTTAAGAATCACATGATTATTTCAATAGATGCAGAAAAAGCATTTGATAAAATACAGCACTCCTTCATGCTCAAAACACTAGAAAAAATAGGGACAGTGGGAACATTCCTTAACATTGTAAAGGCCATTTATGCTAAGCCCATGGCTAATATCATTCTAAATGGTGAAAAACTGAAAGCATTCCCCCTAAAAACTGGAACAAGGCAGGGATGCCCTCTTTCACCACTTCTATTCAACATCGTCCTTGAGACTCTAGCCAGAGCAATTAGACAAACCAAAGAAATTAAAGGGATATGAATTGGAAAAAAAGAACTCAAAATATCCCTGTTCGCTGATGACATGATTATATATTTAGAGGAACCTGGAAATTCCACCAGAAAACTCTTAGAACTCATAAGTGAATTCAGTAAAGTAGCAGGTTACAAGATCAATGCCCATAAATCCAATGCATTTTTATACATAAGTGATGAATCTTCAGAAAGAGAAATTAGGAAAATTACCCCATTCACAATAGCCTTGAAAAAAATAAAATATTTCGGAATCAATCTCACAAAAGAGGTGAAAGTCCTCTACAATGAGAACTACAGAACACTAAAGAAAGAAATTAAAGAACACCTTAGAAGATGGAAAGATCTTCCATGTTCTTGGATAGGTAGAATTAATATTGTCAAAATGGCCATACTACCAAAAGTGCTATACAAATTCAATGCAATTTCAATTAAAATCCCAATGATGTACCTTACAGAAATAGAGCAAGCAATCATGAAATTCATCTGGAAGAATAAGAAACCAAGAATAGCTAAAGCAATCCTTAGCAGGAAGAGTGAAACAGGGGGTATTCCAATACCAGATCTTCAACTCTACTACAAAGCAATAGTAACAAAAACGGCATGGTATTGGTACCAAAATAGAAAGGTAGATCAATGGTACAGAATAGAGGACACGGACACAAACCCAAATAAGTACAATTTTCTCATACTAGACAAAAGTCCAAAAATATGCAATGGAGAAAAGATAGCCTCTTCAACAAATGGTGCTGGGAGAATTGGAAATCCATATGCAACAGAATGAAACTAAACCCATTATCTCTCACCGTGCACCAAACTAAACTCAAAATGGATTAAGGACCTTGGAATCAGACCAGAGACCCTGCAGATTATAGAAGAAAAAGTAGGTCCAGATCTTCAACATGTCGGCTTAGGACCAGACTTCCTTAACAGGACTCCCATAGCACAAGAAATAAAAGCAAGAATCAACAACTGGGATAGATTGAAACTAAAAAGCTTTCTCTCAGCAAAGGAAACTATCAATAATGTGAAGAAAGAGCCTACAGAGTGGGAGAATATCTTTGCCAATCATACTTCAGATAGAGCACTAATCTCCAGAATCTATAAAGAACTCAAAAACCTCTACTCCAAGAATACAAATAATCCAGTCGACAAATGGGCTAAGGAAATGAATAGACACTTCACAGAAGAAGATCTACAAGCAATCAACAAACATATGGAAAAATGTTCACCATCTCTAGTAATAAGAGAAATGCAAATCAAAACCACCCTAAGATTCCATCTCACCCCAATTAGAATGGCGATTATCAAAAATACAAGCAACAGGTGTTGGCGAGGATGTGGGGAGAAAGGTACACTCATACATTGCTGGTGGGGCTGCAAATTAGTGCAGCCACTCTGGAAAGCAGTGTGGAGATTCCTTAGAAAACTTGGAATGGACCCACCATTTGACCTAGCTATCCCACTCCTGGGCCTATACCCAAAGGACTTAAAATCAGCATACTACAGAGATACAGCCACATCAATGTTCATAGCTGCTCAATTCACAATAGCCAGACTGTGGAACCAACCTAGATGCCCTTCAATTGATGAATCGATAAAGAAACTGTGGTATATATATATACAATGGAATATTACTCAGCCATAAAGAATGATAAAATTATGGCATTTGAGGCAAATGGATGAAATTGGAGAATATCATGCTAAGTGAGATAAGCCAATCTCAAAAAGCCAAAGGACAAATGATATCGCTAATAAGTGGATGATGATACATAATGGGGGGAGGGAAGGGTTAGTGTTAGGGTTAGAGTTAGGGTTAAGGAGGGGGGCAAGTATGGAGGAAGGAAGCACTGTATAGAGGGAAAAGAGGGGTGGGAGGGGTGGGGGGAAGGGAAAAAATAACAGAATGAATCAAACAACTTTATGTAAATTTATGATTACACAAATGTATGCCTTTATGCCATGTACAAACAGAGAAACAACATGTATCCCATTTGTTTACAATAAAAAATAAATAAATGAATAAATAAATAAATGTAGAGAGAAGAAAAAAAAATAAAGACTATAGGCTATTTGAGATATAATATCTACCCTACAGGCAAAAATATCAAACAAAATAGATTAAAGCAAACGTTGTGTAGATATAATAAATAAACTAATCATTACAATGCCATATGATAAAGAGCAATGATAGAAAAATACACAGAGTATGATGAGAGTATCAATTAAGCCTTGCAGAGGTTCAGACAGAAGATAACACAAAATGGTTCTTTGAAGATGAATGTGAAGAAGATACAGGTAAAACATACACAAGTATGAAAGTCTGCTGAGGTGGAGAAAAACTAAGAAATTCACAGTCACTAGAATACAAAGTATGAAGCTAGGCTGGCAAAATATGATCCAATGAGACAGACACTGGCTATACATACTGTGCTGAGAAAATGGTGATAGCCAGGCATGGTGGTACATGCTATAATCCCAGCTACTCAGTAAACTGAGGCAGAAGGATCCTAAGTTTGAGGACAGTTTGGGAAATTTAATAAGAACTTGTTTCTAAATTTAAAAACAAGTTGGGGGGGCTGAGGATGTAGCTCAGTGGAAAAGCACTGGGTTCAATTCCCATAACTGGAGGGAAAACAAACAAATGAACAAACATGTTACAGGTTAGTGATCTGGAACTACAAAATGTAAATATGTACTGAGTCAAAACTAGGTTTAAGTTATACTGCAAGTCATTTTAAAAATTTAAATAGGTAATATATTCACATGTCAAAAATCAAACATTAAAAAGGCTCAGCACAACCAGTCTGGCATCTGCTCAATTCATACCTTATTTAATTTTTTAAATATTTTTAGTTGTAGATGGTCACAATACCTTTATTTTATTTATTTTTATGTGGTCTAAGGATTGTACCCAGTGCCCCATACCTGTGAGGCAAGTGCTCTACCACTGAACCACAACCCTTCTTGTTTTTCCTTCCTGAGTTCCTTCATGACAATATAAGAAAATACAACTAAATATTTTATTCCCTTTCCTTTAAAGACAAAAAGATTTTTACAACATCAAATCTTGAAGGATTCCTAATGCCAATAATAGTAATGTTTGGTTAGTGGGACTATGGGCACTTTTTTAAAAATATTTTAAGATGTTAACAGACCTTCATTTTACTCATTTATTTATATGTGGTGCTGAGAATTGAATCCAGTGCCTCACTCATGATAGGAAAGTGCTCTAACACTGAGCCACAACCCCAGCACTGGATATTTTTTAAAAATTTATATTTCACAAGTCTTCAGTGGGCATCTAATACTTTTTTTTAATGAAAAAGGGTCATATTTTTATTTTCCTTAAAATTAGCAAGATTCCAACATTAATTTTATCAGTGTCTGGTTAGGGTCTGTTCCTCAGAAGACAGAAGGAGCTAGCTAGCTCCCTGGGGTCTCCTTTATAATAACACTGATTTCATTCATGAGGGTTCTGCCCTCATGATCCAATTATCTCCTCGAAGCCCTAACTCAATACTATTACATTATTAAATCGAATATGGTTTCAACATATGATGTGGGGTAAGGAGAAACAAACATTCAGACCATAGAGGAGGAGCAGAGACTCCAGAAGCAAACCCACACACAAATGGAATAATGATAGATCATTCAATAAAGAGATCTAGGACAATTGTTATACCTTTGGAAGAATATTTAGATTCCCTTCCTAACAGCACATACATAAAAACATGCATACATGCAGCATTCCAAGTGAATTAAAGACCTAAATATGAAAGAACTTTAGGAAAATATGAGACTCTAGTAGCTAAGCCTCCAGGATGGTCTCCAATGGTATTGAATGAAGCTTGTGATAAAATAAGAAAAGCATATTTGGTCTTTGTTCCTAGTTTCTACGTTCCTGGCACAAAGTTCCTAAAGCCTCTATAATTTCCTGAGTAAAGGGTGTATCTTTTGTTAGGATAATTAGTCTTAGTCCCATGTTCCTAATACAAGAGAGACTGAGGTGGTAAATTGAGTTATCATCAACAACCTGTTTATATGAACATCTAAACTGCAATGTTTAGAGAGATTCCAGGTTGGTGAAGACATCCAAGTGCTTAAGAGGGCGGCATATCCAAATTCTACAGGACAGAAGTTTCTGTGTTCAGGAAATCTTCTGGATCTTACCCTATGTCTTCATCTGGCTATTCATCTGTATTCAGAAATATCCTTTATAATAAACTGATAACTGTAAGTGAGGTGCTTTCTGGGTACTGTGAGCCATTCTAGAAATGTTCCTCAGAACATTTCATCAGAAGGCAGAGGAGGGAATGGTAGGAACCCTCAATTTATAATCAGTAGGCCAAAGGACATGTGGATCAGATTTGCAATAGAAAAAAAGTGGGAGAGGGGCACTTTTGTGGAATTTAGCCCTTAATTTGTAGAGCATGCACAAACTGTAGGTAGTTAGTGACAAAACTGAATTGAACTGTAAGTCACCCAGTTGGTGCCCAGAGAATTGGGGGAACAGGTTGGTGTGGAGAAAAAATAAACACCTATTTGGTATCAGAAATGCTCCATGTGGAGAAACAATAAGATCCAATGTAGTCTGCTCCCACATGAACAGGGCTGAGTGGCAATGTGTGACTTCGAAGGATCAGTCATAAAAGATAAGTTTCTGCCTTATTTTCTTGGATCACTCATTTAGGAAATGCCAGCCTTCATATTAGGACAATCAAGCAGTCCTAGAAAAGGGCCATAAGAACTGAGGCCTTCTGCCAAAAGGGAGCAAGTCCTCCAACAATACTTAAACTAAAATGTCTTGACTTCACCCTCTCTGATATATTGACTGCAACCTCACAAAAGACCAGAACCAGAACCACTCAGTCAGTGGTGCTGTTTTCTAACCCACAGAAACTAAGAATTAATAAGAAATGATTTTGCTTATTTTCATGAAACACATTTTGGTGGTAATTTGTCGTACAGCAATAGATGATTTATAAAGTGATAATCATTACAACCTTAATGTAGGGAATAGGTTCTCAAGTATGATATCAGAAGCAAAACATGAAAAACAAGTAAATGTGTCTATGTTAAAGGGAAAATTTTGAGACAAACTAAGTACATATGTAACAAAAAAGAAAAGCCACAAACTAAAAGATAATTCCCATTCAAATAACAAATTATTAATATATAAAATACCTAAAGGACTCCTAAAAATCAGTAAAAAGAAAGACAAATCACATAGTATAAAAAGGGAATGAGGCTGGAGGACAAATGAGAGAAAAGGGAATCTATGAGAGAAATTAAATGGCAATAATCATAAGAAAAGAAGAAGCACCAACAGAAACGAAAGAAATGCAAATTTAAACCACTAAGTATTTTCTCACATATTCAATTTTTTTTAATTATGTAGGAAAAACAAAATGAAGGTGGAGGATGAAGAAATTACAAGTCTTATACAACTACTGGTAGAAGTAGACTGTTAATCCCTTTAGAAAACAAGATACAAAATCCAGTAAAGGTGAAGGATGAGCCTGTCCTCGTACTTAGAAATTTTCCATTCACAATTGTTAAGTTCTAGAAAAAATTTCACAATAATTGATCCTAGAAAAAAATTCACATATGGACCACGTACAGATTCACTGTACTACTGGAATAGGAAAAAATGGCAACCACACCCAAAGGCCTTTGACAGAATAAGAGTTGGGTATTAAGTTTATTCGGTCAACACCACATAGCAGTTTAAATGAAGAGATCAGAATTCCATGTATCAACATTAGCACATCTTAAAAACATAACATTTTTTAAAAAGAACTGCAGAGGATATGTGCAGTATACCATTTACATTAAGTCTGAAAACATTTCAGTTCTATTGTTCTGTTTTTATATATCCATCTATACAAAAGAAAATTTTTAAAATATAAGTGTGTGAGAATGAGAAACACTGAACTAGGTATACCTCCAGATAAGGAAAGAAAAAGGAAAGGGACTAAGATTAAAGAGTGATACATACACTTCAAATATATCTTGATTTAGAAAAGAAAGGTTTGATGGTAAAAAACAAGCGGGCTAGGGAATGGGTTCTTGAGCACTTATATCTATAGTTTTCTGATTATTTGAATATTCTACAACAAAAAAAATTTTTACAAAAAGTTCCTAATCAAAATAAATGGTAGATTATAGACAACCAACATTTGCAGCAGAAAAGGATCAAAAGCATTTATACAGTGCTGGGGTATTATAGCTCAGGGGTAGACACTAGCAGGGCATGTAAGAGGCCTTGGATTTGATTCACCCAGCACTACAAAACTAAAAAAGCATTTACACAAACAGAGAAAACAAATCATAATCACAGAAAATGAACAAAGAAATTTCACTAGTAAATAAATACATAGCAAAAGTTACAAGAACAAGTTCATTAATAACTCCCTCGTACTCAACAAGTCTGTTGAGTGCGTAGTACGGTCCAGGCACTATTCTAGGATCTGTGAATACAGCAGTAAACAATATTGCTCTCATACATTGAGCTTCTATTCCAAAAGGCTGAGGCATTCAATAAGAATGCAAACAAAAAGGATGTTGGTAAATGCTATGAAAACAAAATGGGTGATGTGGTACAAACCAGAGAAGAAAAGGATAATTTGGATTGAATATTCAAAGATGGTCTGAAAAGAAATCTGTTCTAAGAAGTGAAAAATGAACAGTCTCTCAAAAAGCAGAAAGTGCAAAAGACCTGACACAAGAACAAACATAATCCATTTGAGTAAGTGAATGAGGTAAGTATATAAGACAAAGTTAATGAGAGAGACAAAAGGAAGTTCGGGGGTGAATTCAGGTTTTAGTGGAGCTATAATCTAATGCAAAAGGAAGGTCTCTCTTAAGAAAAGGAGTACAAAATTATGAAAACAAAATTAGATCCTAAATTCAATATTTATTTAAAATGAAAAAGGGAACTACATCAAATAACCAATTTTCTACAGTTGCCAACCACATAAAAAATCCTAAATATCACAGTATTTTCAATAATTAATTCCCTGGTATACTTTTATAGTATCTTTTTCCTACCTGTACTGTGGCTTTATAGTAGTTGACTACCTTTTCACATGACAACAACTTTGTAATATTTTCTAGACACTAAAAAAAAAACAACAGTTTGGACTTTCATTTGGGATGAGACAAAATGTATTTTTTCTGACAGTATCTAAATTTTTATAAAGTTTCTTTCAATTTCACAACTGACTATTGGTGATACACTGTAAATGTTTAAGACTACTGCATTTGTAAAAACTTTTCACATCTCTTTCAAACATGAGTTATAAGATTAAAAAGTGTTCAACAAATTGGCAAATGGTAACACTCTTCTCACATCAGCTGAGTATCATAGGAAATATTCATATCACTCTGGTCCTGAACTTTCATGTGACAAGGCCAACCTAGTTGGCAAAGTAGACAGTCATAATGTTCCTGGGAGATATTCTTATACTGGGTCAGCTAGCAAGAATTAAAGTGTACATAAAAGTAATCACAAATCATATAAATATATCCCACTCATCCTCTCCTTAGTACCCATGTCCATTCCAATGCAATCTAAAAGGATGGGACAGGAATAGCAAAGTGAGAAATGACAGAGTTCTTAATCAGTTTAGGCCCAGCTTCAGAATGGTCCTACATGAAAGGCCTTAAGCTTTATTAGCTTCATGGGAAATCTTACCTCTATCCAGATAATTCTGAGCTATAAAGATCAAGAAAAGTTTGGAATTTTTTCTTCTACATGGGTTGAGTGTTTTAATCAAAGGATTTGAATTGTTTTATTTAGAACACACTGAGAAATGCATTAACATAAAGCTATCCTCTAATCCTACTCACACAGAGGTGTCAATCACAATGTACAACAAAGTTTACAATTTCATCTCCTAAATATTGGAATTTATCTTTCTCCCTGCCTCCGGTTTAAAATCCCAAACTGTACAAATCCTGTGGTCCCACCATTCATCCCTACCCACCAATAACTTCTACTTAAAGACAAAAGCAAGAATTTCTCAACCTGTTTACTGCTGAAGAGTATAATAGCTAAATAATGTAATAAAGAACCACAAACTTCAAAAGCAGGGTATTCAGTTACTGAGTAGAATTCTACAGTTATTTTAGGAATGGAAACACTGGTCTTAGTGGTACAGCCCCAATCACAATAGCTTAGCCTTTCCATTGGTTGAGGGAGATCTTCAATATCTTCAATAAATCCCTTTCTGCTTAAACTAGCAGAATTTAACTAGTAACAAAGTTTTTACAAACAAGAACTTTGAAGTAACAGATAATAAACTAGTATATCATGAATCCCTAAAAGGACTGAAAGTGGAGATGGCAAAAATGATTAGAAGCTGTTGAAACAGAAATGCTGGTGGGTGATGGCACTGCTCAGCCCCTGCAACTCACCCATAGGTCCCCTGTTCTGCCCTTGGATCTATGCTTGGGGAGAAACATTAGAAGAGAAATCCAGCAGCTTTTCACCACACATAGTTGCCCCTGCTATGGAGAAGCTAAAGAAAAGAAGCCATGAAGGATAGAAAATTAAAGAATGCAAAGAAAGACAGGTCCACACAAAAACTGATTTGAGAACACACCATAATGTAAAACACACGAAGAGCCTAACACAGAATATCTAAATTGAAGAGCGGGACAAACAAAAGCACTAAGGATTAGGATTAGGTTATCTAGTAAACCCTGGTTCCACAGTGGTTCGTGTGAAGAACTGCCAGGCATCTGATGTCAACTGTGAGTTAGATTTTTATAACTAAAACAATAAAGACAAGGGCAATGTGAATTTACATGTTTCAAATTCTGATTACACACTACCCAAAACTTTAACCTAATAAGAAAACACTTAAGGAGCTAAAACAAAAAATTCTGATCTTGAAAAAGTCTGCAGAAGAGAAAAATAAATGTTACACATGCACAGTTTTTAAAGTTCAACTGGTTCTACAAGTTTTTTTAAGAAAAACTAATCTGCCCCAGTGGCTCAGGAAGCCAGGGCAGGAGGATCACAAGTTAAAGACCAGTCTAAGCAACTTAGCTAGACCCTGTCTTAAAATTTAAAAAAGGTCTGGGGATGTAGCTCAGTGGTTAAATGGCCCTGGGTTCAATCCCCAGTATTAAAATAAAAAGAAAACAAACAAAGTAGGGGGGAACTAGTCTGCAGCTTCATCTCCAACATTTACATTCCCCAAAAGCATTCTTTAATTTATCCAGAAATTACCTGTAGAGGGAGTTTAAGATATAGATGTTTCCTAGTCCTGACACCTCCACACTTCCCAACTCCATGATCTCAATATGGTTTCATCCTAACCTTTTAAATCAATACTTAAGGGTTATATATCATTACAATCAGAGTTGAGCCAGGCAGTAAACAATAATTACCTTTTACTGCCTAACATTTTGGCTTTTTGGAATTAATAACTGGTTTCTTATATACCTAGTTTTCTTATCTTCATATATTTATTTACTATGTATTTATTCCTAGTTCACTGAGACTCTCCAGTCTAAGAAATCTCCTTTGAATATATCATTCCCATCAGATTTCTATTAATTTCATCTTCTGGAAGAAATATTTCCCTGTCATCTGATGTATTCCTGTCTGGACTGGGGACCATGGGCCAGGTGCACAGTTATCATCCTGGGTATTCTTCTTATCCCTGTCCTGGGTCTGTACTGCTCTTGCCTCTTTTTCAGATCCTCCTCTTCCTCGATATATTTCCTTGTTTTGATGGGCTACATTAACCAGGTTCCTGAGGAAGGATTTGTGGGTGATGAATCTGAGACCTTTTCTCTCTGAAAATATCTTTATTCTATTCTCAAATATAATTAATAGTTATACTAGTTCTGGTCATGTTTCTTTGGAATTTTGAAGATCCTCCTGCTCCACTGTTTCTCTACTGTTGCTCAGTCTAAAGTCATTCTGATTCCTGATCCTTTACATGTGGGTCTATTTCTTAAATTTCACAATGATGTGCCTTCGTGTGGGTTTTATCAACAGCCACTGTGCAGAGGGTTTATTGGAGCCTTTCAATCTGGGGAAAAAAAAAAAAAAACATGTTCTTCAGTTCTAAAATATTGATTCATTTCATTAAAATTTTCCCATTTCTTTCTGAAAGTTTATAATTCTGATACTGGCAACTTTTATACTTGCCCTTTAATACTGTTTAGTTGGGGATTCAAGATGGCGGACTAGAGGGTGGCTGCGTTTCGTGTTGCTCCAGGACTCAGGACTCAAGAAGAGGAGATATAGAAAGACTTGGGACCAACTCAAAGCAGCCGGGTGAGTGTCTCCCATTGGGCAGACGTCCCAGATGGGGCAGTAGTCCCCGAATGCAGGGAACTTTGTGAAGTAGAGCTGCCGGCGAGACGCCCCTTCCCCCGCTGGAGCAGTGAACGCGGACAACTGGGAGCATCGAAAAGGAGGCCGCGCGGCACAGCGCTTGGACTCGGCGCAACCCACCCGGGCTCTGGGAGGCTGCCCAAAGGAGAAGGTGCTTGGTGAGCTGTTTGGACTGAAAGTGACCACCCCTGAACACAGGGGGCTGCCCAGAGGAGAAGGAGAAATACGGGCTCGGCACGTCACTTGGAATTGGAGCAGCTGCGCCAGGGCTCTGGGCGGCTATCCGGTGGAACAGCGTGGTGAGTGGTTTGGTCCCAGAGCATCCGCTCCTGAACACAGGGGGGTTGTCTGGAGAAGGAGGAGGAGCGCGGTGGGGTGCTTGGTGTCGAAGTGACTGCACCAGGGCTACGGGTGGCAGTCGGGACAAGAAGGTGCACAGTGAGTTCCTGGGACTCGTGACGCACCAGATCTCTGGGTGACTGCCTGGTGGAGAAGGAGGTGCGTGGTGGGTCACTTGGACTTAGAGCGACCACAGGGAACACCAGGTGGCTGCCGGAGGAAAAGGCGTGTGGCGGGTCACTGGGACTCGAAGCAATTGTAAGGGGCTCCAGGGGCCTGCTCAGAGGAGGGGCCGCATAGCCAGGCGAAAAGTGCAGAGCAGGGTCCCAGGGCCTAGGCGGCTTCTTGGTGGAAGAGCCCCACAGACAAACTGAGGGATGGAGCGAAGGCTCCAGGTCTGCAGGCAGCTTCTCTGAGGAGAAGCAGCCTAAGGAGATTCATCTGTGAAGGGCCAGGCTTCCAGGCCCAGGAGGTAGGTCCGGGTCCCTGGGAACATTGCAGAAGAAGGCTGCCCAGCCCAGGCGGTAGTTGTGAATTGAACGGAACCTCTGGGAGGGAAACGGACCAGCGAGACCTCCCCACCGGGTGAATCCTCCCTGTCGGGTGAGGTTCTCCCAAAAGGACTGTAAAATCAGAGACACAGACCCAAACTGGCCTTGCATCAGCCCACATCCTACTTCCCCTTTGGATGACCATTCATCAGCAAGTGACGGTACCTCTGCCCACTAGCAGGGAATATACCCCACCGGAAGGCCACCTCCCCTAGGGAGCCAGCTTCCTTGTGGAGCACCGCATTATCAACTTCCTCCAAGACTTCAGGCTACTGAAGGCTAAGAGGGGATATACTAGAAAGCTTCAGGGATATTATAAGACAATAGAGGAAATCTGCAAATTCACAGCGGTCAACTGATACCTGAACAATATGAGAAAACAAGGAAAGAAAATGCTGCAAACAAATCTAGATGGTACATCAATGAAAACCAACGACAGCATGGCAAAAGAAATGACAGAAAGGGAGTTCAGAATGTACATAATTAAAATGATCAGGGAAGCAAATGACGAGATGCAAGAGCAAATGCAGGCACTGAATGATCGCACCAATCGACAGTTAAAAGAGCAAATACAGGAAGCAAAAGATCATTTCAATGAAGAGAGATATTAAAAAAAAACCAAACAAATCCTTGAAATGAAGGAAACAATAAACCAAATTAAGAACTCCATAGAAAGCATAACCAATAGAATAGAACACCTGGAAGACAGAACATCAGATATTGAAGATAAAATATTTAACCTTGAAAACAAAGTTGAACAAACAGAGAAGATGGTAAGAAATCATGAACAGAATCTCCAAGAACTATGGGATATCATGAAAAGGCCAAATTTAAGAATTATTGGGATTGAGGAAGGCTGAGAGAAACAGACCAAAGGAATGAATAATCTATTCAATGAAATACTATCAGAAAATTTCCCAAATCTGAACAATGAAATGGAAGATCAAGTACAAGAGGCTTATAGGACTCCAAATATACAAAATTACAACAGACCCACACCAAGGCACATTATAATGAAAATACCTAACATACAAAATAAAGACAGAATTTTAAAGGCCGCGAGAGAAAAGAACCAAATTACATTCAGGGGGAAACCAATACGGATATCAGCAGATTTTTCAATCCAGACCCTAAAAGCTAGAAGGGCCTGGAACAACATTTTTCAAGCCCTGAAAGAAAATGGATGCCAACCAAGAATCTTATACCCAGCAAAACTTACCTTCAAATTTGATGATGAAATAAAATCCTTACATGATAAACAAAAGCTAAAAGAATTTACAAAAAGAAAGCCAACATTACAGAACATTCTCAGCAAAATATTCCACAAGGAAGAGATGAAAAACAAAGAAACAAATCAGCAATGGGAGGAACTATCCTAAAGGAATTGTCAAATAAAGGAAGAACCAAGTCGTCTCAAAATAAATAAATAAATAAATAAAATGAACCAAATGACCGGGAATACTAATTATATCTCAATAATAACCCTAAATGTTAAAGGCCTGAACTCATCAATCAAAAGACATAGACTGGCAGATTGGATCAAAAAGAAAGATCCAACAATATGTTGCCTGCAAGAGACTCACCTTGTAGAAAGAGATACCCATAGACTAAAGGTGAAAGGATGGGGGAAAACATACCATGCACATGGACTCAGCAAAAAAGCTGGGATATCCATCCTCATTTCAGATACTGTGGACTTCAAGTCAAAACTATCAGAAGGGATAAAGAAGGACATTACATACTGCTTAAGGGAACCATAAATCAGCAAGACATAACAATCATAAACATCTATGCCCCAAACAGTGGCTCATCCATGTATGTCAAACAAATCCTTCTCAATTTCAGAAACCAAATAGACCATAACACAATAATACTAGGTGATTTTAACACGCCTCTCTCACCACTGGACAGATCTTCCAAACAAAAATTGAACAAAGAAACCATAGATCTCAATAACACAATCAATAATTTAGACTTAACGGACATTTATAGAATATACCATCCAACCAAGAGCGAATACACTTTCTTCTCAGCAGCACATGGATCCTTCTCTAAAATAGACCATATATTATGCCACAAAGCTAATGTAAGCAAATACAAGAAGATAGAGACACTACCTTGTATTCTATCAGATCATAATGGAGTGAAGTTAGAAATAAATGAAAGAGTAAAAACCAGAAGCTACTCCAACACCTGGAGATTAAACAATATGCTATTACATGATGAATGGATAACAGAAGATATTAGGAAGGAAATTAAAAAATTCTTAGAGGTAAATGAGAACAAAGAAACATCATATCAAAATCTTTGGGACACTATGAAAGCAGTACTTAGAGGAAAATTTATTTCACGGAGCGCATTCAATAAAAGAAGTAAAAATCAACAAATAAACAACCTAACACTACAGCTCAAAGCCCTAGAAAAAGAAGAACAGACCAACACCAAAAGTAGTAGAAGACAGGAAATAGTTAAACTCAGAGCTGAAATCAACAAAATTGAAACAAAAGAAACAATACAAAACATTGACAAAATAAATAGTTGGTTCTTTGAAAAAATAAACAAAATTGATAAACCCTTAGCCACTCTAACAAAGAGAAGACGAGAGAAAACCCAAATCACTAAAATTCAAAATGAACAAGGAAATATCACAACAGACACGACTGAAATACAAAACATAATTAGAAGCTATTTTGAAAATCTATATTCCAACAAAATAGAAAATTTCGAAGACATCAACAGGTTTCTAGAGACATATGAATTGCCTAAATTGAACGAGGAGGACATACACAATTTAAATAGAACAATTTCAAGTAATGAAGTAGAAGAGGTCATCAAAAGCCTACCAACAAAGAAAAGTCCGGGACCAGATGGGTTCTCAGCCCAGTTCTACAAAACCTTTAAAGAAGAGCTCATTCCAATACTTCTCAAAGTATTCCATGAAATAGAAGAGGAGGGTACCCTCCCAAACTCATTCTATGAAACCAATATTACCCTGATACCCAAGCCAGACAGAGACAAATCGAGGAAAGAAAATTTCAGACCGATATCATTAATGAACATTGACGCAAAAATTCTCAACAAAATTTTAGCAAATCGCATACAAAAATATATTTAAAAGATAGTGCACCACGATCAAGTGGGTTTTATCCCAGGGATGCAAGGTTGGTTCAACATCCGGAAATCAATAAATGTAATTCACCATATCAATAGACTTAAAGTCAAGAATCACATGATTATTTCAATAGATGCAGAAAAAGCATTTGATAAAATACAACACCCTTTCATGCTCAAAACACTAGAAAAAATAGGGATAGTGGGAACATTCCTTAACATTGCAAAGGCCATCTATGCTAAGCCCATGGCTAATATCATTTTAAACGATGAAAAACTGAAAGCATTCCCCCTAAAAACTGGAACAAGACAGGGATGCCCTCTTTCACCACTCCTATTCAATATCGTTCTTGAGACTCTAGCCAGAGCAATTAGACAGACCAAGGAAATTAAAGGAATACGAATAGGAAAAGAAGAACTGAAACTATCCCTATTTGCGGATGATATGATTATATACTTAGAGGAACCAGGAAATTCCACCAGAAAACTGTTAGAACTCATAAGTGAATTCAGTAAAGTGGCAGGTTACAAGATCAATGCTCATAAATCCAATGCATTTTTATACATAAGTGAGGAATCCTCAGAAAGAGAAATTATGAAAACTACCCCATTCACGATAGCATCAAAAAAAAATAAAATACTTGGGAATCAATCTCACAAAAGAGGTGAAAGACCTCTACAATGAGAACTACAGAACACTAAAGAAAGGAATTAAAGAACACCTTGGAAGATGGAAAGATCTCCCATGTTCTTGGATAGGCCGAATTAATATTGTCAAAATGGCCATACTACCAAAAGTGCTATACAGATTCAATGCAATCCCAATTAAAATCCCAATGACGTACCTTACAGAAATAGAGCAAGCAATCATGAAATTCATCTGGAAGAATAAGAAACCCAGAATAGCTAAAGCAATCCTTCGCAGGAAGAGTGAAGCAGGGGGTATCGCAATACCCGAACTTCAACTTTATTACAAAGCAATAGTAACAAAGACGGCATGGTACTGGTACCAAAATAGACAGGTAGATCAATGGTACAGAATAGAGGACACGGACACAAACCCAAATAAATACAACTTTCTAATACTAGACAAAGGCGCCAAAAATATGCAATGGAGAAAAGATAGCCTCTTCAACAAATGGTGCTGGGAGAATTGGAAATCCATATGCAACAGAATGAAACTAAACCCATATCTCTCACCCTGCACAAAACTCAACTCAAAATGGATTAAGGACCTTGGAATCAGACCAGACACTCTGCAGATTATAGAAGAAAAAGTAGGTCCCGATATTCAACATGTCGGCCGAGGACCAGACTTCCTCAACAGGACTCCCATTGCACAAGAAATAAAAGCAAGAATCAATAACTGGGATAGATTCAAACTAAAAAGCTTTCTCTCAGCAAAGGAAACTATCAATAATGTGAAGAAAGAGCCTACAGAGTGGGAGAATATCTTTGCCAATCATACTTCAGATAGAGCACTAATCTCCAGAATCTATAAAGAACTGAAAAAACTCTACACCAACAATACAAATAATCCAATCGACAAATGGGCTAAGGAAATGATCAGACACTTCACAGAAGAAGATGTACAAGCAATCAATAAACATATGAAAAAATGTTCAACATCTCTAGTAATAAGAGAAATGCAAATCAAAACCACCCTAAGATTCCATCTCACCCCAATTAGAATGGCGATTATCAAAAATACAAGCAACAGGTGTTGGCGAGGATGTGGGGAGAAAGGTACACTCATACATTGCTGGTGGGGCTGCAAATTAGTGCAGCCACTCTGGAAAGCAGTGTGGAGATTCCTTAGAAAACTTGGAATGGACCCTCCATTTGACCCAGCTATCCCACTCCTTGGCCTATACCCAAAGAACTTAAAATCAGCATACTACAGAGATACAGCCACATCAATGTTCATAGCTGCTCAATTCACAATAGCCAGACTGTGGAACCAACCTAGATGCCCTTCAATTGATGAGTGGATAAAGAAACTGTGGTATATATATACAATGGAATATTACTCAGCCATAAAGAATGACAAAATTATGGCATTTGCAGGCAAATGGATGAAAATGGAGAATATCATGCTAAGTGAGATAAGCCGATCTCAAAAAGCCAAAGGACGAATGATATCGCTAATAAGTGGAGGATGACACATAATGGGGGGGAGGGAAGGGTTAATGTTAGGGTTAGAGTTAGGGTTAGGGAGGGGGGCAAGTATGGAGGAAGAAAGTACTGTATAGAGGGTAAAGAGGGGTGGGAGGGGTGGGGGGAAGGGAAAAAATAACAGAATGAATCAAACAACATTACTCTATGTAAATTTATGATTACACAAATGGTATGCCTTTACGCCATGTACAAACAGAGAAACAACATGTATCCCATTTGCTTACAATAAAAAAAAAATTTTTAAATAATAAAAAAAAAATACTGTTTAGTTGTTTTCTTCCTATTTTCCATCTCCTTTTTACCTCTTGCAAAATTTTCCTACTTTTATCTCTTAGCCTGTCCAAAAGTACTGTTCATTCTTCTTTCTAAAGTATATTTATGACATGTGCTCAATTTGGTTAAGAATAATAGAATTAAGGATAGCATAGCTTATAAGTTCTGATATAGATGAACTCTTGATAGTTTTCATCATGATTTTTTTTTTTTGGTGGGGGGCTGGGTATTTGGAATTGAACCCAGGAGCTCTTTACCACTGAGCCACACCCTGATTCCTTTTAATTTTTTATTTTACTAAGTTACAGAGGCTGCCCTTGACCTTGCAATCCTCTCATCTCAGCCTCTCAAGTCACTGGGATAGAGGCATATGCCACTAAGCCCAGTTAACTGTAACAACATTAACTAAAGAAAAGGAATTAAGACACAAGAAACTCCGTAAACCAGCCATATTTGAAAACATTTAACATTTGTTTAACAGGCATCTAAGCAAAAAAGGTACAAGATATGTTGCCGTGGATAATGACAATTAAAACTTATTGAGGAATTACTAAGTATCAAACATTCTGCTTTCATTATTACTTAAATGTTACGAGGAGAAGGTTAGTAACTTGTCCAGGATCATCTCTGATAAGTAATACAGCCAGAATTAGAATCCAGGTTTGTCTGACTTCAAGCACAACCTTTTAAACACTCTGACAAACTGCCACAAGTTCACAAAAAACGATTCATAGGCATATTTTGCCCAGTTTCATTTTTCAGTCAAATATGGTCATTTAACTGAGTTCTAACTGATGAAATGTGGTGACCCAGAAGTACCACTTTAAAGTCTGGCACACTAAAATATCTCCTCCGGATGATCTGCTGGTTCCTTTTCTGGCTTCATGCAGATGAGCACATGTTGGCAGGAACCTATTTACTGAAGATGGTGCAGTCACAAGGCATAACACCTCTACCAATCAGGAATACTAGTTTTTTATTTTGCTGAGCAAGAAATAAAATTCAAATTATACTAATTCACTGACATTGGGAGATTACAATAGTCAATCTCAACACCCTATTGCCTCAGGAAACATAAAAAATTTTATAATAAATGTCAGGTAGATTAATAACCATAACACGTGAACAGCACCAAAAAATAGTAGTAGAGTTGTATTTACAGAGAAAAGTTATATGTTCAGAGAAAAAAAAATAACCACTCTTAGCCAGAGATATTGTGGAGGTATTAATATTGAAAGTGAATTCAGTTGATGGGATAACTTTAGTAATTAATTCTGTGGCCCCAAAAGGCATTAAAAGTAGAAAGAATGACATGTCACCATACAAAAGATAGAAAAGTAAAAACCTCCTAAGAATATGGTGTACAATAGCATCATTTGGAGGAGGTATACGCTATAAATCAAAAAGCAGTGAGGTCTAAGGCTAGAAAGGTAGACAGATGCCAGTCATTTTTGGACCACTTTCCCAAGCAACAGAGTTATCAAAAATTGAACAGCAAAAATCGTACATAAATCATACAGTGCAAAACAAATACAGTGGTACAAGACCAAAGAGTAGGGAGGTAGGGAGAGCCTGAAGCAAATATCACATAGTACAGATTTAAACATTTAAAAAATACTTACTGATCACCGTCTTCATGTGAATGTAAACTAAATGATCAGGAGAGGGAATGGGAGAAAAACTGGTGAACTATTAAGGAAAAATTAGACAGTAGTTGGTTATAGGAGTTGAAGATAGCATCGGGTAAGAGAAAGGAAAAGGTCAGTAATGACTGTTTTCAAGCCCAAGTGCCTAGAGAAGAGGGAAGACAACATTAACTACATTAACTAGAAAAGCTAGAAGACAAAACTGCTTTGGAAGAGACTTTTTTTTGGGGCGGGGGGGGGGGAGAAACTATTAATCTGCTTTGCTTTGAGACAGGCCAAGGAAGAGGTAACAGGTTCCATTTCTCTTATTTACCGATCTGTTTTCAATTTACTAATTTAATCAAATGATCTGAGGCCCTCATTTTACCTATAAAGGATTAAAAAGCACAGAGATTCTGCAGCAAATGCTACACTTTTGAAATAGCATTCGAAGTTATAAGTTAGATAAGAATTATCTAACATTAGTTCCAGGAAACAAAATAAAAAACTGTCAATGTAATTTGGAAAATCTTGCAAAGTATAATCTTTTTGGAATTTCATAATGTACATTTTTGAGATTTCTATACCAAAGAACCTTTCAATTTTCTTCAGTCCAAGTAGTTCCCAAATTTAGTTGAAGACAATAATCTATTTTTGAGGAAACCTTCCTATTAATGATATACAATTTGGAAATGTTACACAGACAATAAGATACTTGAGAGAAAGAAAATTTCTTATTAGTCTTTGCAAATTTATGGCAGAGTTATGTTAACAATAGATGTCATATTATCTTAATCACATCTAAAAGCTATCCCAAAATACCAAGGATCATCCGAGGTTTACAACAATTCTACACATCATAAAATCTCTACCCACAAACTCATTGTAGGTATTTCTATAATCCTAACTCCACTGGATAAAGCAGAGTACTCTTTGCTTCCCAAATTAAGTTCATCCTCAAAATGCAATACAATTGAAGACACTTCAGTCTTTTAAAATCTTTAAAAAACAGACTGCTCAAAACAAAGCATTAAGTAAATTATTTTGTAAAAACTATGAAACATATGACAATAAGTTATTATTCAACACGGATATTACAGTATGAGCACAGGATGAGAGGCAAATCTTTGCTAATGACAAAAATTTAAATTTAAAAAAGGTTTAAGTAAGTGGTGAAAAATTTTTCCCCTTTCCTATTCAACAATTCAGGTGAACCTAAATAAGCAGAGTCACTTATTCCAGTCCCCTTCCCTCAATAGGTACAAGAGGAAGAAAAACATTCTGCCACTGGGTGGGGTACAGAACAAATTGTGCCCCTCCAGGCTTCATTCACTAGCTGTGGGCTGAATGAATCAACATGTTTATCTGCTAATACAGCTGAGCTCATTTTAAAGTACTATGCACTTGAAAGCCAATGTTTTAAAAATAGAACTAATAAAAGAAAGTTTCTGGTTTTTTTAGCAAGTTTTCTTAGGTTCTTTGTTTTAGAAGACCAAAAGTTAATGAAATAATCTTCCATTGTGTCAAAATATGGATTCTCAACAGAAGAAGATTTAAGGCAACTTGGCTCTAAAACATTTGTTCTAAGGGTCAAGGACAATCTGACTTCTTAGTTCTGCCAGCAATTTTTAAAAGTTGCTTCCTGTACTAGGGAATGTTCACTGCTCTTACACAAACAATAATAAAAGTCATTTATACAACCATCTTGATTAGTCTTTCCTTTTTAACTCGGTTTGGTAATAGCAAAAGTTACAATCATAATCCTAATAAGCAGTTTACTTGCCATTATATTTCTACTCAATCATCATTTGTGGGGAAACAATGCTGATCTATTTGGGGGGGGGCATGGGTAACTGGGGCTCAAACTCAGGGGCAACCAGTCACTGAGCCACATCTCCAGCCTTACTTTATATTTTATTTAGAGACAGGGTTTCACTGAGTTGCTTAGCACCTTGCTTTGGTTGAGGATGGCTTTGGACTTGCAACCCTCCTGCCTCAGACTCCCAAACTGCTGGGATTACAAGTGTGCGGCGACCACACAGGCTATTCATTTATTTTTTAAAAAATATATCTTGAATACCAATTACGTGCCAGACATAATAGATTTTTTTAAAAAAGGTCCACAAAAGAGATGTTGTCACTGTCTTCACCGAGTTTTAGGTCTGGCTAAAATTATAAAGCTATATATAATCCAGGCTATGAAAAGGTAAAGATATCATGAAAGCGAATATTGTGATGTAGCCCAAGAGTCAGAGGACTCTTCTGGCAGTGACAAAGGAACTATGATTAGCTTTACAAACAATAACCATAATTTAAAGTGCACACATACCCACACTCCCTATCATTCTAGGAATAAAAATGTTCACAACTGCAAGGGAAGAGAAGGGTTAACAAGAGCAAGGGTAAAATTTAGATTACTCTTAAAGGTGACAGCTTCATGTGAACATCAAGAAATCATTCATCTCTGTAGGAAGAAAAGCAATGGCCACTCCTTGTATATCTCCACTCAAAAATAGGTTTCATAGCTAGGGCTGATTTCCAATGATAAAGCCAATATCAGCTATCAGTCTAGTAATCTCCAATCATCTCAAATCCTCCACAGACAGTAAGTTGAGCTTGTAATATAGTAAATATATCACAAGCCTTAACACCATATAACTCAGGTCACAAAAAAAGATGTCTTCAGTTTCACAGAGCACAGGATTAGAGAATGTTAGAAGAGAAACAAACTTAAAAATCACCTTGTAATAAAATACTTTCAGTTTGAAAATCAGGAATAAGATCCAAAGTGTGGAACACCCAACATCATACATTTAGTTCAGAATAGGAGGTTAGCTAGAGTCTGGGTGGCCTGAGTTTACTCCCTATGCTCTTCCTATCAGTAATGCAATGGTAAATATATCAAATGATATACCTGTTGCAAGTAAGACAGATTTTAATAAGATAGGAATTACATTTCAAAAATTTTATATACTTTCCACTGACCTACACTTGTCTTAGGCTCTAAAAAAAAATGTTTTCATTTTACCACATACCACAGAAAGGTTAAGGTGAAAAAACTAACATTTTTTTTTACCCCATAGGGTACAGGAGGTAGGTTGAGTGCTTTAACTCAATTGCACCTAATCATCACAACTACTCTCTGATTAGATATTATGCTTTTTTACAGAGACTCAGAAACAATTTATTTGAGGTGATTAAAAGAAAAAAACAGGTCCTTTATTTCAGAGAGTTTAGGAAGCTGTCTACTAGAATAGTACTTCTGGAGGGACAACTGAAGAAGCATAAAGAACAGAAAGGAAAGAAAATGGTAAATATTTGGGTAGATAAAATAATTGCTGACATAAACAATAATAATAATGTATTGTGGGGATTTTAAAATTTGTTCTAATTACACATGACAGTAGAATGCATTTTGACACATCATAGATGGAGTATATCTTATTCTTCTGGTTGCACATGATGTAGACTTACACCAATTGTGTAATCATATATGTACATAGGGTAATGTCAGATTCATTCTACTATCGTTTCTACCCACATATCCCCTCCCCTCCCTTCACTCCCCGCTACTTAATATAAAGTAACTCTGTTCTTCCCTAGCCCCTCCCCCTTACTATGAATTAGCATCCACATATCAGAGAAAATATTCAGCCTTTGGTTTTATGGGTTTGGCTTATTTCACTTAGCATGATATTCTCCAACACCATCCATTCACCAGCAAATACCAAAATTTCATTCTTCTTTAAAGCTGAGTAATATTCCATCGTATATATACACTACATTTTCTTCATCCATTCATCTGTTGAAGGGCACCAAGGTTAGTTCATAGTTATTGTGAGTTGAGCTGCTATAAACACTGATGTGGCTATGTCACTGCAGTATGTCAATTTTAAGTCCTTCAGGCATAAACTGAGGAGTGGGATAACTGGGTCAAATGCTGATTCCATTCCAAGTTTTCTGAGGAATCTCTGCACTGCTTTCCATAATGGTTGCAACACTTTGCATTCCCACACAGTGTATGAGTGTACCTTTTTCCCCACATTCTCACAAACATTTATTGTTGCTTGTATTCTTGATAATTGAAATCCTGATTGGAGTGAAATGAAATCTTAGAGTAGTTTTTGATTTGCATTTTTCTAATTGCTAGAGATGTTGAACATTTTTTTGGAAATATCAAGTTTTAAACAAGTACTTTACAAACAAAATTCAGAATATACTCTTAAATTGTATACTGTTTGTATTTCCAGCATTCTTTTCAATACCAGAGTCACCCAGAAAAGCATTAATATCTATTCACTCCTGTGAAATACTGACTCATTCACAAGAAGCAGTCTGAAATACTTAGGAGAACCATGAGAAAATAAGGACTACATTTTAATAATTCTGACTTCTCCACTAGTGAAAAGTCTATTAACAATTTCAACCCAAAATATACTACTCAAAATATAAAAGCTGGTAACATAAATAGAGCAAATCAAATCATTAATTAAAGAAAGACCAATTTTTTATTGCACAACTACCCTACACTAAATTGGACTAAGCTGTTGCTTTCTCATCTTTGCTAAATTAGTTAACACTCATGCATCATTTCCTGGTTTCGGATACTTGGTTAACATTGTTCATCTGCTGTCATCTCTCATCAAGTTCTCTCGACCCTCATGGATTTATGCTTTTGTGTTCTCATTATCATTTCAGTAGAGAGAGAAATGTGTGTTTTCTCTGATATTAGAGGGATTTTTTGCTGTGTTTTCTTTTGATCTTTGTGTAGACTGTTTTCTTCCAATGCTGCAGGTACAATGCTGCACTCCCTCCTCCACACCTTTGTTTTGAAATCTCTTTTTTACATTGGTAGTTTCCCCAAAATGTCCAATGGTCTTGGATTATTAGTTCATCTTTGAGAATAAGATCCTGAAAAGAACTTATTGCAAGACCTGTGGTAGGTGAACAAGGCTTGAGAGCTTGTAGAGCTCACAAGGGGCTCTCAGTGGTAAGCTATCAGTATCTTTAGATGCTGATATCCTCAGACTTCTGCAAGGGGTAGTCAGAGCAGGTTTAACTGAAGTTCTAGGACAGCAGAGAAAGAGAGCCAAGAATTCCATAGTTCAGATGTATATTTCCCTTGGTCTCCCAGTCTTAAACCAGTCAGTCACCCACATCCCTGGTTTTCAGAGGTCAGGTATCGCTTCTTTAATTGTACAAAAAAGAAACCTTGGTACGAAGCCCAGGGGTTAGGGTGGAAGTGGATATTCATTCATGAGGGTACATGGTGGGGAACCTGAGGATTCCACCTGCCAGTGTACACAGATTTTCCAGTTAAACCCACAGTTTTCAGTGCCACTTTTGACTCTGACCTTCCTTAGTATCTGCTGCCTTCAAATGCTGTTCCTCTCGGGAACTTAACATCATATGAGTATTATTGTACACCTTTACAGGTACTATGACATTATCTTTGCTGAGTTAGTCACTACTTGTCCATTTGCTTTATTACTGTTTTCTGTTGTACTCTCTCCCCATTCATTGTTATTTTTTCCATTTTGGCGGGGACTAGGTAGTGAGAAGAGATAAAAGTGTAACCAGTCTCCCATTTTTAGTAAGAAATCCTGATATAGCTATTTTGAGATCAGCCACCTCAGGATACAGACTATAGGACTCATCTCAAGGACTAAATTAATACTTCTCAAAGTATGATCACAGAGCTGCACCAAAATCCACCGGGTGGTTTTTGCTTTGTTTGTTTGTTTGTTTGTTTTTTGCGGTGCTGGAACCCAGGGCCTTGTGCATGCAAAGCAAGCACTCTACTGCCTGACCTATCTCCCCAGCCCTGCTTTGTTGTTAAATGAAAACCAGACTGAGTCATACTCCTGCTCAAAACTTTCTATTAAACAGTCTCCAACTATCCAAGTTCTTTCAAAGTCTGAAATGATATGGCCTATATGTACCTACCTCTGATCCCAATTAATATCCTTTTCTCCCACCCTTTAACCCTATCCTAGCTATACTGGCCTTCTGTTTATTCCTTGACCACCAGACAAGTTTACTGGTGGTGCCAGGATAACTCTTTAGCACATACCATGGTTTACTTTCTTCATAGCACTTTTCATTATATGAAATTACTCTATTTAATGACATGCTTATTATCAATATCCTCCATTTAAACAGCAGGCAGCTGGAACACCTTCTAATACTACTTACACAAATCAAAATTACAATATGATAGGAAGGCACTCAATAAGTATTTGGCAGATAAATGAATTCTTTGGTTCTAGAGTCCAACCCAGACCTACTGAGTGAGAATCCTGGAATTTCCAGAAACAATTTTATAAAAACACAAAATTTCCTATTTATGATGCAGTAACACCTTGTTCACCCCCATAGCTAATCTAGGCCATATGATACAACTAAAACTAACCCTTAAAATGGATATTTTCTGCTCTTACCATTGAAGACCTATTTGCTTTTGATTGGAGGGTTGAACAATGGAAAAGATATGGCTAAGAGGAGTTTCTAATATTTTCATAAAGAAATACCCCATGACAGGCAATAAAGTTGCTTTAATTTAACATACAACTATCTGAGCTTCCACATCATAAATATGCTTAATGATCTATTTTATTAAGTAATTCAACAATTATGGTAGTAAAAAAATTTTTTTTTCGCTTATGTACTCGATATTATACAATTTCCTGTAGGATTTTGTTCTATTATCGTCTATTTTTTTTGGGGGGGTGTTTTTTTTTAATTTATTTTTATTGGAAACAAATGGGATACATGTTGTTTCTGTTTGTACATGGAGTAACAGCATGCCATTTGCATATTCATAAATTTACATAGAGTAGTGATGTTTGATTCATTCCATTATTTTTTTCCTCCCCCCCCCACCCCTCCCACCTCTCTTTTCCCTCTATACAGTCCCTCCTCCCTCCATTCTTGTCCCACTCCCACCCCCCATTAAGTGTCATCAACTGCTTATCAGTGAGATCATTCCTCTTTTGGATTTTTGAGATTGGCTTATCTCACTTAACATGATATTCTCCAATTTCATCCATTTGCCTGCAAATGCCATAATTTTATTATTCTTTATAGCTGAGTAATATTCCATTGTATATATATACCACAGTTTCTTTATCCATTCATCAATTGAAGGGCATCTAGTTTGGTTCCATAGTCTGGCTATTGTGAATTGTCTATTTTTCTCAACCATACCTAGACAATTCTCTAGCTCATTTCTAGACAGCAAACAGATGTATCAGCTCCCTATTCTTTAAAAAAAAAAAAAAAAAAGTCACTTGCTTTTACTTTACATACTCAATCTTCAATCCACTCTACTTCCTCTCACCACATCAAATTTCGTGGATGTCTATTTCCTCATTCACTCAATCTCTCAATCTTCAATTCCATGATAACTAACACAGCTGTCAATCCTTTACCCCAACAATTGTTCTCTAGTCACCAATGAGCTCCTTTACTCATACTTCCCCACCTGCTTTAACTTTTGCTCCTCTTTGCACATGACTTAAATTCTGTTCATCCTTGAAGGATGAGTGGAGAGGGTAGCACAGATCTAGACAGGGCTCAGTGTGAAGCTAGCTTCAACAGTGATTACATTTTTCTGAACTAGTTGACTCAGGAACTGGTCTATCTTCCAAAGATATGAGTAAACTAGGGCAGGTTCTATTCTCAATCATCTTTATCTTCCCAAGCACATATACTCTGCCGTTTGCAGCAGAAAGCAAAGAGGTAAGGGAAAAGGAGAAGAGAAGAGAGGAAGAAAATACAGAAAGTAGTTCTACTCAGTTTTTATCTCAAAATACAAAGCAGAAATGCTAACCACAATGGAATTTCAATTAATGTTTGGTGACTCTAACTGAATATATGCCTATTTTCAAGGGGTTTTGTTTTGATAAATTTCATTTAATATTTACATTTAAATTTCTAAGAACTGTACCTTTACATTAAAGTTCTGATTGTAAGAGACATACTGTCAACTACAATTACATCTGCTGACTTATTAACAAGCAAATTCAAAGTTTTAGAAAGTACTAGGCAATGAAGAAGTAATATACTTTAGCATTCTTCAACTTCCTAGTGAGGGAGTAGAGCTGGGAAAGGGGTGGAAAGAAAATATGGTAAGTTGGAGTCAACACAAATGAAATGGAAATAAAAAGAACAAAAGAATAATACTCAAGACTGAAGAGAGGGTAGTAAAACAGCTCCAAAATTTTCCTGCGACTAACTTTGAACTCTATGAAGAAATTGTCAAAAATGCGTTAGGTAAATTTTTTAAAATTTTTAAGCTTGATTTGTTGCTTAAGATAAAAAGAGCTGGGGAGATAGCTCAGTTGGCAGAGTGCTTGCCTGACAAGCACGAGGCCCTGGGTTCGGTTCCCAGCACCGCAAAAAAAATACAAAACCAAACCAAGAAAAAAAGAGAAAATATTAAATTTAAAAACAAAGTGGGCAAAACAAATTGCTTTAAATCAGTGCTTGCTTATAATATTTTAGTTAAAATCTAACTAGCACTTGGACACTTAACAGAAAAAAGGAAAGTATTCTTTTTAATTAAAAGAGGTCAAGGATAATTCCTGGAGAGAAAAAAATTCAAAATCACCAAACTATTTTATATAACTTAGAGTTCATTCTTTTTAGCTCCTATTCTCTGCCTTATTCCCAGGTTTCTATTACCTTTCATTGCTTTGAAATGTCAGTATTCACCAAGGTTCTATCCTCATCTTTTCTTAAGCATGTTCACTAAGCAATCCCATCAATCCCAAAACAATACAATGGTAAAGAGCATATCCTCCAGGATCAGATGTGCAAGTTTGATCCTGTCTTACCAAGTGTGTAACCTTAAGCAAGTTACTGAACCTCTCTGTGTCTCAGTTTCTTCATCAGAAAAGCAAGAACAGTACAGTACCAACCTTACATAGCTGTTGCAAGGCCTTAGTTAAATATATATTAGTCCCCCTTTATCTGCAGGGAATACACACACACACACACACACACACACACACATACATGTTTCTAGGCACAGTAAAGACTAGAAACAATAACTAATAATAATTATAATAATATACTATAATAAAATTGCCAGCATCACTACCCTTGGGTTTGGAACCATTATTGAGTAAAATAAGGATTACTTGACAAGCACTGCAGTTGATCTGATAACTAAGAGAGGTACTAAGTGACTAATGGTAGGAAGCATAGTGTTGATGTGCCAGACAACAGAACAATCCCAGTCCCATGTAGAACAGAATGAGGGTCTGTGATTTACCACACTGCTCAGAATGAACCGTTTATTTCTGGAATTTTCCATTTGGTATTTTCAGTCTATGGTTGACCACAGGTAACTGAAATTGCAGACAAGTGGGAACTACTCTACTGGTCAGATAACTCTTTTCATCAGTGTTTAACAGAAAATATATTCATGAATATTCTTGATTTTACACCTTTTTCCAATGACATATAGTCATTCCATGATCCTAACACTTTATAACCTTTGAAACCTGGTATCTTATTTTTCCTTTCTAGTAAATGTTCTCCCCTACTTTCTACCACCTGCCATCATTGAAGGGTTGTCATCTGAGCCTTCCAAACTCAACTAATTATCACCACACTAATCATCTACCACTGGATAACGGATTACTATAAAATGTACTGTAAAATAACAATAAACCTTTACTATCTCATAGTTCCTGTTAGTCAAATATTCAGGATCAGTGGTACAAAAGGCATAGGAAAATTACAATCATCATTTCTGTTCCAACAAGGCAGTCATTGGGCCATAGTACTTCTGAAATCCATCAGGTCACAGGCAATTCATGATTAGAATACAAGGCCTGATTCTGTCCTCTAGGCTCTTTACTCTGCTTTGTGACTCATCATTTCTTTTCCTTTGTTTGAAGCTGTATGATTTATTTCAACAAGCTTAAAGATCAGTGATACATTACTGCTTTTAATTTGAAGAGGGAAGGAGGGAACAAAGGAAGGAGTGGGAAATAGGGAGGAAGGGAAGAAAAATGTGTTTGACAAAACCCTTCTATGAGGCCACACCTTGGATCTTTCTGAGGTCTTCGAGGAGTTTAAAGTCAAACCCTCAGCTTCACCTACAGACCACATTTCCCCCCAAAGTGTCCTGGATTTGATCCTTCTCGGTAAGCATTCTTAACTTTATTATTATGCATAGGAAGAGCATGGGAATTTTCTAACTCAATAGTTCCTTGCTTCTTTTTAATGGCCTTTCCCCTTTACCTTATCTAGTTCCTTTTACATTCTACATATAAACAAAGAGAAACCAGGTGGCATCTTCAACATTCTGCTTAAAATCTCCTTAGGTACATTATTTAGTTCATTCTGTACATTTTTCCAATTCCCACGTTATTATAGGTAACAAAGCTGCTGAACTTTCTGCCACAAGAATTCCCTTTCATCAAATTTCTAGTAATATTTTTCTTACTACATCCAAAGCCTTCTCAAAGGCCAAACTTTTAGTAATAATCATGCAAGGTTCTTTGGGCTTTCACTAATGCCTGAAAAGTCTGTTCCTACTTCTGAATTTCAAAGACAGCCCTACACTTTTATTACAGGAAAATAAAACCATTCTGATACCAAATTCTATACTGAATAGCTAATGCTGTGTAATAGATTATTCCCCAAAGTTAGCACCTTATGTACAATGAACTTCTATTGTCCAGTTTCTGTGGGGTAACAAAAGCTAAGCTGGTTAGTTCTAGACCAGAGACTGCACACAATATACTGGCTAGGTCTATAGTCATCAAAAGGCCCTACTTGGGTTTGGGTCTGTTTCCAAGATGCCTTGTTCACATGGCTTAAAAGCTCATGATGGCCTTTGGCTTATAACTGCATTCTTAATGAGAAAAGGAGCCACTATAGCTTTACATAGCCACTCCACCTTTACATGGCTTAAGAAGATGTTTTTCCAAATTTTACACGGGTGTTGATGTTGTTTCTGAATTAGCTAGCATATCAACAGCTTATTATAACAAAGCTGCTTATAGGTAACAAAGCTGCTAAACTTTCTGCCGCAAGAATCCCCTTTCATCAAATTTCTAGTATTATTTTTCTTACCGCATCCAAAGTAGTAAGAATTTAAATTACGAAATATAAGCAATTAATAGTTTCACTGCAATTGTATGGATAGCCTGCTAAAAGCAGCTTTACAACATGTAAATACTCAGTAACAACTATCAAAAGATTAAGATATCTCAGTCAGAGAGGGATAATCTATAATTTGATCATCTTCCACTAGATATTTAAAGACCCTTCTGTTTTTGACACTTATCTTTAATCCTACTATCAAACCCATGCTTTGCATTTTGAATGAAAAAAATTAACAGATTCCATAAAAGCAGATATAAAACAAAAACGGTGTCTAAAAGGTAGGCTACATGAAAAGAAAAACAAACTAGAAAAGATAAAAAAAGCATACAAGCAAAGTAAAAACACAAGAGCAGAACCATTCTCAACGGGTTTAAAATTTTCCTGCCCACCAGGTACTAAAAAGTATTTTTTAAAGAATTCCAATAAATTTCTGAGTGTCAATAATAAACAAAATATGAAGTATTAAAGATTAACAATAAAGAAATCTTAGGTATTTTCCTGCCTCTACCCCTATCTTGAAAAATTACCTCAATTTTTTAAATCTGTAAAATAGATGGATCTAACATTAAGCAACTTTCAGTCTCTTCTAGCTAGAAATTCTAAATGCACTTGAAAAGAAATTCCAACTATTTTTCCAGATAAGTGATTGGAACTCAGCTGATTTAAATCATTAGTTTCAGAGTGTAGAATGAATTGGACATAATGTTCCTATGTTCATATATTAACATAAGACTAGTGTAACTCCACATCATGCACAACCACAAGAATGGGAAGTTATCTATGCCAAAATACTCTACTGTCATGTATATCTAAAAAGAACAAATAAAAAAATTAGGTTCAAATTCTCATAATGTGTACTCCTCATACACCTCTCATAAATTTCATAAATTGTTTTCCTACTCTGAAATTAATAGATAACAGATAGCACTACTGAATTATAGACCTTACTAAATTCTGTATCTATACAATATAATAAAATATTTACTCAGCAGAGTTCCATTTCCAGTTGTAATAACTTATATCAGACTAATCCTATGTATGAAATTTTAAAATATGCACAAAATCTGAAAAACAACTACTTGAAAGGACTAGAAACCAGCAAAAAATTGACAAAAACTGGAAGAAAACTGGTCCTAAAAGAGGAGTGCTACACAAAGTGAAATGAGCACTTACTCACATGGCTTTCATTTGAGGGGCTCTCCCACTCCACGGGATTAGGGTAGAACTACTAGAAGTCAGAAGGCAACAAGCTTACTAGCTTGGAGGTCAGATGATGACACTTAGAGCTGCCTGATGGCAAGAAAGTGACAGACATACCCTCCAAAACAAACACACTCATGTGGAGACAGGCCCCTAAAGTACACACAGGAACTCTGCCCAAATCTTGACTAATCACTGAACTGTGAATGTATGGGGAAGACTCCAGTGAGCTGAAACAGAAGGAAAAATATGGTGAAAAGCAGAGATTTAAGTTGTTCTTCATAACAGGCATAATGAAGTGTAAAGTTTTAATAGAAACGAGATAAATAACAGCTAGGAAAAAAACCGCAAGTCTTCAGAAGAAAATAAGTCTATACAATACCATAATGAAAACAGGAAAATATAATCATAGGCAAAGGAATAAAAGCAGTAACAGAAACTAACTTCAACAAAATCCTATTGCTGTAATTAGCAACAAAGACTTTAAGGCAGCTATCATAAAAATACTAAAGGACTTAACAAAAAATGATGGCCATGATAAATGAAGAGATGCAGATTATGAACTGAGAACAGCAGAAACAACCTATAAAGAAGCGAGTGGAAAAATTCACAATATAAAGTACAAACATAGCATAACTTAACACGTTAAAAGAAATTATTCAGGAAGAAGAACAAGGGAAAAAAGACTAAAAAAAAATGGACACAACCTTATTAACCTGTGACACATATATTGAGTAATATACATAGGTGTAACAGGAATTCTAGAAGCAGACACAACAGAGCAAAAAATGTTTCCAAAGAAATAATAGGCAACAACTTCCCAAGATGGATTAATCAAGAGAGTTCAATAAAGAGTCCAAACAAAGAAAATGGTGCCTAGGTATATCATAGGAAAAGTGTCAAAAAATATTTAAAACATTCTGAGAAAAATGACATAGGGAAACAAGAATATTAAAATAACAGCTGACTTCTCATCAGAAACAATGGCAGCCAAAAGAAAATGAAATGACATCTTTAAAGTGAGGAAAGAACACTATCAAATTAAAATTCTATATACAATGAAAAAAACCTTCAAAAACAAAGATGAAGACATTTCATAAATGAGTACGCTGGTCACCAATAAATATGCTCTAAGAGAAATACTAAGAAGTTCTTAAGGCAGAAAAAAAATCTCAGATAAAAATGAAAATCTAGAGGAAGAAATTTTTAAAACTGCAAATAAATAAATATGAAAGGTCATATTTCCCATGCTTTTCTTGAGGACATACAAATAAAGCATTGTAACATTATATCATGGAGATATAATATGTATGAGAACAACAGCACAAGGTACTCAGTGGTGGGGGTAAAAGCGAGTACAGTATTGCATGGGTCTTATATTTTACCTAAAATAGTAAAATATTAATCCAGTAAAGAATGTGATAAATTAAGGATGTGTAACATTGTAATCCCAAGAGAAGGGTTTCTCAACCTCAGCACAGTAACATTTTTCAACTGCCAATTTTTTTGTTGTGAGAGACTGTCCTGTGAATTATAGAATATTTAGCAGCATGTTCTAACCTCTACCTACTACATGCCAGTAGTAACCTCACTTCCATATCATGTCAATCAAAAATATCTCTAGGAATTGTCAAATGTCCCTAGGGATGAAAATCACTACACTAGAATAGTCACTAAATAATAAATACAAGTTAAAAGAACAGAACATCATTTCTCAGTTTTTTCCTTGGTTCACACCCAAGGACCTCTTCAGACTTTCCCTAATCACAGTGACCCTTCTCTGATCTATTTATACAGTATGACCCACTGGAGAGCCACAAACAATTATACCACCTAAGTTTTCTTTTGTACCCTACTCCAGGAACCAATTATGGCCTTTGAGGGAATTCTGACACTGAAAATACTGACACAGGAACATAAACAGAATACTAAAAAAAAACCCAACTTCAACTAACGCAAAAGAAGGCACAAAGTTATGACCCTTTTTCCTAAAGGGAACAACAACAAAAAAAAAAATTATACAACAGAAGACTAGTTATGGTTTGGATCTGAAATGACCCTAAAGGTCATGCACTAAAGGCTTGGTTGTCAGCCTGTGGTGCTATTGGAAAGTGGGGGAAATTTTAGGAAGTGCGGTCAAATAGAAGGAAGTTACATCACTGGGGATTGCACTTGAAGGGAATATGGGGACCCTGCACTCCCAAACCTCACACCCTACCCCACCTCCCTCACTCTCTTCTGTCTAGATCTCCTTGTGTAGCTTCCTGCACCACGCAGCCCCCACCATGATGGACTGTCTCACCCTGGCCCAAAGGCAACAGGGTAAACCAGTCATAGCCTGAAACCTCTGACACCATGAACCAAAAGGTTTTTCCTCCTTTTAAGTTATTTTCTCATATATTTTGTTGCAGCAGTGGAAATCTAACAAAGATCTGTCTTCAACTATATCAATAACAACATTATAAAATTTTTAGTAAGGGCGATCCAAGATGGTGGACTAGAGGGTGACTGCATCTCCTGTCGCTCCAGAACCCAGGATTCAAGAAGGGGAGGCATTGAGAGACTTGGACTAACATAGAACCAAGGAGTGAGTCTCCCTCCCCCGCCCCCCGGTTAAAGCTCGGCCTGGGCGGCAGGCCCGGAAAGGGGCGGCTTCTCAGAGCAGGGCAGGGCAGCTAGAGTCTTCCCCAGGCAGCCCTGCTCCCTTCGGCGGCAGGCTCCTTCCACGGCCAGCTTCTCAGAGCAGGCCGCCCAGTGAGAGCCGTTCTGCACAGAGCTAGCTCCAACTCCCAGAGCCAGTGGCGAGCTCCAGCCTGCAGTCAGCCTTTGGGACCAGGGAAGGGCAGCCAGAAAATTCTCCACGCAGCCCTGCTCCCTCCAGCAGCAGGCTCCTTCCACGGCCAGCTTCTCGGAGCAGACAGCCCAGTGAGAGCCTTTCCGCACACAGCCAGCTCCAAGCCCTGGAACCAGTAACAGGCTAGGGGCAGCTTTCATTGGAAGCACTGCATTATCAAGTTCCTCCAAGACGTCAGGCTACTGAAGGCTAGGAGGTGATATACTAGAAATCCACAGGGAAACTATAAGCCAATAGGGGAAATCTGCAATATCTCAGAGTCCCACTGATATCTGACCAATATGAGAAAACAAGGGAAGAAAATGTCCCAAACAAATCTAGATACTATATCAATAAAACCCAATGACAGCACAGCAGAAGAACTGTCAGAAAGGGAGTTCAGAATGTACATAATTAAAACAATCAGGGAAGCAAACGAGGAGATGAAAGAGCAAATGCAGGCATTGAAGGAGGAGATGAAAGAGCAAATGCAGGCATTGAAGGAGGAGATGAAAGAGCAAATGCAGGCATTGAAGGAGGAGATGAAAGAGCAAATGCAGGCATTAAATGATCGCACCAATCAACAGTTAAAAGAGCAAATACAGGAAGCAAGAGATCGTTTCAAGAAAGAGTTAGAGATACTGAAAAAAAAAAAACCAACAGAAATCCTTGAAATGAAGGAAACAATAAACCAAGTTAAAAACTCCACAGAAAGCATAACCAATATGATAGAACACCTGGAAGACAGAACCTCAGACATTGAAGACAAAATAATTAATCTTGAAAACAAAGTAGACCAAACAGAGAAGATGGTAAGAAATCATGAACAGAATCCACAAGAATTATTGGATATCATGAAAAGGCCAAATTTAAGAATTATTGGGATTGAGGAAGGCTTAGAGAAACAAACCAAAGGAATGAACAATCTATTCAATGTAATAATATCAGAAAATTTCCCAAATCTGAAGAATGAAATGCAAAACCAAGTACAAGAGGCTTATAGGACACCAAATATACAAAATTACAACAGACCCACACCAGGGCACATTATTATGAAAATAACTAACATACGAAATAAAAACAGAATTTTAAAGGCCGCGAGAGAAAAGAATAAATTACATTCAGGGGGAAACCAATAAGAATATCAGCAGATTGTTCAATCCAGACCCTAAAAGCTAAAGGGCCTGGAACAACATTTACCAAGACCTGAAAGAAAACGGATGCCAACCAAGAATCTTATACCCAGCAAAACTTACTTTCAGATTTGACAACAAAAATAAGATCCTTCCATGATAAACAAAAGCTAAAGAAATTTACAAAAAGAAAGCCAGCATTACAGAACACTCTCAGCAAAATATTACATGAGGAAGAGATGAAAAGCAACGATTCAAATCAGCAACAGGAGGAACTAGCCTAAAGGAATAGCCAAAGAAAGGAGAAACCAAATCATGTCAAAAAACAAAAATGAGTCAAATGACTGGGAATACAAATCATATCACAATAATAACCCTGAATGTTAATGGCCTGAACTCATCAATCAAAAGACATAGACTGGCAGATTGGATTAAAAAGAAAAATCCAACAATATGCTGCCTGCAAGAGACTCATCTCATAGAAAGAGGTACCCATAGACTAAAGGTGAAAGGATGGGAAAAAACATACCATGCACACGGACACAGCAAAAAAGCTGGAGTATCCATCCTCATTTCAGATAATGTGGACTTCAAGCCAAAACTATCAGAAGGGATGAAGAAGGACATTACATACTGCTTAAGGGAACCATAAATCAGCAAGACATAACAATCATAAATATCTATGCCCCAAACATTGGCTCATCCATGTATGTCAAACAAATCCTTCTCAATTCCAGAAATCAAATAGACCACCACACAATAATACTAGGCGATTTTAACACACCTCTGTCACCACTGGATAGATCTTCCAAACAAAAATTGAATAAAGAAACCATAGATCTCAATAACACAATCAACAATTTAGACTTAACCGACATATATAGAATATACCATCCAACGAAGAACAAAGACACTTTCTTCTCAGTAGCACATGAATCCTTCTCTAAAATAGACCATATTTTATGCCACAAAGCTACTATTAGCAAATACAAGAAGATAGAGATACTACCTTGTATTCTATCAGATCATAATGGATTGAAATTAGAAATAAATGACAGAATAAAAAACAGAAACTTCTCCAATACCTGGAGATTAAATAATACACTATTATATGATGAATGGATAACAGAAGACATCAGAAGGGAAATAAAAAAATTCTTAGAAGTAAACGAGAACACCGTCAGAGTGCGCAGGGCTGCCTGGGGAGACTCTACCTGCCCTGCCCTAATCTAATAAGCCGCCTGAATCCGGGCCTGCCACTGGGCCGAGCTTCACTGGGTGGGGGAGACTCACCCCGTGGCTCTATTTTAGTCTGAGTCTCTCAGTGCCTCCCCTTCTTGGATAAAGAAACTGTGGCATATATATACAATGGAATATTACTCCGCCATGAAGAATGATAAAATTATGGCATATGCAGGCAAATGGATGAAATTGGAGAATATCATGCTAAGTGAGATAAGCCAATCTCAAAAAACTAAAGGAGGAATGATCTTGCTGATAAGCGGATGAGGACATATAATGGGGGGTGGGAGGGGTTAGCATTAGGGTTAGGGTTAGGTTTAGGGTTAGGGTTAAGGAGTGGGGCAAGAATGGAGGAAGGAAGGACTGTATAGAGGGAAAAGAGGCTTGGGAGGGGTGGGGGGAAGGAAAAAAAGAATGAATCAAACATTACTCTATGTAAATTTATGATTACACAAATGGTATGCCTTGACTCCATGTACAAACAGAGAAACAACATGTATCCCATTTGTTTACAATACCAAAAAAATTTTAGTAAGAAGCATAATTAAGAAGCCAATTGTGGAGATAAAAGGAATATTTAAATCTAAATATTTACTAAATATTTATGAGGCAAGAAAACAAGAAAAAAGAAACAAAGACTAAATGGCATATAAATTCAACCCTATCTATTTCATTAAATATGAATAGTATTGACAATGCCCAATTAAAAGGTAAAGACTGTAAAATTAAATTAAAAAAAAAAAAAAAGGCAAGACCCAAACATGCCATCTATAAGACAGACATCTTAACACAAAATGATGATAGGCTGAATATAAGAAGACATTTGAAAAAGATTTGTCACAAAAAGTCTGGAGTGGTTATATTAATATCAGACATATTGAATTTCAAAACAAAGCATATTACCAGAGATCAAGAAAGACATAAGCAGCAAAAAAGCAATATAGCAGTAACATCTAATAAATAAAGATGCACCTACTAACACAGTTTCAAAATATATAAAGCAAAAAGGCAGAAATAGAAAAACAGATAAACTAAGAATCATAGTTGGGGATTTAGAACTCTCTCAATAAGTGATTAAACTAGAGGGAAAAATAAATACATCCGCCAGAAATTATATAGAAGACATAACCCACTAGCAACCATCTTGACCAGGCTTTTAAAAACAAAACACCACACCCAAAATAACAGAACATTTAGACATATCTCCAGTGGTGGACCACTGGACAAGGAGTAGAGTCCAAATGACTGAAATCCTACAAAGTAATTTCTATAATTATAACCAAATACAGAAATCAGTAACACCAAGATATCCAAAATTCCCTACATATCTGAAATTAAAAAACACTATTTAAATACCCATGTGTCAAAGAAAAAAAGCAAAAGGTATGTTAGAAAACTTCTTGCACTCAATAATAATGAAAATACAATATATCAGTCAGGCACAGTGGTCTACTCCTATAATCCCAGTTACCCAAGAGGCTGAAGCAGCAGGAATTCAAGTTTTAGGCCAGCCTGGGCAACTCAGTGAGACCTTGTCTTAAAATAAAAAGGGCTGGGAGCATAGCTCAGTGTTAAAGTGCCCCTGGGTTTAATCTCCAGAATGGGGGAAAAAAAGAAAATACAATATATCAAAATGTTATGCAATACAGTAAAATTAATCTGTAGCTTTAAGTGTTTATATTTTTTGAAAAAGTTTTAAAATAAATAACTTTCTATTTTAAGAAGCCATAAATAAACAAATTAAAATGATAAAGAGCAAAAATAATGACATAGGGAAAAAATAATAAAGTTAACAGCAAAAAGTTGGCTCTTTGAAAAGACTAATAAAATGGATAAGCTCCTACTAAAATGATCAAAAGATTACATAATTTGCCAACATCAGAATTTATTAAGGTGATCTATTATTATAGACACTGTAAACATTAAAAAATGAGGGAATATTAAGAAAATCTTTTTTAAAAAAAGCTTTATGTTCAATAAAGATAAAAAACTTGGATGAAATGACAATCCCTGAAAAATACAGATTTACTGAATGAACACAAGATGAAACAATTTATAAATACTCCCATGCCTACTAAAAAAATTTATTATAAAAACTCCTCCCACAAAGAAAGCTCTAATGGAGTCAGATTGACCAATAAATTTTATCAAACATTTAAGGAAGAAATACAATCTATCTTGTGCAAATTCCTTCAAAAATAAAGGAAGTAAGAATATTTTCCAGGCTATGTGAAAACTACAGATTAATACTCATAAATGGATGGGGGGAAAAAACAGGATCCTTAGCAAGATATCAGTAAATCCAAACTAGCAATATGTTTTTTAAAATACATGACAGGGGCTAAGAATGTTGCTCAGTTGTAGAGCACTTGCCCTAACATGCACAAGACCTCAGGTTCAACCCCCAGCACCACAAAAAACAAAATTTAACAAGTAAGCAAAAAATACACGACCGCCAAGGTGGCACATGCCTACAATCCCAGCAACTCAGGATTATGAGACAAGAGGATCTCAAGTTCCAAGCCAGTCTCAGCAATTTAGCAAGACCCTGTGTCAAAATAAAAAGTTAAGCACTTGCCTAGCATATACAAAGCCCTGGGGTCAACCCCCAGGACCGGATGGGGGGGGGGGCACACATAACCAGATAGGATTTATTCCAGCAAAATAACCACAATGATGTACCATGTTAACATATTAACATAGAAAAAAAATCAAATGCTCATTTAAACAGATGAACTAAAATCTTCTGGGAAAAAACTGAAGTCATTAATGATAAACAAACAACAACCCACCCAAAACAACAACTATCAGCAAACCAGGAATAGAAGAGACTTTGTCAACCTAATAAATGGCAGCAATGTAAAAGTAACAAATAGCTAATATGATACTGAGTGGTAAAATAAATGTTATCCCAATACAAAAAAAGACAAATGAAAAAAAAAATTCACTCTCACTACTTTCACTGAACATTACATCAGAGATCCTACCCAGAGGATAAAATTAGAAAAGGAAATTAAAGGCATAAACATAACCACGGATCTTCACAGATGACTTGACCATCTATGTAGAAAATTTTGAAAGTAACTTACGTTAAGGGCTGGGGATATACCTCAGTGGTAAACTGTTGGCCTAGCATGCAAAAAGCCCTGGGTACCAACCCCAGCACAGTCAAAAATTAAAAATGTAACTAACATTAATAAGTGAGTTAAATGAAGCTGCAAGTTACTAAGTCAACACAAAAGACTCAAGTGAATGGGAAGAGCTAAGTATGTGTCTGTAACAGCAACTTTACAATTCTATAATTAACTCCAGACTGCATATAAAAGCTTTTCACTTGGTAGTTTTCTCCATTTGGCTCTCCAGGTTAAAATTTTCACAATGAATATATGGAAACTAAAAGAAAAATAAATTTCATATGACTGTAAATACATTAGTTAAATCTCAGAATTTCAATGCCATTAGAAAATAAATTTAATTTTCCTATGTTTATCCTCCTTTTATAACCTCAACAGTCAGAGTGAGCTTCTCTAATTTACTATGTGGTTTACACAGTCACTACCACAGCTCTTTACACTTAATGGAAAAAGCTTGCTGATGGGTAGTAAACAGGAAACCATACTGTCATTTTCTTTTCCCTTAATCACTTTATAATTTATTTCTAATCACTTTGAGAATAAAACATGAACAAAAGGAACACAAGTATGTACACAGAAAAGGAGAAGAAAAGGCCCTCAGACTTAGATAAGCATCCCAAAAGTGTTTTATTTTCCACTACCTACTAAATTTTACTAGACCACAACAATCACACACTACAATAATTCAGTTCACAATCTATGTTGCTAATGTATATTTTGCATGGCAGAATTGTTATCTTGTGAGACAATTTATAAGCATAAAAAACTTCTAGCTTAGAACTACCAAAGTACTAATACTGTGCTTCATCTAAATAAAATATTTCATAGACGATAAGACAAATAGCATTCAAAGGACAAACTTTATAGACATCCCTGAACTGGAAATCACAACAACAAGATAAAACAGGAAGAAATTTGTTTGAAAGCACAAATTGGTTACATAAAGAAAACACAATAGTTCAATTTGTCTTATATTATTACAACAAAAAGTATACATGATTAACACATACATGCAGCATTTTCATCAATCAACATGAAGCTACTAGGGAGGCTGAGGCAAGAAGATCACTTGAGCCCAAAACTAGCCTGGGCAACACAGAGAGACCCAGTCGCAAAACCTAAATTTGTGTTTTGTTTTTGGCTTTTTAAAGCTAAAACCACCTCTTATATCTGTACCAATTTCAAATCAGTCACATCTTGAATTGATTAATAAATAATACATTAGATTTTAATTAGTTATCAAGGAATTGACTTTCCACATTTATAACAGACTACATAATGCTATGGTTTGGGTGGGATCTGAATGACCCCATTCACCTACTGTGAGTGGAGATTTGGTCACCAAGGTGGCACTTTGCCAAGGTAGTAGAAATTATGGAACTGGGTCCTCAGGAGAACATCCTTGGAAGGTAGTTCACATAGAACCCCTTTAGTTCTTTCAACAGGATTGTTACAGAGGGAATAAGTTCATCTTCTCCCATCCTTCCTCTGATCCTGGTTCCAGACGTGATGGTCTGTGCGGCCCACCATTACCATCTGCCATCCACCATGAGACCTTTACCAAAAATGAGTTCTTGTAGATGCTATGCCACTGAACCTCCAAAATTTGTGAGCCAAATAAACCTTTCTCTTTGTAAAGTAGTCCAGGTACTTCATTATAGTATTGAAAAACTATTTCTAAGGTTTTAAAGAAACAGTATTATTAAGCAAATAAAATTTTATAAATTTTAATAAGTCTGATTAATATTATTGCAATTTACTTAACTTTATGATTAAAGCTTTAGCATTTAAAAGGTTAACTTTCCTACTTTATTAAGGAACTTTTTTCACAGCAAATACTACCACTGGTCATAATGCAACTAAGCAAATAGAAAAAGCAAAACTTTTCACATAGTCATCTAGAACAAATCTACAGATCTACAGGCTAATCTCTGAAGTAGATAATTTAATAAGACAGCTATTTGTGTGTGTGTGTGTGTGTGTGTGTGTGTGTGTATGCAGATGCCTCCTATGCTAATGGGCCGCCAAGTTGTAAGGTGCTCTCCTAGGTCTACCAAGGAAGAAAATGCAGACAATACTTTTTTTTTTTTTCATACCAGGGATTGAACCCAAGGGCACTTTACCACTGAGCTAAATTCTCAGCCCTTCTTATTTTTATATTTTGAGACACAGCCTCGCTAAGTTGTTGAGGCTGGTTTTGAACTTGCAATCCTCCTGACTCAGCCTCCCAAGTCACTGGGATTACAGGTGTGCACTATCACACCCAGTACAACAATACATGATGTTTTTTATTGTTATTTCTATCACCAACAATACTGTGTTCATATATTATCTCAATAAATACCATTTTTTTCAACTGCTCCAGAAAAATACAGAAAAAAAAAGTTTCATTATTGACATATTACTAATAACCAAGATCAGGAAAGAATTTATCTTACATAATATCAATATTTAAGACTTTTGTTTTCTTTTTCCAAGAAGGTATTTACTGAAAAGCAACTTATTCACTTAAAGTACAAATAAAATCAGACTATATCTAGAAAGGAGCTAACTAAAAAGAACTGATTCAAAAACCTTTGCCACTTGCTCCTCAAGGCATTAAGATCCAAGATATACAAAGAGCTCAAAAAACCTAATACCAAAAAAAAACCCCAATTAATAAGTGGGCAAAAGAACTAAAAAGGCACTTCTCAAGAGACGAAATATGACCAAACAAATATATGAAAAAATGTTCAACATCTCTAGCAAATAGAAAAATGCAAAGTAAAATCACACTGCAACTTCATATGACTCCAATCAGAATACAAGTAATAATAAATGTTGAGGATGTGGGGAAGGGATACACTCATACATGGTTAGTGGGACTGCAAATGAGTACAACCACTCAGGAGAGCAGTATGGAAAGTCCTCAGAAAACTAGCAGTAGAACCACATGCCCCAGCTAACCCCTCCTCAGTATATATCCAAAGGATTTAAAATCAGCATCCTACAGTGATACAGACACATCAACATTTATAGCTGCAGAATTCACAATCATTAAGCTATGGAACCAATCCAGATGCCCCTCAACAGATGAATGGATAAAGAAAATGTGGTATATATACACAATGGAGTATTACCTATAAAGGAGAACAACTTTATGGCATTTGTTGGTAAATGAATGGCACTGGGGACTATAATACTAAGTAAAATAAGTCAGTCCCCCCCAAAAAATCGAAGGTCAAATGTTTTCTCTGATATACAGAAGCTAATCCATAATTGGTGGGGGGGGATAAAAAAAGAAGTAAGATCATAAGATCAGAGGAGTAAACAAAGCGGAATGAAAGGGAGGGAGGAGGGATGGGATAAGGAAAAATTGGTGGAATGAATCTGACTTAGTTTTACTATGTATACACACGAATACACCACAAAGAATCTCACCATCATTTACATCCAGACACTAATTAAAAAAAAAAAAAGAAAAACTATAATAACAAAAAGATCAACAGAAGCCAGGTGCAGTGGTGTATATCTATAATGCCAGCAGCTCAGGAGGCTGAGACAGTAGAATCACAAGTTCAAGGCCAGGCTCAGCAACCTAGTGACAACCTATGCAACTTAATGAGAACCTATCTTAAAAATAACAAATAAAAAAGGCAAGGGTGTAATTCAAGGGTTAGGCACTCTGGGTTCGGCACTCTGGGTTCAATCCCCAGTACCAAAAAAAAAAAAAAAAAAAGAAAGAAAAATCAATAAAGTAGAGGAAAGGGAAATACTAGGGACTGAATTAGAACAAATATTCCATGCTTTTATAATCATGTCACAATATCTTAATGTCATATGCTAAAATACATATATATACATATATATGTAATATTTACCAAAAAATAGGGCTTGAGAAAAAGTACTAATATTCAAAGTAAGGACTACAATTATAACTTTTTTCCCCCCTTTGGGTTCTGGAAATCAAACCCAGGGCTTCAAGTATGCTAAGCATATGCTCTATCAATGAGCTACATACTCAGTCACAAATTTTATTATAGCTTTTCCATATCATTCTCCTTTATTAATAAAATAAATAATTTTAAAACACTTCCCTACACAAATTATCTCATAGTGCTTACAACCATACTGTGAGGTAGAGAAAGGCAGATACTATATTTATTTTCAAATAAGTTCAAAAAATGCAGGTGATAATCATCTGCCTGGGGTAAATAGGCAGTAAATATTATAATGCTATTTTAGGAAGAAATTCTTCAAACCAAAATTGAACCAAACAACAAGAGGCTCTTCCATGAAATTTATTTGACTAAAACACAAAATACTGTAAAGTATATTAAAATAATACTGAAAAATATCTAAAGGAATAAATTAAGAATGGTAGAGAGAAGGAAAATGTTAAATTTCATTTCCCCTAGCACTTCACCTAATGCTTTCAAGAGTATAGTTCAATATTACCTTACCATCACAAATACTAATTTAGTCAGTCTAACTTGTCATAAATACAGAAGAAAGCTATAAAAATAGAGGACTAACTATCAGTAAACACTCTCCCTCACTCAGAATTATACAGGCAAACAAGTATCATATCATCAGATACCAGAAGAAAACTAACATCACCAAAAAAGTATCACAATAAACAAACTGAAAGTTACTCAAAGTGGAGGAAAATCTCCAAAATAAAACTTAATGAGCCCAGCATGGTGACTCAGTTTTGGAGCCTGAGACAGGAGGATCACAAGTTTAAAGCCAGCCTCAGCAACTCAGTGAGGCTCTAAGCAACTCAGTGAGACCTTGTCTTCAAATAAAATATTAAAAATGGCTAGGGATGTGGCTCAGTGGTTAAGCACCCCTGGGTTCAATCCCTAGTACCAATAAATAAATAAACAAACACATACATACATACATATATAAATAAAAATAAAAAATAAAACCTAGTGAGTATCCTAAGATTAAAGATGATAGCTGTTAAGCACAGGTGACTATGAAGTACAAGGAGTTCCCAGATACATAAATAGCTGAAATCAATAATTTAATAGGGACAGAAGAAACAGTCAAGGAAATTGTCCAGAACAAAAGTTTCTTTCTTTAAAAAAAAAAAAATTAAAATATGGAAAATCAAAATTTCAAAATAATAGAATGATTCAAATCTCAGAAAATAAATAAGTAAATAAATACAGAGACTATACAAGGGAAGAAATTTAAAAAGATATAAAAGATTTCCCAGAACAAAGAAACTTCATATTCAAAGGTTCCACCAAATTTTTTACAGATGAATAAAATAAGGACATATTCCTTAAATTTCCCAATTCCAATGATGAAAAGGCATCAACACAAAAAGCCTTCAGAAAACATAAACAGATTACTACCTAGAGATAAAACTTCTTATTAGTAAAACTGGCCATTGAATGCAACCTTCAAAATTCTGAAGGAAAACAACTTTAAACTTGAATTCCACACCCAATCAAGGTCTGTATCAGGTGTGAAAGCAAAAAGGATGTTTTCATTTTGCTAAAAAGCACTCACATACAGTCCTTCTGAAAAATTAATTCAGGAGGACCTCTAGAAAATTAAATGAACCCAAAACAAAAAGACATGAGGTTCAAGAAAGCAAAGAACTTAATGGAGAAATAAATTAAATAATGTGACATTAACTGAGCATGATATCCAGAAAAGTCAATTCATATTAGAACTTCAATGAATAGTATGATTAAAAAGCGAACTAAACAAATTATTATGATGAAGTCATGCACTCTTCTACCAAAAAGGGGAAAATATGGCAATTAGAAAGTCAAGGAAAAAAGTGTTATGGTTCAAACTAGAAGCAAAACTAAATTTAGAAAGGCACAATTTTGAGTACCAAGAGAGTATAAGAAACTCCTTCTTTCTCTAGGATCCTATCGTACCACTTTTTTAACAATATGTATTATTTACATAATTGTATTATTTACTGCTTTTCACAATCAACAAATATAACTATGGTAAATCTTGACAAAATATATGTCATAGTTGAATTGAGAAGGAAATATGAGGAATTCAAGGGAAAGATGGCAAGGGTTCCTAATTTTTCACAACTTGTAAAGTGCAAATTTAGACATAATGTCTAAATATTTTCTAAAATGGTCCAACAGCTTGTCATTCAACCACAGTCAACAAAAATTTAAAAGGGGGTGAACAGGTGTAACAGGTATTAAAAGTTCTTCATTTTTCAGACTGAAAATACACAAGATTATGTAAGAATGGTTAGCCACAAATAAAATTCAATGTATTATGTACCAATTAGGATAATGATCAGGAGAAGAACTGTAAAAAGTTTAAAATGATTACCTCTGAGAAGAAAAACTAAATGAAAGAGGTAGAAGGATCTTCACTTTTCAATCTACATCCTTCAGTACTATTCGAAATCTCATATTTATATAACTATTCTCAAAATAAACAGACACACATACCACAGAATCCCACTTCTCTGACCAGTGCAGAAAAAACAGCCAAAAATTCTTATTCATTTTTTTCTATATCCCAAGCACTAAATATGAATCTTCTATAAGTTCAGACAAGATGCAATTAATTAAATAGACTCAAGAACCACCCTAAACTCTTAAAAAATATACATACACAGTGACAGATTTACATTTGTGTTAGGATTGTCAAATACATCATATTCATTATATCATTTAATCTTCACAACATAAATTTTAGAGGTAAGCAAAACTTTAAAAGGTTTATTATTTGCCACCCCCTAAAAACAAGGTATGAAAATTAATATAAGCAAGTTTTAAAAAATTTTAAAACTTTCATAAAGCACTAAAATCTGAAAATCTGTAAATGCTTTCCAAATTTATGAGAATAACAGTAAAGAAAATTTAAAGACCAAATGGTCAGCTACTTTGGAAAACAGTTTGGCAGTTTTTATAAAGTTAAACACACACTTCTTACAAACACTTACTTACCATATGACTCAGCACTCTCATTTCTAGTTTACTGCACAAGACAAATGAGAACATCATACAAAGACATGCATTCAAATATTCATAAGCAGCTATATCATAACAGACAAAAACTAGAAAAAGCCAAAATGTCCATCAACTGTTAAACATGTTACAGATAAAGAGTGATATTTCCAGACCTTGGAATACTACTCAACAGTAAAAAAGAACAAACTAATAATATTCACAATAAAATCTTGAAAGTAGTCTGTCATGTGAAAGAAAACACAAAAACTAAATGATTCCATTTAATCAAAATTCTAGAAAAGCAAAATCATAGTAAGAAAGCAGATTAGTGGTTGCCAGGGTTGAGGGAATGAATGAGAATTATTAACTACAAAAGGACATGAAGGAACTTTTTAGGGTGATAGATATGTTCTACATCTTGAATGTCTGTTACACTACATTTGCCAAACTTACCAAAGTGTACCTTAAAATTGTTTAATTTTATTGTATTGAAAATCATCTCAATACAGCTGATTTAAAAGTTCAATAATATATAATCACATTTAACTATTGACAACGGCTTTTCAGCAAAGGTATTAACAACATATTCAAAGAATATGAAAATCAGTATTTAAAAGGTACCTTTAACCAGAAAACAGGCATACAAGAACTAAAAAGTCCTAAGAATGGACCAGTCCTCATCCTACTCAACTTAGCCATGTGGGTAAACAGTAGTTGACTAGCACCCAGTCTAAACTCTACATTTCTAGTACACAATGATTACATAAGCAGGTAATCTCACAGATAATAAACTAGGCTTTACATTAAGAGTTCTTTAATAATAAAAATAGTAGTGTACTCTTTACCTAGAGTGAACAGTAAATACAAAAAAAAAATGAAAAATAAAAATATAAAATTCAAAGAAAACGTCTCTCATTTGGACTTCTACCTCAGGACTTTACAAATCTAACTTATGGGACTGTTTATCCCATGAGTTTGTTGGTGACCCCTTCCTGTGCCACCTTCCAAATTGGTTTAATGAATACTTTTATTTGTATATTTACATGTCATTAAATAATGTAAGAAAGACCTTACCTACATATTAAATGACTTTAAAGCTATCTGTGGCCATCAAAGAAAAATAAAGCACTAATATATATGCACATAATGTACCAAAAAGTTAAATCTAGTTTTATAACTAGACTATAAATTATCAAAGTCAAGAATTAAAAAGAAATCCCTAAAGAAGAAGCAAAATCCTTACATACATTTCATTTCTCTCTTACTAGACAGAGCATGTCACAGTTTGCTTTAACAGTTTCAGGGGAAAAAAAAAAATCAACTTCCAAGACACCACTCACTGTTTAGCACGCTTACCAACCATATCATTTTTGATTCTGTTGAGCACTTACCCCTCTTCTGAACCCAACCTTCTTTCACAATGGTAACATCGCTCATGATGGCTCCCCTCTGAGCCCCAAACTTGGAGAAATGGTACTTCGTGGTATCAGCTTTAGGGTTTGGATTCTCTGCTGCTGCTGCCCTTCCCACTCTCTAGTGATGACTCAGCCTGGAAGGAAGTATTGAAGAAAGAATTTCTTTTTTTTCCATTCTTGCAACTCACACAGCAATAACAAACAACTAATTCTTTGTAAATGTCTTCAACTGGCCTGACCTCACATAAAAGTCTAGCTCTTCAAACTGGAAAGCTTATTTAAATATTTCTATAATGAATGCACTTCTCTGGTCTTATGACAGATTTCAAATGATAGTGAAACTTCCAAATCTAAGAGGTTACAATAAAATACATCTTAAGAAAACCACTGTCACACCTGTACAAACACATAACATAGAAAATTTAGGATGTGTCTGAGGTAAAGGGAGAAAATGAAAGTTAAGTGGCTTAAATCTGTTAATTCCACAAAGTTAAGGAAACAATCATGAATTTTTGTTTTGTTTTGTTTTTTGATTTTTTGGGTGCTGGGGATCGAACCCAGGGCCTTATGCTTGCAAGGCAAGCACTCTACCGACTGAGCTATCTCCCCAGCCCCATGAATATTTTTAATTGCTGTACTTTAAGAAAATACAATGTGCCAAGAAACCAACATTTATATATGTGTTCTTACTCTGCCTAATTCCAAGAATTATTTAGAGGGATTACAATGAGTACATAATATAAATCATTTGTTTTTTAAAGAACATGGAGAAAGTGAAACAAAGAGGATATGAAAGTAGCAAAAAATGAGTATTCAAGATGTACCAAGCATTGTTACTGGTGCTTACAGTTACCATTCTCGATAATCTCCACAAAAACCCTCTTATGGTACTATTAACTACATTTCATGATGGGGAAACTGAGGTTGACAAAGATTAAAAAGCTTTCTGGAGTTCAACAGATCTACTAAGTGATGGGAGTCAAGATGTGAACCCAAGCTGAATGACTTCAGAGTTAGAATTCTTTTTAAATATATTTTTAGATGTTGCTAGACCTTTATTTTATTCACTTATTCATTTGTGGTGCTGAGAACTGAACCCAGTACCTCACACATGCTAGGCAAGCACTCTACCACTGAGCCACAATCCCAGTCGAGAGTCTGCATTTTTAACTGAAAACTACATAGCCTTAAAATAAAAAAAAAAAAATCAGAGTAAAAGTCTTTATGTTTATGAAAGATGAGCCACAAATTTAAGGAAACTGCAAAGGGAATACAATAGGTTTAAATATTTACAATAAAAAAAAAAAAAAAGTTGCCTAGAAGGAATATAATGCCTCCAAGGACAAAAATCAGAAATTCATTCCATGGGTCTTCATAAGATACCAAACAATGAAATAATTAAAGTCCTTAAAAACATCCTTATATATAGTGATGAGTTTACAGGACTATTTCTTTTATTATTCTTTCAACCTAAAAAGGAATTAAAGGACAAAACTGAGTTAGAGCATTTCCACATTTCCAAAGAAATGGTTCAAGCACACTGATGTTATAGTGGTTCAAGAACAAAAGTATAAATCTTAGATAACAAGCAAAATGAATGTTCAGACTATATAACCATACTATTCTGCTAACTTGGGTTTTGATAAATAGAACACAGTAGTTAAGTTTAAGATGAGCTCCCTAACTAGTATTGAACTAGATTACAGGTTTTTCTCCACTGCAAATTAAGTGCTGAGCCAAATCATTTAGCAATCAAGACTCAAGACTAAACATCCTCTGAACTGCCTGACTAGCCTGATAAAGGCTCTACAGCTTAACAGAAGACAACCTCTTGTGCCATGGTACTGAAGGCAATACCTACAGGTAAGACAAGGACTACTCAAAATATCATAGATATCTGCTCCTGTAGAGTCAAAAAGGATATTACAATGTAGGTTTATTTTCCCAAAATATGTTTAATAGAATACTACACTACAGAAATTCTGGAAAATAAAAAAGAAGTTGGTCAAATAAGTTTAGGAAAATTCTACAAACCACATCCTTCTCAAAATATCACTAGCAACATATTAAATGTTCTAAATAAATATGTATAACTTCTTTATTCCAGCAAAGCCTAAACTGAATACCACTATACAAAATGTTCACCTATTTCAAGACAAGACCCATTTTACCACTAAAAAAGGCACCTCCCCCCAAAAAAACTTAAAAAGAATCCAATCATTATTTTGACTGCCTTAACACCCTAAAGAACCCAATGTGGCTACCTGGTTACATAACACAGTGCTAGGTAACTGAAAGGATTAACTCATTATACTACATAAATATTAAGTTAAATACTGGGGACACTCCAGTAAAATGATGTCTCCAAAAGAGTTGTACTCTTGTCTTTGGCAGTACTTGTAGCAAGGGGTCCCACATCTAAGACCATTCTTTGTGACTATAAAATTGTATAATCTGAGTTAAAGACAATTTTACATCTTATTCTTGACAGTGAAAGTAGACAAGAGATCAGGGAAATAATGAGTAATAACAAAAAATGTATATCCAATAAACATACTTCCTATTAAAATAATCTACATTATGATATCCTTATAAAGAATACAAAACAAAAAAGTATTTTCAAAATTAATTATTTTAAGTGGACATTTTATAATCAGAATCCTAAAGCTGGAGAGATTTGTACTTTACAGCTAAAGAAAAGGAAACCATACATATAATGTGATTTGCCCAAGCTCACACAGCCACTATATGGGAGTACCAAGAGCAGAAAACCAGCTAGGCATGGTGGCAGAATGCCTGTAATCCCATTGGCTCAGGAGGCTGAGGCAGGGGGATCCAGAGTTCAAAGCCAGCCTCAGAAATGGGAGGTATTAAGCAACTCAGTGATATCCTGTCTCTCAATAAAACACAAAATAGGGCTGGGATGTGGCTCAGTAGCTGAGTGCCCCTGAGCTCAATCCCCTGTACCACAAAAAGAAGTAGACAACCAACCATACATACGCTTTTTCCATTGGCATGACTCTGCTTCTTCAAAACAATACACTGCAAAACCCAGATCAACCTAAATTGACAAATTTTGTTTTGTAATGAAGTAGTTTCTAAAAACTAAATTTTTAGATAAAAGTTTTTTATTAGTGCTTATGTAAGATTTAAGCTGCTAAAAATATACATTAAATATTCAATCTTCATCACCAAGCATTAGAGAGATGACTTTATCCATTTGTATCTAAACTGTTAACCAAATTTGGTCCATAATCATAATATTCAGCTTTAAAAATTGCTTCTGGATATTTATTGGCTAAAATAATACCTTCTTTAAACATAACTTAAAAGATGAACATAACAAAAGATGTCATAGGTCCACTACTATGATCAATAGGTCAGAAATAAATCCTTTCACATATAAAAACAATGCTATTGACTCATAAGCAATAAACTATGCTCTCACCACAAGTCATCTGTCTTTCATGTTACTAAAAGCACTAGTCTATAAGATGAGCTGGAACTTTGCCATCTGTTTCCTAGGGTACAGCAAACTTCACCTCCTTCCTACACACCTGATTTCTATAGAAATGTTTTCTATCCAGTGAGTTAGACAAAATTTGGTTTATTGTTCTTTCAAGTCTATTGCATTAAACATTTTACTGTGGATAATCTAATTTTTCCTATTCTTATAAAATGTTTCACACAAAATTCACAGCAGATTCAATATAGAATTGATACAAAGCATTTACATTACAGGTATCTTCATTCAGGACTATCTGGAGAACTGAATGATAATAATTATTATATTTGAATATTTTATAATGTACAAAACAGTTCACATTTTTAATTTCACTCAATTACAACATAAATTAGTAAAGCAATTTGACAATGCCAAGGGCTTAGATTTTCAACAACTATGGAAAAAATGAAATAAGTGAAAGAATGAACAAAAAGGCAGTTTTAGATAAATAATTAAAAATAGAGGCTAGCTAGGCATAGTGGTGCACACCTGTAATTCCAGAGACTCAGGAGGTTGAGACAGGATCAGGAGTTCAAGGCCAGCCTCAGCAACTTACTGAAGCCCTAACCAACTTAGTGAGACCATGTCTCAAAATAAAAAATTAAAAGAACTGGGGATGCGGCTCAGTGGTTAAGTGCCTCTGGGTTCAATTCCCATTACCAAAAAAAAAAAAAAAAAAAGAAATTCCACAGTTTAAGCAAATAAATACTGTGAATCAACAGAGAGAATGGTATTATGCTATCTTAAAAACAAAACAGAATTCAAACATCATGGAATTTAAGTATGAATTTACACTATTTACATCTATGTAAATAATTCAAATTAAAATATTTTCTCCTATCCATTAAAGTGTGTTTCCTGCAAGATGAGCTCGTATCAGAATGAACCCAACTACCATGAATAACTATAAAGCTCTAACAAAATAAAAATAAAAATAAACAAAAAAGATGAGCTGGAACCTTGCCACCTGTTTTCTAGGTTAGAACAAACTTCACTTCTCTCCTACAATCCTAACTTTTGTAGAAATGTGTTCTATCCAGTGAGTCATAAAAGATAATTTTGAATTTTTCTTTTAAGCGTATTGCATTTAAGCCTATGCCTAGTCCATTAATTGCAAGGACTAGAACATATTAAAACTGTTCTCTTTTACTTGACATTTTTGGACAATTTTTGTTTTGATCATCAAGCTTCAACTCCAAACAAAAAGAAATCAGTACTACCCAAAAATTATCATGGGGGGGGGGGAAGGAAAGAACAGCATATTTGCTTAGTGATATTTAAAAATATTTTTAAAGAATATGTTTACATATAGCAATCAACCATGCAGTGTTAAGCAATAAACTTCAACCATGTTTTAGAATATGATTCACTCAAAAAAAATGTAATATACATTTACTCAAATATATATTGATTTTTCTACTCTGTGACAAGAATGATATTGAGTTAAGGTAATTATTTAAATATTTTCCAAACCTACAATAAAATTTGTCATCAAAGAGCTTTCACTTATATCATCTCATCTGATTCTACAAATAATCTGTGCAGTAGCTAATGCATCCACAATATTGAATCTAAGAAAACTGTGACCAATAATGCTGACATTATTTCCCCTCAGTTATCATAACAAGCTAGTAACACAAGTAACGAGAGTGACTACCTGCAAGTGAGGTCACCTATCAGTTTAATATACTTTCTACCCATTAACAACATATGAACTCTCAAACATACATAATATCTGCAGATAGTTCTGAACAATTTTTATATCACATCACCTTCCAAAAATCCAAGAAAGCAAAACATTTTAAACTACATGAAAAATTTAATAACTGAAGTATCACAAATGAAATTTGTGATAACACAAGACTAAAAGTTAAGTTGACATATAGTTAAAAGGTTCCCCCAGCAATTCTCTTTCATACAAATAAGAACAAACTTCATAGGATACTAATTTCCTATATGTTAATTTCTAAGTTAACTTTCAGAATAAAATCAGTAGCTTTCTTTAAAGTATAATTCTTCAACTTTGGCTATAATACTGTGTGAAATGTACTTATTCCTATCACAGTTTCTATATACTATATATATGGTAACCAAACTCAATAAGGACAACTAATGTTCAAATACCATGAAATATGCTATTTTTAAATACAAATGATGGTCAAGGATATCCACAATAAATTCTGTTTTTTTTCTGATTTCCAGAAGAAGGTGAAACTAATATATGCCATAATACATGAGGATATCAAACGTCTAATTCTAAGATAGTTTTTTCCTTTTGAGTTGTTACCTATTAAAAAAAAAAAACATCATATTCAGCCAGATGCCTGGTGGCACATGCCTGTAATCCCAGAAAAACAGGATCACAAGAGTTTGAGGCCGGTCTCAGCAATTTTGTAAGGTTCTAAGTAGCTTAGTAAGACCCTGCCTCAAAATTTAAAAAAAATAAATTAAGGGCTGGGCTGGGGGAGTAGCTCAGTAATAAAGCACCCAAGTTCAATACCTAGTACAAAACAAAACAAAACACCATATCACATTCAAAAGTGAGTTACATAAACCATATATTATATTTTGGATTTGTTTCCTCAGAGTACAATAACACACTTTGTGGAATTTTCTTAAAGCCCTCTGTCTTCCAGAAATTCAGATTATGATGATAAAATACGTGAAGAGATCTCACTTTCAGACATAATTATCAGTTCTTTCAAAATGTCACTTAAAGACTATAACTTCATAAACTCTAAAATACATCTACAAAACTATGAAGCATTTTCTCCTTTTTAGGGCATTTGAGTGCCATTTTAACCAATACATCCATTATTAAAATCATCAGCTTGTGCCTAGGTGATTTATTTAATATTCTAATTTGAAACAATTAGGAAAATGCTCATCAGATTCCTCTGCTTCATGAACTAAACCACTAAACAAGCTACTGAGCCAGGTGCTGTGGCACACACCTGTAAACCCGCTATTCAGGAGGCTGAGGCAGGAGAATCCCAAACTTGAAGCCAGTTTGGGCAACTCAGAGATGCCTGTCTGAAAATAAAAAAACTAAAAAGGGCTGGTGATGTAGCTCAATGATAGAATGCCCCTGAGTTCAATCCCCAGTTCCACAAAAAATAAATTAAAAAAACAAGCTTTTGATAAATTATCCTCCCCCCATTTCTCATATAAAAAGTGTTGCTTTTCTCTGTGTGACGGCACCTTGATAATACAGGTTAAGAACTACTAAAAGAACTTTAGTTATAGCTGGCCATATATTTCTAACATACATGTAAAATCATTCTAAAATCTGATTTGGAGACCATCCTAACCATAAAATAAAATCTATATATACACATTAATACAATTAATCTATGCTCCAGTAAATGCCAAGAATCATCTTTACAACTTTACCCCAGGTTAAACTGAGAGTTAACCACTGAAGTCTGATATCCTATAACAAAGTCCATCACAATGGTACATTAGACAGAGCACTGGACTAGCCAAGAAACTTGGTTCCCTGTTCCCAACTCTGCCCCATCCACAGTAATGCTGTATAAGGTCCCTTTAATTCTTTAATTTCCTTAATAATGAAGTGTTGCATTAGATGAACTCTAAGTAGCTTTATAATGCTTCCAAAACTAATATCTAATTTCTCAAAATTTGCTAAAAATCTACTTCATATATAGATGCATCATAAGTGACAGTATCATGATTATATATAGTCCTTGTACTCAAAAGTTGAATTAATAGTTGGGAAGATAAAGCATCAAACAGCAATTCAGACAAAATTTGGTCTAAATTCCATTATTGGCAAAACACTATTTTCCTTTCCTCTCATCCACCAGCCACACAAATATGGTCAGAGGCTTTCTTAATATAGGGGAGAAAAAAAAAATCTCACTTGAACATTCTGTTTTCTTTCAGTAAATCTATTTTCTCTGAAAATTAGCAAAATATACTCACTTAGAAATGTGAAATATCTGTGGTTGGTGATAAATATAAGCAAAGTATTGAAAAGAAGCAGAACTAAAAAAAAAAAAAAAAAGGACCTATAGTTCAAGAAGAATATAGTAAATGTATTCACCAAAAACTATTTGTACATTACCTGGCAGGAGAAATGAGTTTACATCTAATTTGATGAAAGACTACAAGGCTACAATAAAATATGTAAGCAGTAGAGGCATTCAATTTGGCATTTAAAACAACTGAAATGAAAAAGAATGTTAATGGGTCAGTCAACACACATTTTTTTTTAAACTATATTAACTTGATTCTGTGAAACTTACTGTACATCATTCAAATTTAACACTGTAAGTGTAAACTCAAAAAGCTAAAGAAAAAGTGATCCAGAATCAGGAAAATTAGAACAGATTTTTATGCCACAATAAGTATTTTTCTCACATGAAAATCACTTTCAAGAATGCAACAAGGGTTGCTGTGAAGACAAAGTGAATTAATCCATGAAATGTACATATAGCAGTGCCTGGCACATGACAAATACCCACCAAATACTGGCTAGTATTAAATGGAAATTGAATCTAGACCATGACAAAACATATGTTAACATCAGAAAATTAAGGCTACCCTTCCAGAAAAGTGTATGCTGTGTGAAACCAAGATTTTTAGAATACTAATACACATACTGAAATCTGGAGTTAAGGAATAATTTTAAATGATTTAAATGTTTTAACACAAATCTACAGAAATCACATGTACTAATTTCATATTATCTTAAAAATGGAAGCCAAAGTTCAAGACTGATTTGGTCAAAACAAAATGAAAATGGTTTTCCTGTTCCTGCATGTTGTTGTCTCGATCGAAATGGTTTTAAATTATTTAATGCTTCCAACTTTGATCCTATCAAATCATGGTAAAGATCCAATTAACATACTGTAAACAGTAGTTGCTTAATCATTTCAAGGACAAATTCCTGAACTAACAGGTATATCAACCAAGCAAAGTGTAACTACCTATCTTCACAAAAATATGCAGTCTAAAAGCTAAACTTCCACAAAAACAATTCATAAAACAGGTTCCTCTTTTTAAAGAAGCCCCAATGGTTGGAAATTTTCATGTTTAAATCAAAAGCTAGAGTTTAAAAAAATCTTAAATTTTTCCTCTGCACAGTCTTCATTTTCCCATAAGTTTAACCAACACTTTTTTAAGATTTGCAATGATTCTGAAAACAAATTCTTTCTCACCATAGCAATCTTCTGAATGAAATGTAAATATTTAAAGTTTTTACTCAAACCAGCCCCCAGTACACAGTCCACTCTAGTAATTTGTTAAACGAATAAAACCTTAAACTATTTCACAACTGTAAAATTACATAACCAAAAAAATCCAAAGCAGACCTTTAAATGTTCTGACATACACAACAACTATGGATCAATGTCAAGATTATTAAGCTAAAAATTAACTTTAAGTTGGAAGACAATTCACTAATCAGTAAAGAAAGGCTAAGCATGGAAGACAAAATGAATATAATTAGCAGTGTCACAAATTTTTTTGCATAATTAGCATGTACTTTTTAATTTTAAAATATTGTAGGAAAACATAGTATAGAAAATACACAATGCAACTGAAAACTAACCACTACCTGCTGTTCATCTAAATTCCAATGCTGTTTCATTCACATAATGTATGCTTCCCCTGATTTTAAAATTTGAAACTCAAACCAAAGATATTGGGGCAAACCAAAGATGTTGGGGTCAACCCAAGTATGAAAAATAAAAAGATCTTCAAAGGCAGTCAGGCTTATATCTTGACAAAGAAAACAGTTACATTATGTCTTCCCTATAATTGTATATTCAGTCAGCTGTTAAGGAAAAACTAGAAATTTATGAAGTAGCCACTTTCTAATAAAAAAATTCACTTTAGTCAACCACTTCCTAAATATTCATATTCACTTATACATATTTTTCAAATGATACTCATTATAAAAACGAATCATTTCTTAAATCATTTTTATTGAACTATTCCACCTTTAGTTTTTCCAACTTTTTCCTAAGTAAATACATATAATGAGTTTCTACTCAAAATGCGGTGGTTGTCTGGAGATTTATGGTTCTAATATAGAACACATGTCTAAGGAGATGATTAGAAGGAAATCATCAATGTATTAATTATGAATGAAAACATATCCTGTAGCTTCAAAAGTTTCTAAAAAGAATGTGAATATTTTATTATTGCTAGAAATTATTATAAATGCATAGGTTTCATTGTCGAGTTTCTGTTTGGAAACTATCAATAACAACCCATTGGGTTTTCAACCAAAATACCTCCCTGGCAAAATGAGTTTTATTCTTATACATTTTTTGAGGGAGAAATGTGAGCATCCTAGCTTTGACTTATGGGTAAGCATTTCCTCTGCTTTCAGAGGATAAACAACCAGTAAATAAAAGCACTGGAAAAAACCTAGCCCCAGAGTTTCAGTATCTCTAGCCTAACCGTAGATTCCCCGGAAATCCCAAACAAGGGGTGACCCCGCCTCAGCGTCAGGGTTATCACAGCAACCAGCGAGGCTTCAAGTTTGGGCTCAGAAGGGCCCCACCAGCATCATGGCTGATGCAGACCGATGCGCAGGAGGAGGTGGTGGACGAGGAAGAGGCTGGTTTGTTTACTTGCAGCCAGAGCCGCCGCCGCCGCCGCCGCCGCCGCCAGCAGCGACAGCATCAGTGTATCAGCCAAACCCAGCATCTTCCGCACATTTCTATTCTTAGCACACAACTCCCAAGCGGATCAAAACCCCACTACTATTAAAAACACAGACAAGTACGTTACCCACATCCCACACCCACACCCACCCACCCACCCACCCACCCACACACCCACACACACACACACACACACACACCATCAGCGCCGTCTTTTCCTTCGCGCCGGCGGCGGAGTAGGGTGGGAGAGGAAGGGGACCCCGGGGGACGCCGGTGCATCCTTGCCTTCACCCCACCCTTTGCGCACAGACCGCCCCAGCGCCAGGGCACGCGGCAGACAGCCCCCTCCCCCCAAACCCAAACACACTGACACCCGGCGCTACGTGTTATATAACCTCACCGCCGCCCCCGGCCGAGAGGGCGCCCCCTCCCCACGCCCCGCGGCCCGGACTGGGAGGGCCGAGGGGAAGGAGCGAGAGTTGCGCAGAGACAGGAGGCGCCGGGCCGGGGCAGCCCAGACACAGACGGTACCGCTAGGCCGGGAACACCCCTCCCCCGGCCCCCTGCGCACCACCGCCCCCCAGCTTCCCCAGAAAGTAAGGGGGTGTCGGTGTCATCCGCGCCGAGCATCCCCCGGCCTCCACACCCACACCCAAAGCGTCGGGTGACCCAGCCCCCGCCCACGCCCCCGGCGCGGTGACAACCCAGACACCCCCGCCTCACGCTACCCGGCCGCCACCCCCCGCCCGTGGCCGGCAGTGAGAAGGAACCCGGCCTGTGGGCCCGCGGGAGTGGAGGGGGGCAAGAGTGGGGGGCGGTGGCTGTTACCTGCAAAGGCGGCGGCGGCGGCCCCGCAGCTGTTCGGGCGGTGGCGGATGATGGAGCTGGGGGGGGCGGGGGGAGGAGAGGGGGCGACTCGGGGGTCCCCCCTCCCTCCTCCACCCCTCCTGTCCTCCCCCCACCCCGCAGAGCTTCTGGCCCCCTGGAGCCCGGTGCAGCCGGCGGGAGGGCAGGCGAAGGGCTGCAGGGGAGGGAGGGAGGGAGCCGGCCCGGCCGGGCGGCGGAGCTGGAGCGGGTGGCGGCGGCGGCGGGAGGAGGCGGGAGGAGGGCGGGCGGCGGGGGGGAGGAGGAGGCGGAGACTCTACATGGGAATCGGATATCGGCTACAAATTCAATTCATCACCAGAAAACACCGCTGGGCGGGGGCCGGGTCGCGCCGGCGGGGAGGCTACAGGCGGAGGCTCTGGGCCCCTGGGCGCGACCCGCACGGGGCTGGGGTCTGCGGCCTCGTCCGCAGGGCCGCGCCGCGCCTAAGGGACCCTGCCGCCACCTCCCCGCCCCCTCCTTCCTCCTTCGCGGGGCCGCAGTCGATCGGTTTTCGCCGCCGCCGCGGGGCTTGTTGTTGACTTTGAGGAAAACTCCTGACGTCAGGGGCTGGCTCTCGGCGACTGGCGGGAGCGGCTTCCCCGCGTCCCCGGCCCTGCCCGCCGCCTCCCTACCGGGCCCTCGTCCTCAGGCTTCCCCGTGCCCCCCAAACCCGCGGCGCGCCCCCTCTCCTCTCGCGAGATCATCCCCCCAGCCAGCCAGCGCCGCGAGCGGGGGCAGTCATTCCCGAGCGGGAAGTTCTGGGTTTCCCCGCGCCCGCGTGGCTCTCGGCCGACACCCGAGGACCGGCTGCAGAGGCTCCCCTCGCGCCGGCGTTCTTCCCACGGCCACCAGCCGTGGCTAGGGCGTGCGCAACCGGGCCTAGGAGTCTCTGTGGCTTCTTAGGGAGGTTGGGCCCGGCGCCAGGCCGAACCTGAAAGCCCCCTGGTGGGCGGGGCCCGACGGGGTGGGGGAGACCTGAGGCGGGGGAACGGACCCCACCCCCTGCACTCTGGGAATGGGGTCTCCGGATCTGTCCCGAATGCTAAACTGGTATGACTGTCCTAGCAGATATTACCAAGAATACCTTTCCGGGAAAAAAAATTTACCACACATTGTGTACAGGTTGTAGTGGAATCTTAATTCGCTCTTAAAATCACTAGGAAGGGTTTCTTAGGGATATTAGTTTTCATTGACTTCGAGGCAGCTATTACATTTACTAGGAAGATACCATTTCTTTCTTTTAAAGTTCATTGCCTAAGGATATGTGCAGTGGAGACACTGATTTTGAAAATGGTCATACATCATACTCCAGAAAGTTATGAAAGAAGTTTACTTTTTCTGAGACCGTTTTTCATCCTTTCCGGAAATACCTGCCACATAATTGATTATCTGGTTCTATCCTTGTTAAGGTATCCATGATTTTCTCCCACTGCAAAATTCTTGTTAATGCCTTTGGTTTCTTTCTGTCGAACTCCGACTCTGAACTTCCTTCTACTCCCTGTCCATTCTTTTATACTAAATCCCTGGATATTTATATGGTGAGTTGTATTCGAACGTCTAGGACACAAATTTTCTCTTAGGAAATGCATGTCTGTTGGGATTGTGGACTGAACTAGGAAACCTAATAAGAAAGAAAACGTGTTTTCTCCTTTAATAAGTGAAACTTTCTTTGCTTGAGCATTCTAGAACAAAACTTGCCATTTTAAGATCAAGTTTTGAACTGGGGATGTAGCTCCGGTAGAGCACTTGCCCAGTATGCGCGATGCCAGTTCTCATCTCTGCCAAAAGAAAGAGAAAAAGAAAATCCATATCAGAGTAAAGTACTCCATTGTTGCCTTTCCCCTTTTCTCATATTTCCCAGCAGACCATGAACTGATTAATAAACATAGGCTGTCCTAATTCTATTCAATTTATGTATAAAATAAACATGACTTATTCCCATAATTACCAATTCTAATACTCACACTTGGCAAAGTGGTATGGTTGCACTTTTCTTCCCAAATGGGTCTGGTTTTTATTATATTGTAGACCAATCCACTTTTTATTTTTAGGAATATGGTCCCGTGTGACACAAGCACTAGAAAGAGTCAAGCTCTTAAATATTTAACTGGGAGTTGTTGTATTCGGAATTACTGAATTATTAGATACCTCTTATCAATGAGATTTTCACTTGTTTCCAATTTTAACATCAACGTTGAAGAGAACTAAATATGCTTTATGAGCCAGACTTCCTCAATATATTTTTCCTGGTCCTATCAGATTGTGTTAAATCTTGGGTGGATTGAATCATCTTTAAAATTAAGTATTGCATGAACTACAATGGATTGTATGCTCTGGACTTCATGTATTTGAAAAAACTTAGGCTTCTATTTCTGCTGTGTTTTTTTGTTTTAGTACTATAGTAATTTCCTAAATTTCTATGATAAAAACTTTCATTATAAAATTATTAATTAGAACTATAGCATTATTCTTCTTACACTTCAGCATTATGAATTTGACAGAATCTGCCAATTTTGTATGATGATGCTCTGGCACAAAGCATATGCTAGATTTCTCCTCCTCTTCCTTGCCATCACATCCCAATAATGTGGCGTGCAACAGCATGTTCATCCATGGGAAGAAAATCCTCATTTGTTATTAAGCTAGATTTTCTTAGAGTTTGCATTTCTCAGTAGCAGTTATTTGTTGTAATGAATAAGTTATATACCAAAAGCTATTTCTTTAGTACTTATACCTTTTCTTGAGAATAATTTAAATTAGAAACACATTTAGAATTTCATGATACCAGGTGTTTCTCTTAATTCAGTCTATAATGAAATACCTTAAACCCTGGATCGCTTATAAAATAACAGATATTTATTGCTCACAGTTCTGGAGGCTGGAAAGTCCAAAATCAAGACACCGGTAGATTTGGTATCTTTTATCTTGTGAGGGCTCAGTTTCCTGTGTCACAGATGGTAACTTCTCACTGTGTCATATGTTGGAAGGAATAAGAGAACTCTCTTTAGTCTCAAAGTCACTAATCTTATTCCTTGAGGGACCCACCATCATGACTTAATTACCTCCCAAAGGCCTTACCTCCTAAAACCATCACCTTAGGATTAGGATCTCAACTTATAAATTGGGGTGGCAGGAGTATAAATATTCAGATCAGATCATCAGATTACAAAAATGACTACTTTTCTGTCTTTTATTAAAAAGGATAGCTGTGTGCAGTTGCGCACACCTATGAATCCCAGTGGCTCGGGAGACTGAGGCAGGAGGATCACAAATTCAAAACCAGCCTCAGCAACCTAGCAAGGCCCCTAAGCAACTCAGCAAAGCCCTGTCTCTAAATAAAATATTAAAAAGCTGGGGATGTGGTTCAGGGGTTAAACGCCCCTTAATTCAATCCCCTGTACTGGAAAAAAAAAAAAGCGGGGGGGATATCTTGTCCTAGGATAGAATGTGGCAAACAGCACAGAATAAGTATTGAATAAGTTAATGAATGGACAAATATGTGCACTATATGCAGTTTGTGTAATATTTTCCTCTTGAGATGCAAAATAGTTTATTGAAAATCTCATAATATGCTTTGGAGATTTGCAGATTTGAGTTCAGATACTATGTTGTGTCCTTTCCAGCAACTTGCTTAATTTTTCTAAGACTTTAATTTCCTCATTTGAGAAATGGCAATTTCAACTGCTTCAACAACTTATGTGAAATATTAGTGCCCAAAACATAGTAAGTGGTCAGCAAGCTAAAATTCCTTTACCATAAATGTGAATATATTCATATTAATGTAATTCTGACTGCTACAACAAACACAAAAATCTGTATGATCACAAACCAGTAGAAGTACATTCACATCATACTTGTAAAGTTCTGGATGACAGGCAAGTCTTCACTGAGCATTTATTCATGGCCACAAGTTTTTTCCACATTAGAGTTCTGATGTGTTCAACAGGTAATCACAACATAAGTTGATAGAAAAGTGAAATATGGAACATGGCTCAAGGTTTTATGTACATCACTTCTATCCACATTCCACTAGTAAGAAATCTCCCACTCCATCATAATACAAGGCAGACCACAAAATGGAGTCTGGCTCAGAAAGAAAAAGAAAAGATTCAAGGAAGAGTCATCCAGTTTCTGCCATGGTTGGTTTCTGAAATAACCATGTTGCGTCATTAGTGAATATCCTAGAGGATTAATAGAGAAATTTCCACAAGAGCATAACTTAAATAAAGGTATGAATAATATGTTATGGACTGAATATTTGTGTCTTTCCAATGTTTACATATTGAAATCTTAATGATGAATGTGATGATATTAGGAGATGGAGCATTTGTGAGGTAGCTAGCTCATCAGGATAGAGCCCTTGTGACTGGAATTAGTACCATTTAAGAAAAGACACAGAACTTACATCTTCTGTCTTTACTCTCCACCATGACAGAATACAATAAAAAGATGACTGTCTACAGACCAGGAAGCAACCCTTCACCAAACAGTAGGTGAGCCAGGGACTTGATCTTAGAATTCCCATCCTCCAGCACTATGAGAAATAAATTTCTGTTGATTAAGCTACCAGTCTGTAGGATTTTTGTTACAGTAACATTAACTAAGCCATAATAGAAGAATCCATTGCAGTAGTTATCTGTACTAATTGTCTTCTCTTTTGTATAGATGTTTTTCTTAAAGCATAGGTCAAATGCTTTGTAGGAGCATGAACATCCCTGAGGACAGGATATATCACTAACATGGTGTCATGTGAAACAGATACATAAAGAAAGCCCTGTGGAAACCTCCCTTTTAATTTGTAGTCAGTTTTTTTCTCTGCTATGCTACTGGAATATGAATGAAATTTTTTTTCATTTATATTTTCACTCTCTAACTTAGACAACTGAGTCTGTTTGCAACTTAAACCATCCCTAGGCATTATAATTTATATTTCAAGATGCTTGGGTCACAGAAAGTTACTGACCACAATTAAACAACTGTTGATGGAGCTTAGAGCTCGAGTTCATGTTCTAACTCCAAAGCAACAAGCATAATAATTATTGTTCCTGGTTGTGTAGAAGACCCATGGTTTGCAATAAAACTAATACATATACGGTGTAATTCCAAAGCCTCATTTAGGTATATATATTTTTCTTTCTGAGGTGGAACAACATTTCTAGCTATTTCAGAGTCCGCTCTGTTGGGATTGAACTTTCCAACACAGCAACTAGTAATGAAATAGTATCTTTCCAAACTTCACCTCAGTAACTCAACTCTTTGTTATCTCATGTAAATACTTTCCTGTCCCACCTGTTCCAGAAAGTTTCCCATCCATTAAAATTCTTCTACCAATAATCAACTGGAAAGTTTCAAGTCCGTTTTTTTTTTTGTTTGTTTGTTTGTTTTTTTAATCCATAAGAAGATTTTCAGTTTTTGATTCTTTACTTTCTCATTAAATAATACTGGTTTGCTTCTTTTGGTAGAAAGAAATTCAGTATCAGAATTTTTCTGCTGACATTTAGTTATTAGACAGAACTATGGCTATTTTAAATTGCAAAGTGTCTCAATTCAATAATAATATTTTAACCAAAACTCTGAATTTGGTTTGGAACTCAATTCTTCTCTAGACTAAAAGGCTAAGAGGGGAAAGCAGATAGACTCAGTTTCTCTTTTTCTCTCTTATTCTCTTCCACCCCACAAGTCAGTCTGTGGGTAAAGGACAAAACAGTTCTCACCCAGCGGGTACCATTGCTAGCCAGCTTTGCAATCTCAAACTGGCATGCAGGAGTGGCTACACGATTTGCAGGTCCTGGTACAAAATGAAAATGCCAAGGTTCTTATTGGAGAAGAATTAAAAATTTCAAAATAATGACAACGAAACATTAAACCAAGTGCAGGAGGACCCTCTACGTTGCATATTCATAAAACCACTAGTGTGTGCTTAAGGCTTGTTATCCAGAGGTTCATTGGAGTTTTGCTCCTGGCTCCTCTACCTATAATCCCTGTGACATTGGTGATCAATCTTTTCTTTCAGCTGTCTGCTCCCGATCATTCCTCAGCTTCCATTTCCTCAACTTATCAGAGTCCTTTTGACCCCTGGCAGAAGGTCCTATGCAGGATTCAAAATTGTTCCAGGTCGGTTCTCTCTCTTCCATGGAACTATATCAGAGCCACAAGAAACAATCAATCTTCACGCCAGCATCCATTCTCTCCCTCTTGGTTCTGAATGGATGCAGATGGGCAGCCTATTTCCCAATTTCCTGAATGGAAGTCATATCCCAATCTGTGGAATCCTTGCAGTGGACACATTTCATGCTTTCTACACAATGCCGTGGAAGTCCGTGAAGGGCCCCAAGCATTTGCTGAAGAAGTATCTTCCACCTCCTTTCCACAGGAAATGGAGAGATGGTGAACATAACTCTCCTCAGTATAATCCCATCATGGATCTCCTCTCTCTGGAATTGTCTCCACTATTTTATATTCTTAAAATGGACCAGTTGAGTCATAAACTAGGTTTTGCACTATTTTCTTCATAATAGTGATCTAACTTGAAATTTCATTTTTTCATATCTTGAGATCTAAGTTGAAACTTAAGTTTTAAATTGCTATTAAAAAGCATATTCTTGGGGGTGGGTTTGTACTTCAGTGATAGAGTGCTTGCCTAGCACATGTGAGGCACTGGGTTTGATCCTTAGCACCACATAAAAATAAATAAACAAAATGAAGGTATTGTGTCCACCTACAACTAAAAATATTTTTAAAAAATATTCTCTCTGCAGCATATTTATTTTCTCTGTTTCTTATTTGAGTATGTGCTCATATGTATGAAAAAATTATCAGCTACTACTGAATAAAATATATTTAGGTTAACAGGTGTTCAAGGCACAAAATTAATTAAAATAGTATCTTTTCTATGTTTGTTTGTATTTCTGTTTGACAAATATGTGCGAACAAATTGCTTTTTTCATACATTATTACCTACGTTAATATTATTAAATATTTTTGGAGATTCTTGCCCTTGGTTAATTCCTGAAATTTTTGTCTTAAAAGACTTAAAGTTGAACATGATGAAATTTGATCTCTGAAGATCTTATGATATGGATGCCACAAAATTAGGAATAAAATATAGAAATACACTTGTTAGGTGTTTTAATCAGACTTTTCATCACTATGACCAAAAGACCTGGCAAGAACAAAGTAGAGTAGGAAAATTTATTTTGGCCCACAGATTCAGAGGTTCGGTTCATGGTCAGCAAACTCTACAAGGTGAGGCAGAATGCCAAGGTGAAAGGGCATGACTGAGGAAAGCCACTCAGAGAATGGTCGGAAGCAGAGAGTGCTCCACTCATCAGGGACAAACTATAAAGCCCAAAGGCATGCCCCCAGTGACCTACTTCCTCCAGCCCATCCTACTTGCCTACAGTTACCACCCAGTTAATCCATAGCAGAGAATTAATCTACTAATTAGGTTAAAGCGCTCATAATCCAATAGTTTCACCTCTGAAACTTGTATTGTCTCACACATGAGCTTTTGGAGGGCATCTTGTATCTTAGCCATGAAAGTAGGCGAGTTGGTCACTTGGGCAAAGGTTATATTGAGCCATTAAAACCTCTAGATATAAGCATGAATCATAAGTTGCTTTAAAAAAAATAAACAGTATAAGACTACCTTGACCTCCTTTTAATGTTTGTTATTACCAAAGAGAAGTTACCATCCTTTGTTCTATATTTAGGTATTCTTAAAAAATCAGAAAATCTTTGAACTTCAATGTCTAATTTAAAGTCCATAACTTTCTCTTGCTCCATCCAAAGTGCTACTGTGAATCTTGATGTACTATACAAGGCCAGAGAACTTGAGTTTACTAAACCTACATCATGCTTCCTCACATAAGGTCCCTTTTCACCTTTTCATCTTCTGAAAAGTTACTTTCCTATAGTAAATAGCTGTTTACTTCTTGTAAATATCTGAGAATGTCCTTGAGTTAATGACATCTAGAAAGCTTATTTATGAGCAGAAGCTTCTTTCAGTAATCCACAAGGAACAATTTAGAAAGGGTGAGGAAAAGGGCAAAGTCTCCCACTTTTGTTATTCATCACGTACCTTCTCCCTGATGACGAGTTACCATATCTTTTTTTAAATCCCCAGTTAGGGTTTCATAAAACTTACTTGCTCTGTTAGTCAACTTTTCATTGTTGTGACCAAAATACCCAATAGAAACAACTTAGAGGAAAAGTATAGAAACAACTTAGAGGAAAAGTTTAGTTGCGGCTCATGGTTTCAAAGGTCTCACAGTCCACAGAGGGTCCATTGCTCTGGGCGCAAAGTGAGGCAGCACATCTTGGCTGAAGGGTGTGGTGGAAAAACTGCTCCATTAATGGCAGCCAGGAGGCAGCAGGTGAAGGAGCTGAAGGAAGATGAACCCTGCCAGGGCACACCCCCAGTGACCCACCATTTCCAGCCATACTGCTAACAATTTGCCTACAGTTACCACCTAGTTAGTCCAAACTAGGATAGATTAGGTTTCAGCTCTCAAAATCCAGTCATTTTACCTCTGAACATTCCTACAGTAACAGGAGCATCTGGGGGACACTTCATATCCAAACCATAACGCTTGCATATTGACCTAATAAAATGTTTTTAAACCTCAGACCACAAGGTTCACACGTTAATATTCACTCTAACTTAATTCCATAAATACTTATTCACCCTTTACACAAAGGTCTAGAGAGCTACAAGTACAATATGGAGTGTATTCAAGATGCTCCATCTATGTAGAATACCAACATAAATAAGTAATTCTAATACAATACAAGGGTTACAATAGAAATATGTATAGAGGGGATAAGAACAAACTATGGGGAACAATTAAGAGTGGGTTGACACAGAATGAACTGGTCAACCTAAAGAAAGACTAATAACATTTAAATTGAGCATTCAAATTAGGACAGAAGTTGATCAGGCCCCCAAAAAAGTCAAGAATAAGTAACATTAGAGATTCCCAAGAAAAGAAAATAGGTTTGGGGGAGTTTTCATTGACTTGAAGACATTTGAATTGGAGAATAAGAGGAAAAAAGAAACTACATAAATATAGAGTCAGTAGAAAGGGAAAAGGGCTTCCAGAATAATTTATGACATAGGATCCAGTGATCAGATAACATGCCAAGGGGTAGGAAAGGAGTAATGAAGGATGATACACAGAATACTCCTTTGCTATCATTGTGAGGATGCATGGAGAGAGAGAGAGAGAGAGAGAGAGAGAGAGAGAGAGAGAGAGAGAGAGAATGTGTATGTGTGTAGGACCATGTTATTAATGCTGTTACTGTTAACAGATGAGATTATGAACTGAAAAGAGAAAATGAGCCATTTTGTTAAAATGGAAGTATGACTGAGACTTCCAGGTAGATATAGTAATTACTATAATATGAATCTTAAGTATCCCCCAATAACCATGTCCATGGGAGGTGGTGGACCATCAGGAGGTGGGGCCTACTGGGAGGTGCTTAGGTCACTAGGGGCATGCCCTAGAAGGGGATTGTGGAACCTCCAATCCCGTCTTCTATGTTTCCTTTCCTGGACACTATGATAGTGGTTTTGCTCCACCAAGGTCTCCTGCCAAGATATCCTGCCTCACCCTAAGCAAGAGAACCACTCAATCAATCACAGACTAAAATCTCTAAAACTGTCAAGATCAGTATTTTTATATGTTTATGATCTCAGGAGTTTGCACAATTGCCAGAAGGTTGGCTAACTCAGTAATAAACACAATAGTTGACATGACAAAGCGCTCACCCTGTACCAAATACTCTAAGACCTCTACCAGAATTACCCAATTTAACATCAGAGGCATTTCGGGATTAAAATTATGGAGGTCTACTACAAGACTTGGTCTGAAAAGAGAAGCCGGCATTAGAGTGGAGTAAGTGGCACCAAGCAACACACAAAGCCTTGAGAAGCACTAACACTAGAGGGCAAAAGGAAAGAAGAGAAACTGGAGTCATGAAAGTCAAAGTAGGAGAGAGTCATGAAAACTGGAGTCATGAAAGTCAAGGTAGGAGAGAGTTTCGAAAAGAGGGCAGTGTGAATGCTACAAGGAGATCAAATAAAAAATTAATACTGATAAGTGTTAAATTATTGGCTTCCTATATTGAAGTAATCTCATGGTATAATGCAGCTGAAACCTTCAATGAACTGAGAGAGAAAATAGCAAATGAGGAAAAGCAGATAGTGGAGAGATGTGGGGAGGAACTGATATTTATTGAAATATACATGGAGACAAATTCTGTGCCAGCACTTTGCTTATGCATAGGAGGACAATACAGACGGTCCCTGACTTGTGATTTTTCTCGACTTTATGATGGTGTGAAAACAATACACATTTAGTAGAAACCATACTTGGAATTTTGAATTTTGATCTTTTCCCAGCCAAAGAGACGTGCAGTACAACATTCTCCTGCCATGCTGGGCAGGGGCAGTGGCAGTGAACCACAGCTTCCAGTCAGCTGACACAGGGTCCACAACCAACCCTCTACAGTGTTCTGTGTTGCTAAGGTAGGACATTCAGTCAGGTTTTTTTCAATGCACTTTTGACTTACAGTATTTTTTCAACTTGTGATGAGTATATTTGGATGTAGTCCCATCCTAAGGCCCAGCACAACCTGGGCTATAACACAAGACTTCTGTGTGACCAGGATTTCTAAGTTTGCACACATCTGTAGACAGGCTTTTGAGATTCCCATGCTCTACTCTATTAGAGAATCAGCATCATAATGCCAGTAAACCACCACATGGGGACAAAGGGACTGAGAGACAGCTCAGATGTAATTTTCAAGGACTAAAATCCAAAGGGCAATTGAGATGACTTACATCTCAGAGAACACCAGACAATCATGACCAATAGTCTCTGTGTCCAGATGAATTGCTAACATGTGGGCTATTCTTCCAACTGCTTTCCCTCCAAAACATCATTAAAACCCTAAAAGGAAAGGAAGTTTCCCACCACCCAGCAAAGTGGATGCTAAAAATAGAAATGAAATTGAATTCTAGAAACAATGTTACATTTCCCACATTCCTGAATTTGGGAAATTAATTCATGCTTGTTGTATCTTTTCTATTTAATTCTCATTACAACTTCATAAAATAAGAATTACCATTCCCACATTACAGATGATGAAATGAGTTCAGAGAGGTTAAGGAACCAGGCTAGCAAGTGACAAAACCAGAAACCCCCACCAAGGTTTGCCTTCCATTGCAGCTGGTGTTCTTTCCATTTTGCTCTTGGAAAAACTTTAGCAGAGAAGAGGAGTGATAGTCAACAGGGATCCAAGGTAATGAAACTTTTTTTATTATTATTAGCAATGAGAGAAATTAGATAATATAAATGGGAAAAGGGAAGGAGCTCATCATTTATCATGGAATGAAGGAAAAAGCAGATCATTTATCAGGGAATGATTCGTAAGAATATGGGGGAAGAATAAACAAAGGGATAAACTTTGAAAAGAAGGTGGGTACTGCTCCAAAGTAAGAGTAAATGTAAGAGCTGAGGATGTACACACTGAGAGAGCACTTGAGTAGCATGCACTAGAGCCTGGTTCCATCCCCAGCACCACAAAAAAAAAAGGAAAAATAAAAAAAAAGCTAATGAAGATTTGCATAGTTAAAATGCAGTTAGTAGACGGTGGGAGAAATTTGACAGTGATCATGCTTCATGGCTTGAAGGAGGAAGGGACCAGTGACAATGCCTGTTGGACACATGCAGGATGAAGGCTGGCCCATAATGCCTTACATTTTACTTCCTTGAACACAAGTGATATATGCCTTGCATTTGAGTTCTTTCAACATATTAGCGGATGCTGCAGTCACTGCCCAGATTTACAATCCCCTCCTTTCAGGACTAAAGAAGGCATTTCTCCAGCTGCTGGGAATGTTGGTTGCCGATAGCTCTTAATTAAGTCTCTTTTCCAGGAATCACCCTCTACCAAGAAAGCCACTTTACAGCAACAGATTGCATTCTCATCTCAACAACAGTACAGTCTAAGGAGAAAGGTCCAACCCCCTGCCTCAGTTTGGGATGAGACTATAGGTCTGTATGTACCCCCACCCTGCCCCACCCACCTCCAGTGAGCCAGCTAAGGCCTTTGTTGTGATGTACCTTATTTTTCCATCCATCTAATCCTGCTTGCTTTTCTCCTCTATTTATGTTGAAAACACTCCCCACAAACTTTCTGTAGGCTAAGCTCCATCTCACAGTGTCTCACTGGGAATCCAACAGGAGAAAACACATAACCCCACAGGAAAGCACCAGTTCCTTGGGAAATTAGTCAACACTGTAGAAAGGAAACCAAAGTTCAATAAATGGACAACTCTGGTGGAACAACCTGATCTGATTGGGGCGCCTGATAGGGAAGTACCTGGGCACTCTACCCATTCTGGGTTTTTTCCCATTTGAAGGACAAGTTGACCTATATTCTCTGCTTGTACCAAGAAGTCTATCCCTTGAGAGTGGCCTGTTCTATCATGAAGTTAGCTAGACAAACTCACTTATCTGCAGGCACACATGCACAGTCTCTGTTCTAGCTATTATTAACATAAAGCTGACATTTTCTTCTTCAGTGCCCCTTTTTGTATTGTATTTCTCAACTGGGATCCACATTCACACAGGAGAAAGAGGGGATTTATTTTACCCTCTGCAACCTTTGCTCTTGTATTCTTGGAAGGGTAGGAAAACATTATTTAGATTTTGGGTGTTTTTTTTATGGTTAGAAATGGCAAGTAAAGAGTATCAAGGAATGTAAAAAATATGATGTGGTGTATAAAGAAATATATGATAGTTTCAACATTTAGAAAATGTCCATGAACTTTGGTCCTATATGCAAAGCAGTTCCTGCCTGAAAAGGAATGAATCACAGACAGAAGCTACCCAGGCTCCCAGTCATTAGATTTAAATTATTGTTCCTTTATTCTCCAAATTTTTGGCTTAATTCAAAAGATTCATAAAGAACCAAAAGTGTTGGCTCTGTTGCAAGAAGAACTGCATCAGCGTTTTGCTAAAATCAGTTTTACCATTAACTTAATTACATTTTATTACCAAAAGATAAGTATGCTAAATGAATCCTCATATCAAAACATCTATTATAGGTTTGCAGAAATGACGGTAAGGATGACATTATTTTTATTATGTCTATTTTAAAATTACTTTAATTTGACCTCATTTTATACCCAAATTACCCTTTGAAAAAATGTTTCAGGCTTAGTCCCAATTTAAGGATGGCTCCAAAATTTTTCTGTATTAAGAAACTAAATAAGAATTGGTTTGTTTTGAAAATAAACAGGAGGGAAAAAATTTACATCTTAGGCCAGTCGAATGCTGTAGGTGTTACCTTTCACAGATTTTACATTCATAATTCTACTTCTGGTATTCATTTTTTTAAAACCAGAAGTAATAAGGTTTCAGAAGCTAGAAAACATATATTTGGCTTTTCTCATCTGTTCGGGTCAAAGTCAGAATTTTTAAGGTGTCATTAAGAATCAATGGAATTAATTCATCTATCATTTGTTGCTTGGTTATCAATAATTTTATCATCGGTTTCCTCTAATGCATGCAGATTTCATACAAAAGGGAAGCTATGAAACTGTAACTTTTCACCTTTTAAAATAAGATGGTGTAGTGCGGAAATGGGAGGAGACAGAGGGGCCTTTGACTTCTACATTCCACTATAATGTACTCTGGCATGTCTGAGGTGAAGGATGTTTGAGATAACAGGGTGGCCCAGCTCACAGAGGTGATGATGGGTTTGCGCTGAGCTATCGACACTCATACCTAAGGCCTCTTGTGATCAATGACACTCCATTTGGAGACGACTGACTGGGGTTAATGGTGCAATCTGTGGCTTTGGAACAGAATTCTTCTCTATGTGAAACTAATTGGCCCATATGGGGATTAAACTGTAACAGTGTCCTCATTTGTCAACCCATCTACTGAGCATTGACTCTGGTTGTGTTTAAGGACTGTCTCAGATTCAATCAATGTCTTTTCAAATCATACTAGCATAACTTCAGAAAGAGGAAGAGGCAATTTTTTATCAACCCAAATCACTGAAAAACAAAGTCATTATAAATTAAATAATGAATATTCTATTGCCAATTATTCTTAAATGAATATCCCTGTGATGTGGGAAACAACAGGAGGCTGGTCTGTTTCCCATTAAGCACCTTATTCCACTGAAAATTCTGGAATTGCTTCCAAAATTGTAAAACATGCCTTCAGACCCCCAGTCCTGACTGCCCAGACACTATTTGGAGGATTGCCATCCTAACTTCCCAGCTCTTTCTCAAAACACCAGATTAAAACTGGGACTGGATCTTCTTTCCCTCACTTCGTCTTTCTCTGTTTCTATGTTCACCAGAAGTCTTTCTTTAATCTTTACCCCAGAGTATATTTTTCAAATCCATTTACCAAGTACACGATTAATGCCCTGATTTTCAGGAAAAAAAAGGTCAAAATATTATGTTTGCCACAAAATAGAGGACCATTCTTTAGTTCAGACTTATAGGACAGATCTCTTAGATAATACAACATAATTAGTCAGGCATGATGGTGTACACCTATAATCCCAGCAACTTGGGAGGCTGTGGCAGGAAGATCTCAAGTTTGAGGCCAGTCACTGCAATTTAGCGTGATCCTGTCTCAAAAGAAAGGAGGGGACTTGGGATTTAGTTCAGTGGTAAAGTGACCTTGGAGAGTGAATCTCCAGTACTTAAAAAAAAAAAAAAAAAAGCTAAACTAAAACCAGCAAGCGAGCAAACAAGACCCCCAAACGCAATATAATTGAAATTCAAGACTTCTTTTTATATTAACTTATGTTTTCCCTTTTAATTTTTCATGATTAACACAGTACCTTTCTCCAGTTCAATCAGTCTAAAATTGTCAGTAAAGTGTGCTGTGGTGGAGCCTACAGTATAGTGGAAATGAAAGGATTAAATAGGAGGGGTTGTGGTTGTAGTTCAGTGGTGGGATGCTTGCCTAGCCCGTGTGAGGCACTGGGTTTGATTCTCACACCACATAAAAATTAATGAATAAAATGAAAGTATTGTGTTCACCTACAACTAAAAACATTTAAAAAAAAGATTAAATAGGAGATGTATAATGATAAGGGTGACATGGTGACCACATTTATATTCCGTAGAAAAGCATTTTCTTCACCTAAATTCCCAGTTAGAAGACATTTGTTTTTCCTATAAGAAAACATTTTTAAAGAAGTGATCTTTGAGCAATTACAGGTATGGGGAGTGTGTCCCACAAATAGTAATAAAGACTCAAATGTATGAAAGTGAGAAGCTTAGTGATGTAGCTCAGAGGTAGAACAGGAACTTTTCATGGTAAAGGAAACTGCTTACTTAATGAGCCAGGAAACAAACAAACAAAACCAAACAAACAAAACAAAAAAGAGTACAGGAAGTACAGGAAGGGGCTAGGATCTCATAATCCCCTTCATGTCCCTTATGACATGAAGACTTTCCAGTAGGCCCCACCTCCTAAAGGTTCTACCACCTCTCATAGTAGTACCCTGTGAACCTAGCCTTTAACACATGGACCTTTGGGAGACATTGAACCTACAAACTATAGCAGTTGTCTTTGTGAATTTTTAACTTAAAGGACTGTCTTCCTTAGATCAATATATGTATAAGACATATGTTTCCTTATTATGGAAAAATTCCAATTTTGAGTGCTGACAAAATCAGCTCAACTGCTATGGTAATTAATTTTAGGTGTCATCTTGACTGGATTATGGGATGCCCAGATATCTAGCCAAACTGTATATTGTCTGTAAAGGTACTTCTGGAAGAGATTAGCATTTGAGTCAGTAGACTGTAAAGGATTGGTCCTCATCAATGCGAGTGATATCAGGTGTGTTGAAGATCTGAGTAAAACAAAAAGGTAAAGGAAGGGAAGTTTCTGTCACTCTCTCTTTCTAATTGATGAGTTGACACTACCCTCTCATTCCTGGTTCTCAATTCATAGTGGAACTGGAATCTACACCATTGGCTCTCTCCTCTCAGGCCTTCAAACTATACTGCTGACCTTCTTGTCACCAGCTTGCGAAGTGTATATTATGGGACATCTCAGTCTCCATAATTGCATGATCCAATGCCTTAGAAAAGGATGATTTATTTAATTATAATATGCAATATATTATAGTTGCCTGTGCGAGAGTGAGCTAATATGTGTGAAATGAAGAATGCACACATGACCTTTTATGGCCCTATATTTATTTTTCATATTCATTTTTTAAAAAAATTATAAAATATTTTATTTATGCAGAAAGTATATAAAACATATGTGGACTGACCAATAATTTTAAAATGAACACCCATGTAACTGCCATATTTTGGGAAACTCAGGCATACAATTCTAAGAAAGAATCATAACACAAACATTATTTTGAACTAAAAGATAATGAAAGTATGATCTCTCAGAATATATGAAATGTCACAAGAGAAGAAGCATCAGCTTCATCCAAGGTACAAAAAAACAAAGCATTAGCTTCACTCCAGAATCCACTGTGCTCTTCCCCAGTGCTGGTTCCCCTTCCTCAAGAGTAACCACAGCCCTGTCTTTTGGGATAAACATTTCCTTGTTTTCATTATGGTGTTTCCTCCACTATATCAGCACATAAATAAATTTATTTTTGTTTGACTTTCTCCTTGTTCTCAATGTTATGTATTTAAGATTCACCCATAGTAGTTTTAGTTTTTGTTTTACTGTTGTATGATATTCCATTTTACAAATATATCATGGTTATTGTAGGAATTGGTCCATTTCATCTGAACTCAAATTTATTGACATAAAGGTTTTTTTGGGGGGGTACAATATCTCTTTGCTTTCTTTTTAATGTCTAAGAATCTGTAATATGTTCATTTAAATCCTTGATATTAGTTATTTATGCCTGTTTTTTCTTCCCTTCTCTTTCCTGGTTCATTCACACCAGGGGTTTGTCAATTTTACTAATGTTTTTAAAAATACAACTTTGGAGTTAGTTGCTTATATTTAACACTTGTTTTTTAATGTGTTCATTGCTGATATCCTTACTATTTCTCTTCTTCTTTCTTTAGTTTTATTTGACTGTTCTTTTTCTAACTTCTTAAGATGAGTGACAAGTACATTCATTTCCAGCCTTCCTTTTTTCCATTGTATGTATGTAAGGCTATACATTTTTCTCTAATGACTTCTTTCATGACATATCATATATTTTGAGAGGTCATGTTTTAGTTCAAAATAACGTTTGTGTTATGATTCTTCTTCGAATTGTCTCAATTTTCCAAAATACAGGAATATTTCTCACATGATAGTGAAGAGTATTATTAAAAATTTATTGAGGCTTACATCAATGATTTTAGCAGCTCAATTCACAATAACTAAGCCATGGAACCAACCTAGGTACCCTTAAACAGATGAATGGATAAAGAAAATGTGTTATATATACACAATGGAATATTACTCAGTCTTAAGAATGAAATTATGGCATTTGCCAGTGAATGGATGGAACTGGAGAATATAATGCCAAGTGAAATAAGTCAATACAAAAGAACCAAAAGCCAAACGTTTTCTCTGATATGCAGATGCTAATTCACAATAATGGGAAGTGACTAGGAAAGAACAGAGGTACTTTGGATTAGACAAAGGGGAGTGAAGGGACGGGAGGGAATATGTGAGTAGAAATGACAGTAGAATGAATCCGACATTATTAACCTATGTACATATATGATTACAGGATCAGTGTAACTCTACATCATGTGCAACCAGAAGAATGAGAAGATATACTCCATCTATGTATGATGTGTCAAAATGCATTCCACTGCCCTGTATAATTAATTAGAACAAGTTTAAAAATCCCCACAATACATTATTATTAATGTTTATAAGTCAGTAATTATTTTATCTACTCAAATACATTTTCTTTCCATTCTATTCTTTGTGCATCTTCAGTTGTCCCTCCAAGCCCTCTTTTAATAGAGAGCTTCCTAAACTATCTGTAGTAAAGGACCTGTTTTTTTCTTTTAATCATCACAGACTAATTTTTTTAAAAAAATAAAACAACATGAATTATTAGGAAAATTAAATGAAAAATCCAATTATGTACAAAATACAAACCCCACATGTTCATTATTGGACTCAATAGACATAAAAGAACTCTGTCAAATGGCTACAAAATGTCCTGAATGCTTATTCTCTCTCTCTCCTCTGGACTGGTAGCAAAAACTCACAAACTGGCATTAGACAGTGGTACTCACTTTGTTTTTTTGCTTTTTTTTTTTTTTTTTGAGCCAAAATAAGCCTTTTATCTTTATTTATTTATTTAATTTTAATTATTTTTTGAAATTTTTACAGACTGCATTTTGATTCATTGTACACAAATGGGGTATATCTTTTCGTTTCTATGTTTGTGCACAATGTAGATTCACACCATTTGTGTAATCATACATGCACATAGGGTAATGATGCCTGTCTCATTTCACCATCTTTCACACCCCTGCCCCTCCTCCCTCTCATTTCTCTCTACGTAATCTAAAGTTCCTCCATTCTTCTCTCACCGCCCCCCCCCCCCCATTATATATCATCATCCTCTTATTAGGGAAAACATTCGGCCTTTGGTTTTTGGGGATTAACTTATTTCACTTAGCAGATATTCTACAATTCCATCCATTTATCTGCAAGTCAGTAGCACTGTTAAACTTTTCTTTAGTGAGTATCTACTACTAGTAATGTATTCTCAATGTGTTTGAAAATGCCATTTTCAGACCCTCATTTTTTTAAATAAACATTTCTTATGAGTGGTAATAGCAGTAGTACTAATAGTGAGAGATGCACATATCATAAGTGTACTGCTGCTATAATTTGGATCTGTAGTGTCCCCCAAAGGCCTGTGTGTTAAAGACTTGGTCTCCAACCCATAGCGAGGTGGTAGAAACTTTAGGAGGAAGGGCCTAGTGGAAGGAACTTAGGTCCCTGGAAGCATGCCCTTAAAAGGAATATTGGGACCCAGCCCCTTTCTCTCTCTCTCTCTCTCTGCTTTCTGGCTGCGATGAGGTGAACAGTTCCTCTGCCAAGTACTCTCCACCATGATGTACTGTGCTTCTGTAGGCCCAAAGCAAAAGGGCCACGCAACCATGCACTGAAACCTTTGAAACTGATCTAAAATCAACCTTCAAGTTAATTTTCTCAGGTATTTTACCACAGAGACAGAAAGCTGACTAATAACAGCTGCTCAATAAATTTGACAAAGCAAACCTATTCAAGTAATTATCATCTAGGTAATATAAAAACTGGTAGCACTCCTAGATTCCCCTCAGACCTCTCTCATTCATTACTTTCTCCCTAAAGATAGCCATTCTCCTGACTACTAATATCATAAATTAGTTTTGTCTGTTTTTTAAGTTTATGAAACTGGAATCATACTTTGTGTATTTTTTAAACTCTGGCTTATTTCTCTCATTATTATGTCTGTGAAATTCGTGTGTCACATTGCCTATAGGAGTATTTTGTTTGTTGCCATTGCCATATAGGATTACTCTGTATAAATTCGGCACATTTAAAATATAAAATCCATCCTATTGTGAACACCCATTTGGATTGTTTTCACTTTGGGACTGTTATAAGTACTGCTTCTCTGAATACTTTGGTATGCCATTTGATATATATATAAGTATGCATTTGTTTAGAGCAAATACCTAAGAATGAAAATGTTGGATCATAAAATATGGGTATGCTCAACTTTGGGGCCCAAAAGTTTCCTTGTGCAGAAATCCACCTTTACTGGAAACCAGAATTTCTGTTATTACTTTGTATTGTATAGCAGGAGAATCTTGATCTTTTTCTAGTTTGAGTAATAATCCTCACTTAGAAATATAATCAGAACTTCAATATTAATTTTGTTAAATTCAAAATTTGTTTTGAATATAATGACACTGCAGCACATATGTGTATGTTTATAAGCATAACATTTATAGATGAATTGTTATATTTATCTTATTAATGAATATTATTTTGCAATTTGACAAGTAAATTCTTTTGCAGTAACTTATCCTCAATTGGTGTACTATGAAGGAGCAGAGTTTCATTCTAAAGCTGAGATATTAATTAATTACATAATATTTTATGTTTCTTATTCTTAGATAGATCAGGGAGGTTAGAATCTTGGATGCCAAGTTACTCTTGTTAACAATATGTGGTATAGAAGAGTAAGAAATTCACTATTTGCAGTAGCCAAGAAATAGAAGCAGCTTAAATGTCCATTTACTAATGAATGAGTAAAGAAAATGTGATACATATAAACCATGGAATACTATTCTGTCATGAAACCCTGACAACAAGGATGGAACTGGAGATCATTATATTAAATGAAATGAGCAGGTACAGAAAGACAAATTGCAGTGATTCCACTCATGTGGAATCTTAAAAAAAATAAAAATTCATCTTATAGAAGTTGAGAGCAGGATAGGGATTACCAGAGGCTGGGGAGAATAGGAGTAAGGGAGGGAGGTAAGGTGAAAGGTTGATTGATGTGTGGTAAGTTATAGTTAGATAGGAGTAAGAAATTCTGATGTGATAAGAGTAATGTGCTCAATATCTCAAAAAGCTAGAGGAAAGAATTTTTAAGTTTTTAACATAAAAAATGATAAATGAGGAGATATTGAACATGGTTTAAACATTACAAAAGGTATATGTGTATAAAACCATCACATATTACCCATTAGTATGTATAATATTTATGCTTTTATATACCAGTTAAATAGCAAATTTAGTCTAAAAAAAAATTAAATTTTTGAAATGAATAAGAGATGAATGAATCCTGTGAGTATGATATGAGAGAAATCATAGGAGATTCTTAATCTGTGAAAGTTGGATTGGGGAAGGATATATTCTGAAAAGAAATTGTTTGTTGGATATATGAATTCTAATATTTGCTTCCAGTTAGCATTATCACCTGTCTTTTCCTTTCTTTCTTTTTAAGTACTAGGGATTGAAGCCAGGGACACTCTACGACTAAGCTAAATCCCTAGCTCTTTTTATTTATTTATTTATTTTTGCACTGAGGATTGAACCCAGGGGTGCTTAACTACTGAACCACATCCCATCCCTTTTTGTTTTTTATTTTAAGATAAGAGTCTCACTAAGTTGTTTAGGGCCTCACTAAGTTGTTGAGGCTGGCATTGCATTTGCAGTCCTCCTGCCTCAGCCTTCCCAACCACTACAATTATAGGTATGAGCCACTGCACCCAGAGTTATTTCTTACTTTGAGTCAAGATCTCCCAAGCTTGCCCAGGATGGCCTCAAACTTGCCATTCACCTTCCTCATCCTCCCAATTTGCTGGGATTACAGGCATCTGCCACTGTACCCAAATGCCCTTTTAAAAAACTTTTTAAATTTGTTCTTGTTAGGTATTAGTCATACATGATGTGAAATTTCACTGGTGGCATATTCATACATGATCATAGGAAAGTTATGACTGATTCATTCTACTGTCTTTCCTATTCCCATCCTCCCTCCCTCCCTTCCCTTCATTCTTCTTGTATAATCAACTGAACTTCTATCCCCCAACCTTTGTTGTGTGTTAGCATCTGCATATCAGAGACAACATTCAGTCTTTGTTTTTTTAGGACTGGCTTATTTCACTTAGCATTATAGTCTCCAGATCTATCCATTTACTGGCAAAAAAGTCATAGAGTCTTTCTTTTTGATGCCTGAGTAATATTTCACTGTGTATATATTCCACATTTTCTTTATCCATTTACCTGTTGAAGATCACCTAGGTTGGTTCCATAGCTTAGCTATTAGAAATTGAGCTGCTATAAACATTGATGTGGCTTCGTAACTGTAGTATGCTTTAAGTCCTTTGGGTATAAATCAAGAAGTGGGAGAGCTGGGTCAAATGGTTGTTCCATTCCAAGTTTTCTAAGGAATCTCCATATGGCTTTCAGGATTGGTTGCACCAATTTTCAATCCCACCAGTAATGTATGAGTGTACCTTTTTCCCAAATCCTAACCAACAATTATTGTTAGTTGTATTCTTAGTAATTGCCATCCTGAGTGGAGAGACATGGAATCTCAGTGTAGTTTTAATTTGCATTTCTCTAATTGTAGAGATGTTGAACATTTTTTCATTTATTTGTTGACCATTCATATTTCTTCTGTGAAGTACCTGTTCCTTTTCCCACTTATTGATTGGGTTATTTATTTATTTATTTTTTTGGTGTTAAGTTTTTTGAGTTCTTTGTATATCCTGGAGATTAATGCTTTCTCTGAGGTGTTGGTGGCAAAGATTTTCTCCCATTTTGTAGGTTCTCTATTCACACTCTTGATTGTTTCCCTTGCTGTGAAAAATATTTTTAGTTTGATACCGTCCCATTTATTGATCTTGATTTTACTTCTTGTCCTTTAGGAGTCTTGCTGAGGAAGTCAGTTCCTAACCTGACAAGATGGAGAGTTGGGCCTCTATCTTTCTTCTAGTAGGTGCAGTGTCTCTGGTCTAATACCTAAATCTTTGATCTGATGTGAGTTGAGTTTTGTGCAGGTTGAGAGAGAAGGGTTTAATTTCATTCTGCTATATATGGATTTCCAGTTTTTCCAGCACCATTTGTTGAAGAGGCTATCTTTTCTTCAATGAATGTTTCTGGTGCCTTTGTCTAATATGAGACAACTGTATATGTGGGTTTGTCTCTGTGTTTTCTATCCTGTTCCATTGATCTTCATGTGTGTTTTGATGCCGGTATCAGGCTGTTTTTGTTACTATAGCCCTGTAATATAATATAAGGTCTGGTATTGTGATGCCTCTTGCTTTACTTTTCTCACTAAGCATTGCTTTGACTGTTCTGAGCCTCTTAGTTTTCCAAATGAATTTCATGTCTGCATTTTCTATTTCTATGAAAAATGTCATTAGAATTTTAATAGGATTTGAATTGTAGCACTTTTGGTAGTATGGTGAGTTTCACAATATTAATTCTGCCTATCCAAGAACATGAGAGCTGTTTACATCTTCTAAGGTCTTCTTCAATTTCTTTCTTTAGTGTTCCACAGTTTTCATTGTAGAGCTCTTCCACCTCTTTTTTTATATCATGCCCAATTTGTTGTGTTTTTGTTTTTGTTTTTTTATTGAGGCTATTGCAAATGGGATAGTTTTCCTAACTTCTCTTTCAGCTTATTCATCATTGGTGTATAGGAATGCAATTGATTTATGGATGTAAAATTTATATCCTGCTACTTTGCTGAATTTGTTTGTGAGTCCTAGAAGTTTTCTGATGGAGTTTTTTGGGTCTTCTAAATATAGAATCATGTCAGCAAATAGGGATAGTTGGAATTTTTCTTTTCCTATTCATATCCCTTTAATTTCTTCCTTTTGCCTAATTGCTCTGGATAGAGTTTCAGGAACTATGTTGAATAGGAGTGGTTAAAGAGGGCATCCGTGTCTTGTTCCAGTTTTTAGAGGTAATGTTTTTAATTTTTCTCTGTTTAGAATGATGTTGGCCTTGGATAAACACGTATGGCTTTTACAATATTAAGATATATTCCTACTATTCTAGTTTTTCTAGAGTTTTGAACATGAATGGATGCTGTATTGTGTCAAATGCTTTTCTCTGTATCTAATGAGATAATCATGTGATTCTTGTCTTTAGGTCTATTTATGTGGTGAATTACATTTATTGATTTCTGTATGTTGAACCAACCTTGCATTACTGGGATGAAACCCACCTGATCATGGTGCACTGTCTTTTTAATGTGTTTTTGTGTATGACTTGCCAGTATTTTATTATCAGGGATATTGGTCTGAAGTTTTCTTTCCTTGATGTATCTTTGTATAGTTTTGCTATCAGGGCAACACTAGCTTCACAGAATGAGTTTGTGTTCCCTCCTTCTCTATTTCAAGGAATAATTTGAGAAGGATTGGTGTTAGCTCTTATTTGAAGGTCTAGAAGGACTCAGCTGAGAATTCATCTGGTCCTGGTTCTTTGTTGATAGGCTTTTGATGGTGTCTTCAATTTCATTACTTGAAATTGATCTGTTTAAATTTTCTATTTCCTCCTGACTCAATTTGGGCAGGTCATGTGTCTCTAGAAATTTACCAATGTCTTTAGAATTTTCTAGTTTATTGGAGTATAAATTTTCAAAATAGTTTCTGATTATCACCTGTATTTTGGTAGTGTCCTTGGATGATATTTCCTTTTTTCATCACAAATTTTGGAATTTGAATTTTTCTCTCTTTCTCTTGGTTATCTTGGCTAAGGGGTTATCAATTTTATTTATTTTTTTCAAAAACCCAACTTTTTGTTGAGTTTTTGAAAATTATTATTTTCAATTTCATTGATTTTGGCTTTGATTTTAATTATTTTCTGTCTTTTGATTTTGGTGTTGATTTGTGCTTCTTTTTCTAGGGCTTTGAGAAGAAATGTTAGGTTATTTATTGGGTGATTTTTCTATTCTTTTAATGAATAATCTCAATGCAATGAACTTTCCTCTTAGAACTGCCTTCCTAGTATCTCAGAGATTTTGATATGTTGTGTCTCTATTTTTATTTACCTTTAAGTATTTTTTAATTTCACCCCTGATTTCTTCTGCTATTCATTTGTCACTCAATAACATATTATTTAGTCTCTAGGTGTTAAAGTAGCTTCTATTTTTTAGTCTCTTATTGATTTCTAATTTCATTGTATTGAGAGCTGATAGAATGCAGAGGTATTATCTGTATTTTTTTATATTTGCTAAGAGTTGGTTTGAGGCCTTAAGATATGGTCTATATTAGAGTAGGATCCATATGCTGCTGAGAAGAAAGTGTATTCAGTCACTGATGGATGAAATATTCTATATATGTCTGTTAAATCTAAATTATTAATTACATTTTTTAGTTCTATAGCTTCTTTCTTTATTTTTTTGTTTGGAAGATCTATCCAATGATGAGAAAGCATGTTAAAGTCACCCAGTATCAATGTGTTGTAATCTATTTGATATTTGAAGTTGAGAAGAATTTGTTCAATGTGTGTAGATGCTCCATTGTTTGTGGCATAAATATTTACAATTGTTATATTTTGTTGATGTACAATTCCCTTAAGCAGGATGAAATGAACTTCTTCGTCCCCTCTGATTAACTTTTGCTTGAAGTCCACTTTATCTGATATGAAGATAGATAGCCCTGCTTATTTATGAGATCCATGTGAATGATATTTTTTTCCACCATCCTTTTACCTTCAGTCTGTGGATATTTTTGCCTATGAGGCAATCTCTCAGAGACAGCATATTGTTGGGTCTTGTTTTTCAATCCAATCTGCCAGTCTATGTCTTTTTTTAATTTTTAAAATTTGTTTTTAATTAGTTATTCTTGACAGTAGGATGCATTCATGCACTTTGATATTATCATACATAAATGGGGTATAATTTCTCATTTTTCTGATTGTACAAGTTGTAGAATCACATCAGTCATGCAGCCATTATGTCTGTGTCTTTTGATTGATGAGTTTAGGCCATTTACATTCAAAGTTATTATTGGGAAATGATTTTTATTCCCTATCACTTTGAGTTATTTTTGTTTTTTAACTTGAATTAGTTTCTCTTTGATTGACTATTTTTCCAGTGTAGTTCCTCCCTTCCCTGGTTTCCCTTTTATTTTTCAATTTTTCTTCATGAAATAGTTTATTGAGTATGTTTTTAGTGCAAACTTTCTAGTTGTGAACTCTTTTGTTTATCATGGAAGGTTTTTATTTCATTATTAGTTCTTAAGCTTAATTTTTCTGGGTATAGTATTCTTGGCTAGTATCCATTTTCTTTCAGATCTTGATATATATTATTCCAAGATCTCCTACTTTGAGAAATCAGCTGCGATCTGGATTGGCTTCCCTCTAAATGTGACCTGTTATTTTTCTCTGGCAGCCTTTAAAATTCTATCCTTATTCTGTATGTTAGGCATTTTGATAATAATGTACCTTGGTGTGGGTCTGTTGTAATTTTGTATATTTGGGATCCTGTGAACCTCCTGCATTTGATGTTCTATTTAATTCTTAAGAGTTGGGAAATTTCATTGAAAACATTGTGCGTTCTTTAGTTTGTATCTCTGAACCTTCTTCTATCCTGGTAAGTCTTATATTTGGTCTTTTCAGTTTATCCCATATTTCTCATAAATTCTATTCATGGTCTCTTGACCTCTTCTCTCCATAGTCAATTTTATTTTCATGGTTCTATATTTTGTCTTCATTGTCTGAAACTCTATCTTCCAAGTGTTCTAGTCTACTGATGATGCTTTCCAATGAATTTTTAATATGGTTTATTGATTCCTTCATTTTGAGGATTTCTGCTTGATTTCTTTTCAGAATCTCTATCTCTTCATTGAAGTGATCTTTCACTTCCTGTATTGTCTCTCTGATGTCACTCCTTACATCATTCTTTATCTCACAGATCAATTTAACTATGAACATTCTAACCTCCTTCTCTGACATTTCTTCCAGTGTGTCATCTATGGATTGTTATTGAAGTATTTTGGTTTGTTTGGGGTGATTTGTTCCCTTGCTTTCCATGTTGTTTGTCTACTCATCTAACAGTGTGGATCTGAAGCAGTAGAATTTCTACCCTATGGACTTCTCATGTCCCTGAAGGTTTCCAATGTCTCACAGTTTAGGGGGAGACAAATAATAACAATAACCAATGCAAACAATATACAGCATTGAACCATAGTTCCTGCTATGACATCTACAGTGTTAAATGTCATAATAAGCAAATTATGTGATCAGTTATTGGCCACAGTAAAAACAGTAAGTTTACAAAAGGGCTTACAATTTCAAATGGTGAACAGGGAGAGAACAGAAGTGATGTTGGATGTGATGATTATGAGGGAGGAGGAGAGAAAATAAAAGGGAAAAATTAAGAAGAGTGAAGGAGAGAACAATAGAGTTTAGTGTTAGCCAAAGAAAAGTGAGAAAGAGAATCAAATGAAATAGATAAGTGAGAGAAAAAAAATATATAAAAATTTTAAAAATAAAAAATGCAAATCAAAATTGAAATATACTAATCAAACTTCCTAGTCTTCAAAATACTAATCTATGAAAAAATAACTGCTCTCAAAATATGCTAGAAATTAGAAAAAGAAACAAATATGTATATGTATAAGTAAGTGTCTATGAACCATTCAGTTCACAATCAAACAGAGAGAAGAAAAAGGAAAGAAAAGAAAAAAAAAACTCATAGAAAAGTTAAAGAATTATTTCCTTTGGAGGTCTAAAATGTTTGCCTTCTCTTCTCAGCTGAGATAGGTGGAATGGGTTGGAGTGTGATGTCTGCTCCACCTTCAGGGTGCAGTTGCTGGAGTGTGAGAGGAGTTCTGACATGTGAAGCTCCCAGAGGCGGTGTTTAGGCTTAGGTAGGCTCTAGGTTCTTCCTTAAATGGTGTTTTGTCTGAAGATTTTAAATCAGCACACCTCCAGAGCCCAGAATTTGCTGGTCCACACTGGGAGACTGCACCCCAGGGATCTCCCCTGGGTTCTATTTATGTGGCAGAAAAGCCATCCTTAATCTCATCCATCATCTGCAGACCACACATTTCCTAGTTCTCAGGTTCATTCTCCAAACTCATTCACGCCTGCCCCTGCCCTTTCAAATTCCCAGTACATCTCTCCTAGCCTGTCCTGCAAGGCACTGGACTCAAAGTTGGGGGGACTTGATTCCCCCTACGTAAAACCCTTTCCATGTTTGATTTTCAACTAGTCACTAAGACACTATGTTGTGTAGTGTGGGTTTGCCAGCCTTATATTTCAGCCCTAGTTTGAGTTTGCAAGGAATCACCCCCTCTACTGCCAGTCCCCATGCTGTGACTGCAAAATGTCTCTTACCTCTGTCTTCCGTGGGCAGCCAGGAGAGATGCAGCTTCTTTCCTGTGCAGGGATATTGTGCAGCATGCCTTTCAGGTTAGACCAGCAGTGTCTTTGATCCCTGATCTCTCTATACCCAGACATGCCACAGACCTCCTGAAAATGCAGGTTTCTTTAATGTCCTTATCCCTCCACTTTGCTCATGGGGGGAGTGCTCCTGCTGGTGCCCCTGGCAGTGACAACAGTGATGGCAGTAGTGCTGGGGATTTCTTTCTTATTTTATTATATTCAACCTCCTGAGTACCTGATCTGCTTTGAATGTCCAGTATTAATTCCCAGTAAAGTCCCCCTCCTGCCCACACACACATTTTTTTCACCCATCTCGTTGATAAGTTGCCTATCTACTCTCTTGATTTCACACCATGAAGCAGCTAGGAAAGTGACCACCTATATTTCTCCATCTGGACATCCTTACATTTTTTTTTTTTAAAGAGGAGAATTCTTAATTTTAATGTGATTCAATTTTTTGGTATTTTCTTTATGCTTTTTGGGTCATAGCTAAGAAATCTTTACACGAAGATTTTCTCTTAGAGTTTTTTCTACATGTTTTGTGGTTTGTGTAGTGCATTTTTATCTATGAATCATTTGAGGTAAAAATTTTTCTGTATAGTGTGAGGCAAAGGTTAAAGTTCATTTATTTCCATGTGGATAGTAAGTTTTCCCAGTATATTTTATTGAAAAGACTATTGTCATCACACTTTTGTCAAAATGTCTGTGTCTAAATGGGTCCATTTCTGGATTCTCTATTCCATTCCATTAATTTATATATCTTTTCTTAAGTCAATACCATACTCTGTTTATTATGGGTAGTTTTATAGTAAGTCTCAAAATCAGGTAGCTGTAAGTCTTCCAACAGTGTTCCTTTTCTTCAAGTTTATTTTGTCTATTTTAATTTATTTTCATATCCATAAAAATTTTAAAGTAAACTTGTCAACTCGACAGGAAAAAAAAAATCTTGCTAGCCTCTTGATTGGGATTGCATAGAAACACTGAATCAATTCATGGAGAGTTAACATTTTAAAGATACTGAGTTTTCCAGTACATGACCGTGGCAATATGGTACAGTTTAAATATGCAAAGTTTATGTGTTAGAAACTTAGTCCCCAGTACAATAGTGATGAGAGATGGTACCTTTAAGAGGTGACCAGATCACCATTATGATCGGATTAATGCCACCATTATGATTGGATTAATGCCATTATCATAGGCGTGTGTTAGTTATTACTGAAATAGTTTCTGATAAAAGAACAAGTTCAGCTCCTTTTCTCTCTCCCTCTCCCTTTCCCTCCTCTGCCTCTTTTTTTTCTCTCTCTCCCTAGCCTCTCTTACCCTGCAGCCCTCTACCATAAGATGATGCAGCAAGAAGGCCCTTGGTGTTGGCCTCTTGATCTTGGACTTCCAAGCTTCTAAAACTTTAAGAAATTAATCTTGGTTCTTTATAAAACTACCAAAGTCAAGTATTTTGTTACAGTAGCACAAAATGAAGAGAGATAGCTTATCTCCCTCTTTCTCAAGTTTTTTTTTTTTAATGAAAAAATTTTTTGTACTTGTAGATGGACAGAATACCTTTATTTTATTTGTTTAGTTTTATGTGGTGCTGAGGATCAAACCCAGTGCCTCACACGTGCTAGGCAAGTACTCTGCCACTGAGGTACAGCCCCAACCCTCAACAATGTTTTTAGTTTTGTTTTTTTCAATGCTGGGATTGAACTGAAGGCCTTTTACATGTACTCTACTACTGAGCTACGTTCCAGGTCCTGCTTTTTAGTTTTTAATGTATGGTTCTTACATACATTTGTTAATTTTATTCTCAAGTCTCATGGTCTTTGAAGCTTTGTACATTTTTATAAAAGTGATTTTCTAATCAGTTGTTGAAAGTATTTTTAATTTATTCATTTAGAAATAAACTGATTTGTATATTGATTCTGTCATAAGACTTTGCTGTATTAATTATTAATTTCTAGTAGCTTTTATGTAAACTCCCTATGAATATGATCATCTCACTTTCAGTAAAGATACTTTGATTTTTCTTTCAAATCTGTGTGATTTTTATTTGTATCCTTTTCCTTATTACACTGGTTAAAACTTGTAGTAGGCTGAGCATGGTGGTGCACACCTATAATCCCAGTGGCTTGGGAGACTGAGGAAGGAGGATTGCAAGTTCAAAGCCAGCTTCAGGAACTTAGTGAGGCTCTATGTAACTTAACAAGACCCTGTCTCTAAATAAAATATAAAAAGATCTGAGATGTGGTTCAGTGGTTGAGTGCCCCTGGATTCAATCCCCAGTACCAAAAAGCAAAAAACAAACAAAAAATTCTAGTACAACAATGATAGAAGTGGTGGGACAGAGTAATTTACTATCAAATACAATATTAGCTGTAGTATTTCAAGGCTGCATTTTATGAGGTTGAGAAACTTTATTTCTATTCCTAGTTTGCTAAGAATTTTTATCATATGGGCTGGGGGTATAACTCAGGGGTAGAGAACTTGCCTAATATGCACGGAGCCCTAGATTTGCTTCTCAGCTCTGAAAATAAATAAATTGATAGATATTTTTGTTACAAGTTTATTTTCAATTTTGTTGAAATATTTGTACTGTGTCTATTGGGATAATTATTTGACTTTACTCCTTTGTTCTGTTAATATGATAAATTATGTTAGGGGATTTTTGAATGTTAAACTAACCTTGCATTCCTTGGATCAATCCCTCTTGGATATGTTGTTTTATCTTTTTTTTTGTTTTTTATAATATTGCTGAATTTGATTTGTTTGTTTGTTTTTGGTACTGGGGATTTCATCCAGGGATGTTTTATCATGAACTACATCCCCAGTCCTTTTCATTTTTTATTTTGAAACAGTATCTCACTGAGTTGCTTAGGTCCTTGCAAAGTTGCTGAGGCTTGTCTCCAACTTGTGATCCTCCTGCTTCAGCCTCTGGAGTTGCTGGGATTACAGGCACATGCTACTAAACCCTGTAATTTGTTATTCTTTAAAAGGATTTTGCATCTCTGTTGATAATAGATATTGGTCTGTGCTATCATTTTCTTGTAAGGTCATGTTTTCAGGGTTATGTTGTCTTCACAAAACAAATTCAAAGCACTCCCTTTACCTTTATTTTCAGATAGAGTTCATATAGAATTGGTATTATTTCTACCTTAGATGTTTGATAGAATTTATTTGTGAAGTTCTCTGAGTCTGAAGATTTTTCTGTGAGAAGTATTTTAAACCCTTGATTTCTTTAATGATATGGGAATATTCAGATTTTATATTTCATCTTGTGTCACTTTGGGCGTTTCATGTCTTTTAATGAATTTTTCCATTTGATGTAAATTGTTGGATTTATTGGCATAAAGTTAATCATAATATTCTTCTGCTCCCCTCTTAAATTCTGTATGTTTATAGTGATGGTGGCTCTCCTTTCATTCATGAGAGTGATGATTTGAGTCTTACTTTTGATCAATCACCCTAGATGTTTATTAATTTTAAATAAAAATCTTTTATCTTCTTAAAGATAAAAGTAAAATCTTTATCTTTTTAAAGAATAAGCTTTTGTTTTTATTCTGTTTCTCCATTGTTTCTCTTTTCTATTTTATTGATTTCTGTTCTTTATTATTTCCTTTTTTTTATTGCTTGAAGTTCAATTTGTTTTAGTTTGTTAAGATGGAAGTTAAGTCATTAATTTAGACCATACCCCTACCCCGGATACTGGGGATTGAAACTCGGGGCACTCTTCCTCCCCAGTCCCTTATAAACTTTAATTTGAGACAGGTCTCAATAAGTTGCCCAGGATGTCCTTGAACTTGCAATGTTCCTGCCTCAGCCTCCCAAGTCTCAGAGATAATACATGTGCACCATGTTCCTGGCTAGATACACTCATTTTGCCTCAAGGAAGCATTTAAATTTCCATCTAAGCACCACATCAAACACATTTTGGTGTGTTATGTTTTCATTATCAATTAAAAATTTTCTAATTTCTGTTATGTTTCCTTTTTGAGTATGATTTATTTAAATATGTTGGTTAATTTGCATGTCTTTTAGTTATTTAAATATTTTGCTATTGATTTGTAATTTAAATTCTCTTTGAGTACATATCATAAACTGTATGATTTCAGTCCTTTTAAATGAATTGGTTATTGTTTCATGATTTAGCATATGATCTATTTTGTTGAAGATTCCATATTGTCTTAAAAAGAATGTACATTTTGCTGCACTTGAAAATATTTTGTAAATGTCAGTTAGGTCAAGTTTGTTGTTATTTTCATTCAATATCCTTACCAATTTTATGTCAACTTATTTTATTAGTTGTTGAAAGTAGAGTGTTAAATTTTCCAGGTGCACCTTGACTCAACCATTTCTCCCTTTCTTTTTTTTCCCTGAAATCTTCCGTAGCTTTGTTATTGAGCACATACACATTCAGGATTATAATGGCTTCTTAAATCAGCTATATTTTTATTATTCATCCATTTAACCATTTTATATTTTTATATTTAGTGTGTTTCTTGTAGACAGCATATAGTTTTGTCATTCTTTTTTTTTACCCAGTCCAATGTTCTCTGCTTTTCAGTTGGAGAGCTGAGACCATTCATTTATGTATAATCCATGAATCCCAGAAGTATCCCAAGGTTCTTTAAGGGTTGTTTGTATATCAACACTATTTTCGTAACAATACTAGGGTTTCCCCTTCCCCCTTTTCACTGTGGGGACATTTGCACTGATTGTGCCAAAGCCAGCATGAGTCAAGGCAGTGACAAGAAACTGCACTGTAGTCATTGGCATTCAATATGTAGTTGAAAGACAAAACAATTTTTTTAAATATCAAGTTTCATTTAAAAACCTCTTTTATCAAAGAGTAGAATGTGTTAACTTTATTAAGCTCATATCATTTAAATATTCCATTTACTAAATTGGAAATATACATGAAGAACTTCTGCTACATATGGAAATATAATATCCTGAGTAAAAGCACCTGGGATTACTTTAGTTGCAAGCTGAACTAACCACTTTTTACTTGAAAGAACAATTCACAAAATATGGTATTTCAAACTTGGATATTTGGCAATGATTTTCTCAAAAAATAAATGTAATGATCCTGTCACTTAAAGGAAAACTACTGCTATATTTTTGCCAATTTAGTGTAGTATCCAACATGAGTATCCATAATTATATGAAAAAACTATTAACATACTCCTTCCTTTTCCATCTAGATAACTGTGAAGAGCCAGATTCCCTTCATACATTTCAACTAAAATGACATGTTGCAACAGATTGAATGCAGAAATAGACAGGAATATCTAGCTCTCTCCTATTAAGTCAGACATTTAAAAACTTTACAAAAATGTAAAACAATGGTACTCTTCTTATTAAATGTTTTTGTTTTGAAAATGTAGTTCTTTGTCTAAAAAGTATATTATTTATATTATTTCCATTGAATGAATGTATTCAGAATTTATTGCAGTTTAATAATTAATACATATTACCATATTTGCATATGTAATTTTCCACATGAATAAAAAATCTGTGAAATCCTCAATACTTGTTTTGTAGGACAAAGATTCTAACACCACAAGTTTGATAATTGCTTTTTTTTACTTTACATTTAATGTACTTATATATATGGTTGTATTTAACTTTTTTCTTTTTCTTTTTTGAGGTGGATACTGGGGCCTTTCTATAGATAACAAAATTTAGTATTTAATTTTTTCTACTGTTGTTTTATTGTTTGTCAATGGCATCTACCCCTTGTAGATGAGTGACTGTCCTCTTCAAAAGGATCACAGTTCCTCAATTTGTCACAGTCTCTATGTACATATATTACCTGTCATCTCCTATAGGTAATTGAATTTGGAACACTTGTTACAGAGTCTTATACTAATGTTAGTTTAGGAACCAGAGTTAATAATGGTAATAATTAGATCATCAATGTTTTTCCTCCTGCACTAAATCGCTGTTACAGGTAGAATCCCTCTATTGCCTGAGTTCTCCTTTAGGGCTTAGGAACTTTTTAACAGTTTTAATATTAAGCAGATTTATGGAGACCTCCCCCACTTTTTTTTTTTTTTTTTTTTGGTACTAGGGATTTATCCCTGGGGTGCTTAACCACTGAGCCACATGCCCAGCCCTTTTTATTTTTTATTTTGAGACAGGTTCTTGGTAAGTTGCTTAGGATCTCAAACTTGTAATCCTCCTGCCTAGCCTCATGACTTGCTGGGATTATAGGCCTGTGCCATTACACTGGGTTTATTAATAGATTTTATACATATTCATTAGATTCATCTTAACCAGTTCAGGAAAGAAGAGCAAAACTGGCATGGACAGCCATCTTATGAAAATATACCTGATTTATTCAACCAAGATTTATTAACTTTTTACTTCATAATAGACACTTGTGTGTGCCCTCAAACTACAAATAAGATACAAATCCTGCCTTCAAGCGTCCTGTGGTCTAGAAATAGAGGAAAAATATGTATAACAGATTTTAAGTTGACATGCTGGAAGCACATTGGATGGAATGATCAAACAATAGAGGAAATGTTTTCTCTCAGGGGGAAGTAGAGAATGGCTTCCTGGGCTCCATGTAAAGATCTGACCAAGAATTTTCCAAATTGAAAACTGGCATGTTTGGGGAACTACAAGCAGTTGTATATCGCCATTGCACTATGCCAACAGAGGGAGGCAAATGTTAGTGTTAAGTGGTATGGCTGAGTGGTGGTGAGGCACAAGAAACAGTGAAGACATACTAAGACATATTTCTTCATACTAAGAAATTTGAAGGGTTACAAGTGCCAGGATCTTAGCAGAGAAGGATCAAAGAGTCTTTTGTTTGGGAGCCATGAGATTGAGATTGAGATGGAGATCTAGAAGCAGTGCAGAAGATGGAATGAAGAGCTACAGGAATGAGAGATAGGTAACTTAGGATACTGTTGCCTTTCCTAAAGATGCATTAATTCAGAGATGGAGACTGAGATTTTAATGCTCTTTTGGTGATCCCATTGCAAAACAAGGGTGAGAGCCATTTGCAGACTCTTGATACCGGTTAATTCCTCTTTCATACCCACTTTAATCCTATGCTACTTCTCCAACTACTTCTCATTCACTCATTTAACAAATATTTTATGCCTTCTCTGGGGCAAGCAATTATGCAAGCTCTACAGTTATACACAGTCTTTGCCCTCAATAGAGTTTATAATCAGAAGATTAAGAAACTATTAGAAATTTAAGGTTGTCTGTGAATGTTTTCTTCTTGTCAAATGCCTGTTTTTCTCCTCTCCCTCTCAAAATTCCACTAAGATGATAGTAAATAAAAGAGATCCAACCCAACAAGAGGAAATGAAGAGAAGGGGAAACTGGCATATGAGAGACAATTTATTCAATGTTTGCAGGGTTGAAACATAGCTATCTGAGTTAGTGAAGCAGTCAGCTATAACATAAGGGCCAAAGGAACGTGTTATGCTTTGGATAAAGCTCACATTTGAGACCATGCAAGAAGGTTCAGAGGAGAAATGATTGGGTTGCGAGAGCCTTAACCCAATCAGTGAATTAATCCCCTGATAAGGATTAACTGGGTAGTAACTGAAGTGTTACAGTGTGACTGGAGGGGGTGAGGCTTGGGGGCATGGATTTGGGGTATGTATTTATATCTGGCAAGTGGGGTCTCTCTGTCTCTCTCTCTCTGGAGATGTCTCTGTCTCTCTCTCTGCTTTCTGATCGCCATGTGAGCTGCTTCCCTCTACCACACACTCTGTCAGGATGTTCACCCTCAACTCCAGCCCAGAGGAATGGAGCCTGCTGTCTGTTAATTGGGACTTCTGAAACTGTGAGCCCCTAAATAAACCTTTCCTCCTCTACAACTGTGCTGGTCAGGTCTCTCAGTCATAGCAGCGATAAAGCTGACTAAAACAAAAGGGAATACCAAGGCACCAGGGAGCAGATACTCTTCCAAGCCTTGAGATGACTCAGCCTGACGCCTTTATTGTAGCCCATGAGAGTTTCTGAGCTAAAGGCACTTAGTTAAGTCATACCTGAATTACCCACAGGCTGTGAAACAATATATGTTGGTTTCTTAATCTTCTAACTTTTGGGGAAATTTGTTCCACAGCCATCGATAACTAACACCTATTTTGTGATTTTTTTTTTTTTTTTTTGGCTTGGTTACTGAACCATTTTCTTTCTTTCTTTCTTTCTTTCTTTCTTTCTTTCTTTCTTTCTTTCTTTCTTTCTTTTTTTTTTACACATATTGGAAACTTAATAGCAAAGTCTAAAAACCATTAACAAGAAAATAAAGTAGAAAAATGATCAGACCTAGGTGTAGTATAGGTCATTTACAGAATCATTTTCTGGCTTTGTTTTTCTACTGTTTTTTTTTTTTTTACATTTCTATTTCTATTTTTATTAGTTCCTTCTTTCTGCTATACCCCAACAATTTTTATAACTTTTTGAATTGAATTTTCACTTATGTTTTTAAAATTTTTTATTGGTATAGATATTAATGCTATAAAATTTCTACTGAGGACTCTATTAACTGTATCCTAGATTTTGATATCTTTGGATAATCATTACTATTTTAAAATATTTATGCAACCTCTTTCTGTAATTCCCTTTGAAACCAAGTATTATTTATTACCATTTTTCAGGAGGAAAGCACTTTCTGGTTTTTAATTTTATTAGTTTTTACTTGAATTGCATTATTGTCAGATAATTCTTTGGGATTTATTGAGATTTCCTTTATGGTTTAGGATGTGGCTGTTCACAGGTTTTGATGAGCACTTGAGAAGTAGGTATAGTCTCTAGTATTGGGCTTGAAGGTTCAAAATGAATCTGCCTCATAGATTTTGTTATTTAGTTCTTCTGTGTCCTTAAAATTTTATCCTTTTGATCTTCTTGGGTTGAGATGTGTGTTAAATTCTAATATTTGCATGTATTTTGTCTTTGTTGTCCTTTTATATCCTGTGGTTTCTGCTCTACGAAAATTCTTACTGTTTTATTGGATATTTAAATATTAATAAATGTTGTATATTCTTTGAAATTGTAAAGTGTTTTCTTATTTATTTTATGCTTTTGAGCTGAATCTGAGGGTTGTGAACCCTCTCGTGTTAGTCAGCTTTTTGTCAGTGTGACCAAAACAAAACAAAACAACAACAACAACAAAAACCTGACGAGAACAACTTAGAGGAGGAAAAGTTTATTTGGGATTCAAGGTTTCATAGGTTTTAGTCCATGGTCAGCTGACTCCATTGCTCTGGGCCTGAGGTGAGGCAGAACATCATTGTGGGAGAGCATAGCAGAGGAAAGCAGCCCAGTACCTGGCAACCAGGAAACAAAGAGAGAGGGACAAGCCAGGAGGACAAGATACAATCCCCAATGGCACACCCCTGGTGTCACTCCTCCTCCAGTCATGCCCCTCCTGCTTACAGTTATCTCCCAGTACAGAAGTCCTTTCAGATTATTAATTCATTGGATGGATTAATCCACTGATTAGGTAATAGCTCTCCTAATCTAATCTTTTATTACTGAACATTCCTGCATTAACACAGAAGTTTGGGGAGACACCTCATATCTAAGTCATAACACTCATCGTTTAGTCTTAGTTCTTTGTGCAAATATTTACTATTGTAGTGCCCAGAGCTGGTCCTTGTTCTGATGTCTCTATAGTCTTTTTGATTCTATGAAGCTCTGGTAGATTTTTCTGGAAGCCTTTATGGTCACAGTATTACGTGAATACTTGCATGTTTGTAACAGTTTATCTGTCACCTTCCTATTGAAATTGATTTTTCCCAGATCTTAAATCCAAGATTTACATTTTCTCAAGTGTCTTAAATATGTAACTTGACTGTCTTCTGGCATAAAGCCCTGCTATAGTCTGATGACAATTTATTGTTCCTTAAAAGTTTTAGTTTTTCCCTAGATATATAAAGATTCTTTTTCTTTTTCTTTTTAAAGTTTAACATTTTTACTAGACTGTATTTTAGAGTGCCATTAGGGGTTACTTTTCCTAGCAGATAATGTGCCCTTTCAATATAGTTTCAAGTCATGGTTTATTTCAAGATAGTTTTCTTGAGTTATAGTATTTAATATTTGTCCTATTCTGTTGCTTTGGATTTTCTTCTTTGGGTTCCTATTATGTCAGATATTTTTTCCTTTTCTTTCTATCTATCTATCTATCTATCTATCTATCTATCTATCTATCTATCTATCTATCATCTAATCTTTCTTTCAAGTCCTTATTGTCTTGGACTTGACAATAAGGACTCCCTTATTGCTTTTTAAAAACACAGTTGTAAACTTTCACTTTTCTATCTTCTACTTCTCTTAAAGCATCATTCATTCTGTGTTTCTTCTAGTTTTGTTTTTATTTCTAAAAATAATTTTATTTTTCTAATACTTGATTTTTCTTATCTGTTTTTAAAAAATATGTTTTCAACAATCACCTTATTTATGAATTTTTTTGCCTTATGTTCTTTTTTTGTCTTTTGTTTCTGAATTTTAAAGATTTTGATAAATGTTGTTTTCTCATAATTTCTATCAGTTTTAAAATTTTTTAGTTTTTTAAAAATATTAAGTTATAGTTTTCATATTATCTTGTTTTTCTGGCTTATTTTATTGTATATAGGGATGTAATTTTATTCTCTTTTATATCTTTATGAGATTCAACTATAATCTCTTTTCTTGTGTTTATTTTTTAATGAAATAAACTTTCCTATGTTTTCATGAGCAGAACAGATTTCCTTTCTTTATCGATCTAGAAAATATGTATGGATTTTAAAATTTTTTTCCTCCCAAAGTTAGTAAAATTAATTTCTGAAAATTGTCTTATTTTCTTGCTTCCCTTCCCAACTTTTAATTAGACCTTGTCTTTATTTGCCCTTACTGTTTGTATCCTGCTCATTTTGGATTCTCCTTTTAGAATTTTATCCTCAATGTGGGGCTTAGTATTAAAGGGGTATTTGGTTTGTCTATTTTGAGAGTTGCTATGGTTTAGATGAAGTGTTCCCCAAAAGCTCACATGTGAGGCAATGCAAGAAGGTTTGGAGGAGAAAGATTGGGTTATAGCCTTAACCTAATCAGTTAATTAATTCCCTGTTAGGGATTAACTGAGTGGTAAGTGAAGTGGTAGGGTGTGGCCGAAAGAGGTGGGAATTGAGGTGTGACTGTGGGATATACATTCTGTACCTGGCAAGTGGAATCCTTCTTCCTGCTTCCTGATCACCATGCCACACTCTTCTGCCATGATGTGCAGCCAAACCTCAAACCCAGAAGAATGGAGCCAGCCTTCTATGGACTAAGACCTCTGAAAGTATGAGACCCTAAATAAACTTTTCCTTTCTATGATTGTTCTGATCAGGTCCTTTTAGTCACAGCAGCAAAAAAGCTGACTAAAGCAAGAGTTTATAAAATCCAGACTGCTCCATTTGACCTTATTATAACATGATTCCTGGACCTTAGCCATTAATTTTGTCCTCTAAAACGTCCTACTTCAGCTATTATTCTCAGATTGGCCCATGTTTTGCACTGAGTACCACACAGTGATGTGTGTGTGTGTGTGTGTGTGTGTGTGTGTGTGTGTGTGTGTGTGTGTGAGTGTGTGTGTTTAACCTCAGGACTACTAGAAGATCGTTTGTCATTGATCTCTCCTCCAGTACAAATGCTGATGTGCTCAGATCTCATTGCTGAGGGTGCTGTGTACTTGGGGGATACCTATCATCTAAGATTTATCTAAGAGATCACCCTTGGGTCTTTTGTTTTGCTATCCTAGTTGCTCTTTATGCTTGTAGGTAAACTTAGGGAGATTAAAACTATACTGCTTCTGCTACCACCTTCTCAAACGTTCTTTCTGATGCTGAATTCATGTATCTTAGCCCTGTGGAAGTAATTCAATTAGGCTTGTTTCCTTTAGACATCATCCCATTAGTTCTTGATAGTTTTCTTACTTTATGGCACAAAAGATATCTAAGGTGTATAAACATTCCTGACCTAGAGTTTGAATGTGTTTCTACAAAGAACTTTTAATTCCTTTTATTTATAGGATTTTTACATTGTTTATCTACCTGAGCTGTGAAGTATTTTCTTTTCTTTTGGTACTGGGAATTGAACTCAAGGGCACTCAATCACTGAGCCACATCCCCAGCCCTATTTTGTGTTTTATTTAGAGACAGGGTCTCATTGAGTTGCTTAGCGCCTTGCAGTTGCTGAGTTGCCTTTGAACTCAGCAATCCTCCTGCCTCAGCTTCCCGAGTGCTGAGATTATAGGCTTGCACCTTGAAAATCCAAGCAAGTCGTCTCAAAGAAGATTCATGATGGTATAAATGGTCTCCATTAAGGCTGTATCTTGACCAAAGAAATATGTTGTATCAAAGATAAGGGGGAAAGTATGATTTAATGGAGCCATAATTGCACTTGAAACCCAATTGGAAATAAGGATTCATCAAGTAGTGCAGTACAAAATGAAAGAAAAGCAAAATGAAGGAAAATAATGAATGTTTACTGAGTGTTTAACTTTTCAGGAAGAGGACTGGGACTTTTGCATACTTCCTTATTCAACTGACCCTTTGAAAAACCTAGTGGGCAGAGTAAGTATACTTATTCCAATATTACAACTATGGAAACAGAGGTTCAAAGAACTTACTTAAGTCATCCCAGCAATATATAGACTGGGTAATACAATAGGTATATGGTAATATTTTTGTCCTTAATTAATAGCTTTAACATATATATATATATATATATATATATACACACACACATAATTTGGGGTTTGCTTAGCTTTTTGAATCTTTTGCCAAATTTCAGAAGTCTTTATACATTATTTTTAAAAAAATTTTTTACTGTAAACAAATGGGATACATGTTGTTTCTGTTTGTACATGGAATAACGGCATACCATTTGCATAATCATACATTTACATAGGGTAATGGTGTTTGATTCATTCTGTTATTTTTTCCTTCCCCCCCATCACTCCCACCCCTCTTTTCCCTCTATACAGTCCCTCCTTCCTCCATTCTTGCCCCATTCCCACCCCCCATTATGTGTCATCATCTGCTTATCATCGAGATCATTCATCCTTTGGTTTTTTAAGATTGGCTTATCTCACTTAGCATGATTTCTCAAATTTCACCCACTTGCCTGCAAATGCCATAATTTTATCATTCTTTATAGCTGAGTAATATTCCATTGTATATATATACCACCGTTACTTTATCCATTCATCAATTGAAGGACATCTAGGGTTGTGAATTGAGCAGCTGTGAACATTGATGTGGCTGTATCTCTGTAGTATGCTGATTTTAAGTCCTTTGGGTATAGGCCCAGGAGTGGGATAGCTGGGTCAAATGGTGGGTCCATTCCAAGATGTCTAAGGAATCGACACTGCTTTCCGGAGTGGCTGCATTAATTTGCAGCCCCACCAGCAATGTATGAGTGTACCTTTTTCTCCACATCCTCGCCAACACCTATTGTTGCTTGTATTCTTGATGATCGCCATTCTAATTGGGGTCAGATGGAATCTTAGGGTAGTTTTGATTTGCATTTCTCTTATTACTAGAGATGGTGAACATTTTTTCATATGTTTGTTGATTGCTTGTAGATCTTCTTCTGTGAAGTGTCTGTTCATTTCCTTAGCCCATTTGTTGATTGGATTATTTGTATTCTTGGAGTAGAGTTTTTTGAGTTCTTTATAGATTCTGGAAATTAGCGCTCTATCTGAAGTATGAGTGGCAAAGATATTCTCCCACTCCGTAGACTCTCTCTTCGCATTGCTGATAGTTTCCTTTGCTGAGAGAAAGCTATTTAGTTTGAATCTGTCCCAGTGGTTGATTCTAGCTTTTATTTCTTGTGCTATGGGAGTCCTGTTAAGGAAGTCTGATCCTAGACCAACAAGGTGAAGATTTGGATTTTCTTCTATAAGATGCAGGGTCTCTGGTCTGATTTCAAGGTCCTTGATCCATTTTGAGTTGAGTTTTGTGCAGGGTGAAGGATAGGGGTTTAGTTTCATTCCTTTGCATATGGTTTTCCAGTTTTCCCAGCACCATTTGTTGAAGAGGCTATCTTTTCTCCATTGCATATTTTTGGCCCCTTTTTCTAGTATGAGAAAATTGTATTTATTTGGGTTTGTGTCCATGTCCTCTATTCTGTGCCATTGATCTACCTGTCTATTTTGGTGCCAATATCATGCCGTTTTTGTTACTATTGCTTTGTAGTATTATGCATTATTTTTTAAAAATATTTTTTAGTTGTTGATGGACTTTTATTTTATTCCCTTATTTATATGTGGTGCTGAGAATTGAACCCAGTGCCTCATACATGCTAGGCAAGTGCTCCACCATTGAACTACAACCTCAGCCCTTCTAGGCAAGTGCTCTACTACTGAGCTACAATCCCAGTCCTTCAGGCATTATTTCTTTGTAAAACTCTTCTTCTCTTCTTTAAACTCTAAAAGCATGAATATTATGTCTCTTATTATAATTTTAATGTCCCTGGGGTAGTGTTCAGTTTTAAAATTTTTCAGTGTATTTTATCTTCATTACCAGATGGTTTAATTTCATTGATTTCATGTTCAAGTTCATTAATTCTTGTTTCTGTCCCTCCATTTTGTTATTAAACTCATCAGTTGACTCTTTTCAGTTGTTATATTTTTCTGTTCAAAAAAATCTCTATTCGAAATTTCTTTTTTTTGTTTTTTTTGGTGCTGGGATCGAACTCAGGACCTTGTGCTTACAAGGCAAGCACCCTACCGACTGAGCTATCTCCCCAGCCCTATTTGAAATTTCTTATTTGAGATTTTTAATGTCTTTGCCAAGACTTTTAATTTTTTTCATTGACTGAAGAATGGGCTCCTCATTACTCATGAGTGAGGGTGAGAGTTCTGGCTCCCTACTGGAATCCTCTGGTCCATATGGGTAGGTGGGATAGGGGTATCTCATTACGTTCCTCAAAGGGTCTCTGCTGACAGCACAGGGGTGGGGCAGTCGCCCTTGTTACTAGTGTATCTTAACTTGGAATACCATAACAAAATAGAATAGACTGAGCAGCTTAAACAAAAAAAAAATTAATTTTCTTACAGTTCTGGAGGCTATAAATCCAAGATGGAAATTCTGACAGGGTTCGGTTTCTGGTGGGGACTCTTTTTGGCTTGTAGATGGCTACTTTATCATTTTGTCATCAGATGGTAGGGGTGAGGAGAAAGAGAAAGAGAGAGAAAACTCTCTGCTATCCTGTCTTACAGGGACACTGATCATCTCCTACTAGAGGCCCACCTTTATGATCTTCTTTTTTTTTCAATTTTTTTTTTTTTTATTATTGTGAACAAATGGGATACATGTTGTTTCTCTATTTGTACATGGAGTCAGGGCATACCATTTGTGTAATCATAAATTTACATAGGGCAATGTTGTTTGATTCATACTGTTATTTTTTCCCTTCCCCCCCACTCCTCCCACTCCTCTTTTCCCTCTATACAGTCCTTCCTTCCTCCATTCTTATCACCCTCCTTATCCCTAACCCTAATCCTACCCTAACCCTAACGCTAACCCCTCCCACCCCCCATTATATGTCCTCATCCGCTTATCAGCGAGATCATGCGTCCTTTAGTTTTTTGAGATTGGCTTATCTCACTTAGCGTGATATTCTCCAATTTCATCCATTTGCCTGCAAATGCTTTAATTTTATCATTCTTCATGGCAGAGTAATATTCCATTGTATATATATGCCACAGTTTCTTTATTCATTCATCAACTAAAGGGCCTCTAGGTTGGTTCCACAATCTGGCTATAGTGAATTGAGCAGCTATGAACTTTGATGTGGCTATATCTCTGTAGTATGCTGATTTTAAGTCCTTTGGGTATAGGCCAAGGAGTGGGATAGCTGGGTCAAATGGTGGTTCCATTCCAAGCTTTCTGAGGAATCTCCATACTGCTTTCCAGAGTGGCTGCACTAATTTGCAAACCCACCAGCATGTATGAGTGTACCATTTTCCCCACATCCTCGCCAACACCTATTGTTGCTTGTGTTCTTGATAATCGCCATTCTAATAGGGGTCAGATGGAATCTTAGGGTAGTTTTGATTTGCATTTCTCTTATTACTAGAGATGTTGAACATTTTTTCATATATCTGTTGATTGCGTGTACATATTCTTCTCTGAAGTGTCTATTCATTTCCTTAGCCCATTTGTTGATTGGATTATTTGTATTCTCGGTGTAGAGTTTTTTGAGTTCTTTATAGATTCTGGAAATTAGTGCTCTATCTGAAGTATGAGTGGCAAAGATATTCTCCCACTCTGTAGGCTCTCTCTTCACATTGCTGATAGTTTCCTTTGCTGAGAGAAAGCTTTTTAGTTTGAATTTATCCCAGTTGTTGATGCTTGCTTTTATTTCTTGTGCTATGGGAGTCCTGTTAAGGAAATCTGATCCTAAGCCAACAAGTTGAAGATTTGGACCTACTTTTTCTTCTATAAGATGCAGGGTCTCTGGTCTGATTCCGAGGTCCTTGATCCATTTTGATTTGAGTTTTGTGCAGGGTGAGAGATAGGGATTTAATTTCATTCTGTTGCATATGGTTTTCCAGTTTTCCCAGCACCATTTGTTGAAGAGGCTATCTTTTCTCCATTGCATATTTTTGGCACCTTTGTCTAGTATGAGAAAATCGTATTTATTTGGGTTTGTGTCCAAGTCTTCTATTCTGTGCCATTGATCTACCTGTCTATTTTGGTACCAATACCATGCCGTTTTTTTTAACTATTGCTTTGTAATAGAGTTGAAGATCTGGTATTGCGATACCCCCTGCTTCGCTCTTTCTACTGAGGATTGCTTTAGCTATTCTGAGTTTTTTATTCTTCCAGATGAATTTCATAATTGCTTGCTCTATTTCTGTAAGGTACCTCATTGGGATTTTAAGTGGAATTGCATTGAATCTGTATAGCACTTTAGGTAGTATGGCCATTTTGACAATATTAATTCTGCCTATCCAAGAACATGGGAGATCTTTCCATCTTCTAAGGTTTTCTTTAATTTCTTTCTTTAGTGTTCTGTAGTTCTCATTGTAGAGGTCTTTCACCTCTTTTGTGAGATTGATTCCCAAGTATTTTATTTTATTTTTTTTGAGTCTATTGTGAATGGGGTAGTTTTCCTAATTTCTCTTTCTGAAGATTTATCACTTGTGTATAAAAATGCATTGGATTTATGAGCATTGATCTTGTATCCTGCTACTTTACTGAATTCACTTATGAGTTCTAAGAGTTTTCTGGTGGAATTTCCAGGTTCCTCTAAATATATAATCATGTCATCAGCGAACAGGGATAGTTTGAGTTCCTCTTTTCCAATTCGTATCCCTTTAATTTCTTTGGTTTGTCTAATTGCTCTGGCTAGAGTCTCAAGGACGGTGTTGAATAGAAGTGGTGAAAGAGGGCATCCCTGCCTAGTTCCAGTTTTTAGGGGGAATGCTTTCAGTTTTTCACCATTTAGAATGATATTGGCCATGGGCTTAGTGTAGATGGCCTTTACAATGTTAAGGAATGTTCCCACTACCCCAATTTTTTCTAGTGTTTTGAGCATGAAGGGATGCTGTATTTTATCGAATGCTTTTTCTGCATCTATTGAAATAATCATGTGATTCTTAACTTTAAGTCTATTGATATGGTGAATGACATTTATTGATTTCCAGATGTTGAACCAACCTTGCATCCCTGGGATAAAACACACTTGATCCTGGTGCACTATCTTATTAATATATTTTTGCATGCGATTTGCTAAAATTTTGTTGAGAATTTTTGCGTCGATGTTCATTAAGGATATTGGTCTGAAATTTTCTTTCCTCGATGTGTCTCTGTCTGGTTTAGGTATCAGTGTGATATTGGCTTCATAGAATGAGTTTGGGAGGGTTCCCTCCTCTTCTATTTCATGGAATACTTTGAGGAGTATTGGAATGAGCTCTTCTTTAAAGGTTTTGTAGAACTGGGCTGAGAACCCATCTGGTCCCGGACTTTTCTTTGTTGGTAGGCTTTTGATGACCTCTTCTATTTCATTGCTTGAAATTGATTTATTTAAGTCGTGTATATCCTCCTTGTTCAGTTTAGGTAATTCATAAGTCTCTACAAACTTGTTGATGTCTTCGAGATTTTCTGTTTTGTTGGAGTATAGGTTTTCAAATTAGCTTCTAATTATGTTTTGTATTTCACTCGTGTCTGTTGTGATATTTCCTTATTCATTCTGAATTTTAGTAATTTGATTTTTCTCCCTCTTTCTCTTAGTGTGGCTAAGGGTTTATCAATTTTGTTTATTTTTTCAAAGAACCAACTATTTACTTTGTTAATTTTTCCGATTGTTTCTTTTGTTTCAATTTCATTGATTTTGGCTCTGATTTTAACTATTTCTTGTCTTCTACTACTTTTGGTGTTGGTCTGCTCTTCTTTTTCTAGGGCTTTGAGCTGTAGTGTTAAGTCGCTTATTTGTTGATTTCTACTTCTTTTGTTGAATGCACCCCATGAAATAAATCTTCCTCTAAGTACTGCTCTCATAGTGTCCCAGAGATTTTGATATGATGTGTCTTTGTTCTTGTTTATTTCTAAGAATTTTTTTTGTTTCCCTCCTGATGCCTTCTGGTATCCATTCATCATATAATAGTGTATTATTTAATCTCCAGGTATTGAAGAAGTTTCTGTTTTTTATTCTGTCATTTATTTCTAATTTCAATCCATTGTGATCTGATAGAGTACAAGGTAGTATCTCTATCTTCTTGTATTTGCTAACAGTAGCTTTGTGGCATAAAATATGGTCTATTTTAGAGAAGGATCCATGTGCTACTGAGAAGAAAGTGTCTTCGTTCTTCGTTGGATGGTATATTCTATATATGTCAGTTAAGTCTAAATTGTTGATTGTGTTATTGAGATCTATGGTTTCTTTATTCAATTTTTGTTTGAAAGATCTATCTAGTGGTGACAGAGGTGTGTTAAAATCGCCTAGTATTATTGTGTGGTGGTCTATTTGATTTCTGGAATTGAGAAGGATTTGTTTGACATACATGGATGAGCCAATGTTTGGGGCATAGATATTTATGATTGTTATATCTTGCTGATTTATGCTTCCCTTAAGCAGTATGTAATGTCCTTCTTTATCCCTTCTGATAGTTTTGGCTTGAAGTCCACATTATCTGAAATGAGGATGGATACTCCAGCTTTTTTGCTGTGTCCGTGTGCATGGTATGTTTTTTCCCATCCTTTCACCTTTAGTCTATGGGTACCTCTTTCTATGAGATGAGTCTCTTGCAGGCAGCATATTGTTGGATTTTTCTTTTTAATCCAATCTGCCAGTATATGTCTTTTGATTGATGAGTTCAGGCCATTAACATTCAGGGTTATTATTGTGATATGATTTGTATTCCCAGTCATTTGACTCATTTTTGTTTTTTGACATGATTTGGTTTCTCCTTTCTTTGGCTATTCCTTTAGGCTAGTTCCTTACATTGCTGATTTGCATCGTTGTTTTTCATCTCTTCCTCATGGAATATTTTGCTGAGAATGTTCTGTAATGCTGGCTTTCTTTTTGTAAATTCCTTTAGCTTTTGTTTATCATGGAAGGATCTTCTTTTGTCGTTGAATCTAAGAGTAAGTTTTGCTGGGTATAAGATTCTTGGTTGGCATCCATTTTCTTTCAGGGCTTAGTAAATGCTGTTCCAGGCCCTTCTAGCTTTTAGGGTCTGAATTGAAAAATCTGCTGATATTCTTATTGGATTCCCCTGAATGTAATTTGATTATTTTCTCTTGAAGCTTCTAAAATTCTGTTTTTGTTTTGTAATGTAGGTATTTTCATAATAATGTGCCTTGGTGTGGGTCTGTTGTAATTTTGTATATTTGGAGTCCTATAAGCCTCTTGTACTTGGTTTTCCATTTCATTCTTCAGATTTGGGAAATTTTCTGATATTATTACATTGAATAGATTGTTCATTCCTTTGGTTTGTTTCTCTAAGCCTTCCTCAATCCCAATAATTCTTAAATTTGGCCTTTTCATGATATCCCATAATTCTTGTAGATTCTGTTCATGATTTCTTACCATCTTCTCTGTTTGTTCAACTTTGTTTTCAAGATTAAATATTTTGTCTTCAATGTCTGAGGTTCTGTCTTCCAGGTGTCCTTTCCTATTGGTTATGCTTTCTATGGAGTTTTTAACTTGGTTTATTGTTTCCTTCATTTCAAGGATTTCTGGTTTTTTTTTTTTTTTTTTCAGTATCTCTAATTCTTTCTTGAAATGATCTCTTGCTTCCCGTATTTGGTCTTTTAACTGTTGGTTGGTGCGATCATTTAATGCCTGCATTTGCTCTTTCATCTCCTCCTTCAATGCCTGCATTTGCTCTTTCATCTCCTCGTTTGCTTCCCTGATTGTTTTAATTATGTACATTCTGAACTCCCTTTCTGACATTTCTTCTGCTGTGTTCTCATTGGGTTTTATTGATACAGTATCTAGTTTTGTTTGGAACATTTTCTTACCTTGTTTTCTCATATTGGTCAGATGTCAATGGGACTCTGAGATATTGCAGATTTCCTCTATTGGCTTATAGTGTCCCTGTAGATTTCCAGTGTATCACCTCCCAGCCTTCAGTAACCTGAGGTCTTGGAGGAACTTGATAATGCAGTGCTTCCGAAGAAAGCTGCCCCTAGCCCGCTACTGGTTCCAGGGCTTGGAGCTGGCTGTGTGCAGAAAAGGCTCTCACTGGGGGACCTGTTCCTAGAAGCTGGCCCTGTGGGAGAAGCCCACCACCAGAGTGAGCAGGGCTACCTGGGGAAGACTCTAGCTGCCCTGCCCTGCTCTGATAAGCTGCCCTTATCGGTGCCTGCCATCCAGGCCAAGCTTTACCTGGTGGGGGAGACTTACCCCGTGGTTCAGTTTCATTCCGAGTCTCTCAATGCCTCCCCTTCTTGTATCCTGGGTTCCGGAGTGACTGGAAATGCAGTCACCCTCTAGTCTGCCATCTTGGATCACCCCATGGAAATAGCCTGTGGCTGGAGGGGGCAGGGCCGCTTGGAGAAGTCTCTGGCTGCCCTGCTCTGGTCCCAGAGGCTGTCTGCGGGTCGGAGCTCTCTGTTGGCTCCGGGACTTGTGGCTGGCTCTGTGTAGTAAGGCTCTCACTGGGGGGTCTGCTCCGAGAAGCTAACATTGAAAGGCGCCTCCCGCCGGAGGGAGCTGGGCTGCTTGGGGAAATCCCTGGCTGCCCTGTCCTGGTCCCTGAAGCTTCCTGCGGGCCAGAGCTCCCCACGCTGGCTCTGGGACTTGGAGCTGGTTCTGTGCAGAAAGGCTCTCACTTGGGGGCCTGCTCCCAGAAGCTGGAGAAGGTGGCCGTGTGGGAGAAGCCCACCGCCGGAGTGCGCAGGGCTGCCTGGGGAAGACTCTAGCTGCCCTGCCCTACTCTGATAAGCTGCCCCTATCCGTGCCTGCCGTCCAGGCTGAGCTTCACCTGGTTGGGGAGACTTACCCCAGCTCTATTTTAGTCTGAGTCTCTCAATGCCTCCCCTTCTTGAATCCTGGGTTCTGGAGCAACTGGAGATGCAGTCACCCTCTAGTCCGCCGTCTTGGATCGCCCCCTATTATCTTCTTAAACTTCAATTACCACCTTATTGTCTCTGTCTCCAAAAATAGACACATTGGCGATTTTGACTTCAACACATAAATTGGGGTAGAGGGACACGATCCAGTTCATAGCACAGTGGATGCTCAGGAAGTCCTGAGTCTCCTCTAGGCCTCCTCTGATATGACTGCAGAGGGGAGAGGGAGAAGCATCTAATTGCGACTAAGTGGGCTGGTCTCCTTTGACTGCTAGTGTCATGGAGGTGATGGGGACAGTTACTTTTGTGATTATGTCAGAATATGAAAAGCTTGTCTTAGAATGAATAAGACTCTCCTTGATGAGAGGCAAGCTGTCATGTTGTGAGTGGGGTCACCTGGCAAGGAATTGTAAGTGATCTCTAGGTGTCCAAAGCAGCCCTGATGATGCCAGCAAGAAAATGGAGACCTCAGACCTACAGCTCCAAGGAGAATTCTACTAGCTACTACGTGAAAATGGGGATGGTGCCCCAAAAAGGAAGACATCCGAAGAGACTCTGAGACAAGGACTCAACTAAGCTATGCCTGGACTCCTGACCTATAAAAACTGTGGGATAATAAATATATGTTATTTTAAACCACTGTTGTTTTGTTGTGGTGCAATAGAAAACAAATACAACATTCCAATTTCCAAGTCTTTCCTTCATATATATAATCTACCTGTCCCCTACCCTACAACCTGCATCAGTGACATAAACAAAGAGTAAATATAAGCATTTTGGGGCATGTTTAATGATTTGTCTACAGAAAAATCTGACAAAAACTTGATGTGTTTCTTGCCATATGAAGTAAGTGGGTTTATTAGAGAGTAGTCTCCTCTGCCAAAAGTTGGAGGAAACAACAAAGGGTAATAAAATTTAATATCAGAGGAGATGGTAACAGATGGACTGTAGGCTTTAAAAAAAAGAATACTGAAATCTCTAAGGTGAATGAATCTTTTATGACTAAATATGGAAGACAGGTTTTATAAGTATACAGAAAAAAAAAGCGAAGTTGAACTATCATGAAAAAGATTGAAAATAAAAAGTTAAAAGGCACAAATCTATGATTAGCATCAAAAAGTACATTTGTGCCAAGAAGTTAATCAAAGAATAAAATAAAACAATTTTAATAAGGAAGATAGTAGCAATGAAATGTCTCATATTAAGAAACATGAAAGGCAAAGAGAAATCACTGTGGAGCAAATCATGATAATGCTGGCATGGGTGCTAAAATATCATCAAAGAAACAAGTTTTCAATCCAGAAGCACAAACTTATCAGTCACTTCTTGCCCGTTTCAAAATTCCAAAGAAGTTGCATCCAAGATACAGCATGAGTCTCATGCTAGCCAAACATCATATTATTTTCTCCTCAATTAAATCTTCTTGGTGAGCTACAAATGTTTTTTTGTCACTAACCACTCCAGGTGGGCCTTGTTAGTTCTCAGTTTATTGCCAGATTGTTAAGCCCACTGCTCAACTGAGTGCTGTCATTTCCTCCTCTTCCCACATTTGCTACCTCCACTCTCTTAAATCACAACTGCTTAGCACTCCCACTCTTGCCTTATAACTTCCGCCTCCTCATGTGCTTCCACATGGCCCTACATGGTGGAAACAAAATTCTCTTACCCATCTGACATCACCTTTTTCCTACATATTCCCCCCCAAAAGCTCTGCTCTTCTGGGAAAGTGATTCTGAAACTATTTTAATGCAAAATTGAAGGAGCACAGAATTCACTATTCAAAAGAATCTCTCTTTGATCTTAAAGACATCCATAGTTCCTCCTTTCTATAGGTCCCTGGGTCTTAACTTGCAAAACAGGTACAAATTATGAACCTGAGAGGCAAAGGCTATGTTACTGGGCCCAAGTCTGTCCAATTGCCACTGGAGAGTCAATACTCAGCAGATGAGACTTGGTGAACTGAAAGAAATCAGGTTTATTCAAAGGCTGGCTCCCAGAAAAGACCATCTTGGGGAACTCAGGTACATGATTGGGCTTTTATAGGGAGGGAACTGAAGTGCAGTGGGATAACGGTCCTATTGCTGTGTGAAGTCTTTGTCATTCTGGGTGCCTGCCTCTTTTTTGGTCTGGAACATCACAATTGACCTTGACCTCCTGAGGCTAGTTCCTGTTAAATTTTTAGACAGAGCACATTACTTTTCTGCAAGTTAGGCATCATTTCATAATTCTGATGCAATCTTGAGGTCATCAGATGGTCTCGGTTCTGTAAAATTAAAGAAAGGTTATTTAGCAACTAGTTTCTTGATCATTTAGGTGAGAATTTTCCTTTGAATTTAGGATGTGAGCAAAGGGAGGGGAGGTAATCTTGTAAAGCATTGGACACTGTTACAACTAAGCCCTTGAGAATATATTATAGGTGGTATATCTCCTGTTTTCAGTGATAAACAAATAATTCTTGGCTGGTTAAAAACATTATTGAGAACTTGGCCTCCAGTTCTAAAATTATAGTATTTAATTAATTGATTCAATAATTGCATCTTGCTTGCTGATTATATACTGACATTGCTTAGTGCTATATATGTACTTTGGAGGAGGACAGACTTTCTGAGAGAATATCAGGATCAATAATAAAGGAGGGTGCCTGGGGTTGTAACTCAATAGTAGAGAGCTTGCCTAGCACATATGAGGCACTGGGTTTGAACCTCAGCATCACATAAAAATAAATAAATAAATAAAAGACATTTTGTCCATCTAAAACTAAAAAAATAAAAAATAAATTAAAAAATAAAGGAGTTCTGGGGGTGTAGCTTAGTGGTAGAGCACTTGACTCGCATGTGCAAGGCCCTGGAGTCCATCCCCAGTACCACCAAAACAAAACAAAATGAAAAAAAAAATTTTTTAAGTTAAAAATAAAGGGAAAATAAAGAGTTTGGGTGGATGTTTTGAAGGAAATGAAGAGAGTTCAATCATGGGGAATGAGATGAGGGGAGCTAGGTGCTCAGAGAATGTAATGGCTAATTTTATATATCTACTTGACTGGGCTAAAGAATGCTCAGATAACTGGTAACTTTGTTTCTGTGGTGTGACTTGAGGGTGTTTTCTGGATGAAATTAACACATGAATTGGAGGACCAAATCAAGATTGGCTTCAGTGTGGGTGGGCATCATCCAATTCACTGAGGACCCTGATAGAACGAAAAGGTAGAGGAAAGGTAAATTGTTATTTCTTCTTGAGTGGAGACATCCATCTTCTCCTGTCCTTGGATATTGATTCTCTTGATTCTCTGGCCTTGTGACTTGGACTGGGACTTATAAACATTGGCTCTTCAGTTTCGCAGGCCTCTGGGCTTGGGCAGGCACTATACCACTGTCTCCAACTTCCAGATGGTAGATTGTGAGACTTGTAGGCCTCCATAATCACATGATCAGATCCCTCATAATAAAGACCTACTTATAGATTAAAAAGATAAACAGACAAATTTGTAATGTGTGATGTCTGACAGAGTGGACTCTGGGGTCAGATCTCTTCTGGCTGGAAATTCCGATTCTGCTACTTGTCAACTATGTAAATTTGTGCAAATTTCTTCTTGGTTTCTTCAAATATAAGATGGTATAGCTCAATGGTAGAGCATGTGCCTAGCCTGCTGAAGGTCCAGGGATCATTCCCAGTGTGTGCGCATGCACACACACATACACATACATATGACACAAAGAATGATTATGGTTCTTAGATTCTAAGGTAGTTGAGAGAATTAATTAAAATACAACATGCAAAATAGTTAATATAGCACCTGCTGTATAGGAAAGATCAATGGATGTTAGTTGTTGCTGTTATTTCATCTTGCCTGCATTTAAGATAAGTTGCCTTTCTAGGAATACAGCATGGAGGGGTTGCTGATTTAGGCTTCTTCAGCCTCCAAGAAGTCAAGTATCCCATCAACATAATTAATTGAGTTTAAAAGATTATTGGTTTCTACCAGGTGTGATGGTGTGCCCCTGAAGTTCCAGCTACCTAGGAGGCTGAGGCAGTGAGTTCACTTGAACCCAGATGTTTGAGGCTTGAGCCCAGCAATTTGAGGTCAGTCAGGCAGCTTATGGAAACCTGGTGTCTTAAAAATTTTTTTAGTTTCAATCACATATATTCTTGTACAAAGTTATTTCTTTATTGCAATGCCTTTGTACACTTTTTATGGTAATCATAGTCAGACCATACTATGGTAAATTTAAAGATATCTAAGTACCCAGGCAAATATACTACCTTTACAATCTATTTGTAATCCCTATTTTTCCCAGCCCCAAATTTCCTTTAGAATTCAGCAACAACCCATAGGAAGAACATAACACTCATCCTAATCTCTTTTGAAGTCAGACTGTTTCTCTGAGAGTTCTGAAACTTATGGCCAGATTGGTGTTTAAAGGTTTCTGAGCTACAAGCATTAGCTACCCTCATTAAAAGATGCCCTTCAACAGATGAATGGATAAAGAAACTCTGGTATATATACACAATGGAATACTATTCAGCCATAAAGAAGAATAATATTATGGCACTTGCAAATAAATGGATGGAATTGGAGAATATCATGCTAAGTGAAATAAGCCAAGCCCAAAAAACCAAAGGCAGAATGTTTTCCCTGATAAGTGGAGAATGATATATACTGGGGGAGGGGGGTGGGGAATGAGAGAATAATGGGGGAACTTTAGAATATGTAGAAGGAAATGAGAGGGAGGGGGGTATGAAAAATGGTGAAATGAGACAGACATCATTACCCTATGTACATGTATGATTATATGAATGGTATGAATCTACATTGTGTAAAACCATAGAAACGAAATGATGTACCCCATTTGTGTACAATGAATCAAAATGCAGTCTGTAAAAAATTGAAAGCTGAATAAAAATAATAATAATAATTAAAAAGGTGACTTCTTTATTCTCTCTGATTCCACTGTGCCCATCGACTTCAGTTTGTGTTAAACAGACTTGGGTGACTACATGGCTCTGAACTTTGGTGGTTGAGTCCCAAGACTCCTTCATAGCACTTCTTACTGCCTCAGTCTCTACACAACTGCTACTAAAGTGATTTCCTGAAGAATTTTAGCATTTTGCCCTTCAAACATCAATTTTTTCTTTGAGAAAAGATTATGTTCTCTCCTGAAGAATTTTAGCATTTTGCCCTTCAAACCTCAATTTTTTCTTTGAGAAAAGATTATGTTCTCACTGTTATTTCCATATGTTGGTCCTAAGAATTTTAGTGAGGGTTTTTTTTTTTTTTTTTCAAAGGACATTCATCATTGGCCCAACTTTCTTTCTTTATTTCTTTTTTTTTAAAACAGTCTCCCTAAGTTGCTGAGGCTGGCCTTGAACTTGCAATCTTCCTGACTCGTCCTCCTGAGTATTGGGATTATAGGAGTGTGCCACCGTGTGCCTGGGTCCAACTTCCTTTCTTGGAAGGGCAAAAGACACTTTTGTCCTTTAAAACTTGAGCTTTACAATTTCCGTTTGTGCATGATTCATTCAGTGGCTGCTCTTTCATACTTTTAGAAAATCTTTAACACAATGCTCCCATATCACATGTGTTGGTTGACAAGGCCATCTCTATATAATGGATGTACTTCCTTGAAGGCAAAGACTGTGACTTTTTCTTCAGTCACCATAGCATGTAAAACTGTTGGACATGTTGTAGGTGCTCAATAAGTTTAGCTGAATCAATAAACAGTATTTAAGTCTATTTATCTACTTGCTGCCATACATAAAATTATTTCTAAACATTGAATAAGACCAGTTACGCACTTACATGTGAAATTTGAAAAGGTCTGAAAAAATAGCCATATAGATGGTCTTAACACTATTTATAGTTTAGTAGATGGCAGAACTATTTTCTATCCTCAAAGGTCTTGTTAAATATTAATATGGGTTAGGCAAGGTGGCACATGCCTGTAATCGCAGCCACTTGGGAGGCTGAGCAGGAGGCTCTTGAGTTCAAACCCAGCCTCAGCAACTTACTGAGACTCTAAGCAACTCAGCAAGACCCTGTCTCTAAAAAAGTATAAAGAAAGGGCTTGGGATGTGGCCTGGTGGTTAAGCTACCCCTGGTTCAATCCCTGGTAACAAACAAAACAAAACAAAACAAAAAAATATATATGTAAATATATATAGATAGGTAGGTATGTTTCCTATGTATGGCAATAGACAGTGGTGGTTCTGAGTGAATTAGAATACTATATGTATATCTATGTTATCTAAGTCCATTCCATGTTTATGACTCAATATTAGACTGTGCATGTATAAACACTATAACATACTGAAAAGTTGAAACACATATGGAGATCATCTATTAGCAAAATTTAGGCACAAAACTAATAAGCTTTAATAAATATTTCAAAAATAAAATACAGTCCATCTGGGAGAAGCATAAAATTTATTTTCATTCATTAGGGTGATCCACTCACTGACTCATAGTTCCAACTTCCTTTACTAATTTGGAAAAATTAGTCACTCTATGTGGTGATGCAAACATTGCAACTAAAGGTCTCATAATTTTGATTTGCATAATTTGTGAATACTATCTATAAATACTAGTATTTTCCTCAAAGTTGGAAGTTACATAATGATAAAAGAAAACTCAACAAAACTACTTCTGTAATGTATAGACATTATTTTCTGAGATCTTAAACAGAGAGCTTTATTTGAAACAAATTCAAGAAAATTTTAGACTAAGTGGTGTTTTCCTTAACAACATTTGATATAAATATCCACTCATTTAATAACCCTTATACCTATACCCCACTTACATATCCTTCCTAAAGTAGACTTAATAGAGAAAAGAATGTTCTAAAAAAATCTCTGCTGTTTTCAAACTTTCCAAGGGTTTCTATCTTCTTTTCTGATCATAAACCTATTTAAACAGCCAAGACAGAAGTGGCTGTTCCCATATACTTATTTTGATTATGAACAGATATTTCCTTCAAGTAACCTTATTTGAGAGCTAGGTATGGTAGGGTGGTGTGGGGTCTTATCAAACTCTTCATATGGATTTTTTTTTTGTTTTAAATGGGGTGATGTTCTCTTTCCAAGGCTAGCCTCAAACTCCTGGGCTTAAGCAATCCTACTGCCTCAGCTTTCTGAGTAGCTGGGAATGCAGGTAGGTACCAATGTTCCTGGATCATATAGAAAGTTTTAATCATCAAAATATTTTTCCTAACTTGCATTCACAAAATTTTCAGAATAATCTTCTTGAACAATGTACTAGAGCTATTCAATGCTATTGCCCCTCAGAAGAAGTCACCATCCAGAATATCATTATGGAAGGGAATACAGAGGAAAAAGGGCAGAAGGGCGAGTTTCACTGAGCAATCGGTGACCTAGAGATTGGGTTTTGGGCATAAAAAGGAAGAGATAAAAATCCTACACATGACATTGCATTGTATCTGAGGATTCAGTTCAATATGTAAGAGATTGTCTGGGGCATGCTCATTCTATCCATTAGGCCTGAAAGAAGAATGCTTTTTTTTTTTTTTTTTTTAATTTATAGATGAACACAATACCTTTATTTTTTTTTACCTGTGGTGCTGAGAATTGAACCCAAGGTCTCATACATCCTAAGCAAGTGCTCTACCTCTGAGTTATAACCCCAGCCCTGAAGAATGCTTTTTTGACCCTGCATGTACAGTGGTAGTATTGTGAAGTTTGCAGCCAAGGGCCTTACAAGCCTTCTTTTGATGATACTCTGGATTTGCAGTGAGCCTCATTGTAATTTTCCTTTGAGGAACTTGAAGAAGGGGAAACTGAACTCCCGAGTGAATTCTTCAGTGATAACTGCCTTCCTCTGTGAGCAGAGGAAATACATTGCAGAGCCATGGTATGAGTTACAGTAGCTGAAAAGTCAATTGCCAAGAGGTAGCCTGCTGCAAATTTCCTGGATTCATATTTTAGGACAGAGAGGAATGCTTTAGAAGACATGAGTCATGATGTGTTCTTAGCAATTTTGCTAACATCAGGGAAGAGGTGCTTAGTATTGCACACTGCACACATCTGGATGGAATTAGAGCTTTTAGTTTCTCCCCCAAAAGGACTTATTAATAGCTAAGGACTAGAGTAATAAGGGCGTGCCATGAATAGCATTTGAGGAAGTGAGCAATGCCAGAGAAGGGTTATCAGGACTTGCTGTTTGTTCTTTCTCAACCCCTGGGGAAACAGATGTATTGATCAGATCTTTTGAGAACAGCCTGAAATGAGTTTACTGTGCCGAGATATCACGTAGCAGGAATGTCTTTTATGATAGCCCAGGAAATATTCAGCCAGAAGACTTGCAGGGTGCTGACCTGTATGGCAAAGTTGGAAGGCTGTGACACACAGGGAACATGGAAGATGTCAGGGTTTGTTTCTAGTTTAAAATGTTACCTTAGTCTCTTCAGGTAACATTGCTGACTTTCGGTATATGTTATCCAAAATCACTTTCCCAAGTTAAGGGGTAACTGATGAAAATAGTCTTAAAGATTAATCAACTTTTCTTTCCCCGTCCTGCAACAAAATCCCCAGCTATAAAAAGACACCAAAAACTTAAAAAACACTTTGTGTAGGTATGAAATTGAAATGTACAAATGATTAAAAATAGCAAACTAAAACTTAATGACAAGATAAGTGGGCATAATATAAACCGCACTGTATTTGTATGTATATAAGCTATAACATTTCCTGCTGTTTCTTCTTGTTGATTGACTCTATACATATGGAAACACACGTAAGTGGATAAAAATCCAAAAAATGAATTTACTGGCTCATATAACTGAAAAATCCAGGTAGCTGACTTCAGGCTGACCTGAATCTAGCTACTCAAATGATGTCATCAGAATTTTCTTTCTTTGTCTTTCAGCTTTGTCTTACTCTAGATTGGATTGGATTCCCCATCTGATGGTTTCTAGCAGTTACAGGTTTATATTCTTAACTTGGTAATCCTCAAAGAAAGCAAATTTCCCTCTCTCTCTCTTTTTTTTTTTTTTTTTTGCGGTGCTGGGGATTGAACCCAGGGCCTTGTGCTTGCAAGGCAAGCACTCTACCAGCCCAAATTTCTCTCTCTTTATGGCATCAGAGTTCTGAAATTAAATCTCATTAGCCTGGGTTGGCTCTGGGGCCTATCCCTGAATCAATTACTGTAACCATGATAATGAACTTGTGCCTCGTCGATCAAGTTCAAGTTGCACACCCTCCCCAGGACTCATGGACTAAGAGTGGATAAAGGGCTGTCCCCATAGGAAATCTGTGAACTATTCTCAGAAGAGAGAAGGATAGGTGCTGAGTAGAAAAAAGAATGGATTCACACTTCAATTGGTAAATATGCTGGATTATTTTTTCCTTTGTGGTGCTGAGGATTGAACCCAGGGCCTTGTACATGCTAAGTGCATGCTCTACCACTGAGTCACATTGCCAGTCCTATGTTGGGTTTGTTTAAGGACAGGAGATTTTTAATTTTTTTTAAAGCAGTTCTTTATACTCAAACATGAGCAACCCCCTCAGAAAGCTATATGATTATTCAAATCATGTTGTCTTTGACTCAACATGTTTTTGGAACTCCCTTTTTGAATTGCCTCCTGAGTCAGTTTAAAAACCATAAAACAAAATTTGTCTCATTAGTTTACAGTTACATAACATTTTTGCATGAAACATCCAACCCTATTAAATAGACTAAGATTCTATTCCCCTGTCTGAGAATGAATATGCAAAACAATGCAGAAGGAAATTCCAAAAAGGGAACTTTAAAGATGATCTGAATAGAAGAATTACTGGATTAAGAATAGAACCTCCACAGCACCCATTTTGAAAGAGATTCATTTGCGTAAATAAGCCATTTTAACGTGGTCCTTGCCCTCAGAGAAAGCTTGGCTTTACCGTGTTTCTGACGGTATGTGCAGCAGGAGCCAGAACTTTTTTGAGCTTGTTGCTGAGACTGAGTTTCTTCCTGTGTATTTGGAAGATGGAAGAGTGAAATATCAAGGAGCAACTTGTCTACCAGCATAAGCATCAAAAGTACTGAGCTCCCCCATCCTCAATAATGCCAAGATTTGAGAAGGGTGCTCCTGAGCAGATGGTTTGACAGACTAAAGCATTAGTTTGCTGAGCCTCCGTGCTTGCTAATTAATTCTTCAGTTTACTAGGGTTTAAAATGATTGTTCAAAACAAGACATCCCTTAAAATAAATGCTAGGTGGAAGTCTCAACACGGTATTGATTATTGAGATGGTTATTTCAAACAGCTGAGGGTCGTCATTAAATAACAGAATTGCTTTACCTGCTCCATTGGTTTAATTAAGCTGTTTTCAGTTTGTAAAAAGATTATCTACAGTTTTAATATTCATGTGCTTCTGGATTGTGTTTTCCAATTTTCTAGCTAAAACAGTAAACAGAATTTTCTAGATTTCATCTTACAATTCAGATATATAATGTAGTTGAGATTTATTAATGGGAGAGCAGACTTTGACTTAAATGCTTTGGGTACTGGGAATTAAAAGTCGTAAATTCTAGTTTTGACTCAGTTACTTATTATGTTACCACATATCACCTAACTTCTGTGTATTCCTTTCTCCCTGGAAAACAGAACTTACTGCTGATCTATCTCATGTAGAACAATGAGAGTTAACAATCTATTACAGAGGATGTTGTGATCATATAATATTTTCACCCTGTAAAAGATTATGAAAGCTAAGGCAACCGATTTTTATTGTATTAAATTCTTAAAATTTATTAAAGGGGCTTTGGGGTGGGCTCTTTTTATATTAGAATCCTGATATTGAAACCAGGTATGTGCCAGTGTGAATCATACATCTATTTATTTAGAATAATCAAGGGAATCTCAAGAGCATCTTTGTAATAAGACGGGCTCTCCAAGTGCATATTATTCCCTTAGAATAATGAGCACATTTTGAAAGATGTAATACTTTGGATAGGTTGCTAGGCTATTGTCATTTGGAAAAAGGAGCACTATAATCTAAAGCCCTGAGATCTAAAATAATTCAGAGCACAATCAACTAAAAAAATGGCATCAGACATATATGATAACAGGTGAGTGAGGTGGGGGAATAAGGAGACATTAGTCAAGGGCACAAAGTTCCAGTTAGGAGAATAAGTTCTGGAGATTTATTGTTTAGCATGGTGACTCTAGTTAATAATTATGTATTATATACTTTAAAATTACTACAAAAGTAAGTTTTAAATGTCATCACTACAAAAATATGATGTCTGTAAAATGATGGATATTAGCTTGATTTAATCATTCCACAGTATATACATATATCAAAACATCATATTGTACACCATAAATATTTACAATGTTTATCAACTCAAAAAACAAATTATAATAGGTAAATATAGTGAGTATAAATGAAGTCAAGAAACACAATCCTCTTCCTACTCCTTTCATTCATTGTCATGAGTGAGTAACTCTGCTATTCTTTAAAAGTAAAGAATAGAGCTAACCACTGTCTACCTCTCCCACCTCATTACCTTTGGATACTCTAAGCTCCACAGTAATTATTTCTTCTGTGAACCTATCAAGCTTTCTTTTACCTTCTTTTTCTACTACCATTTTCTTTCATCTTTCCCATTTTCTCCTTCCATCCAAATTTTCTCCTACTGAGTCCTGTTCCTCACTTAGGTATCAAGTGAATATCATGAGGTTACAAAGGCCTTCCCCAGCTTCACTGTCACCTCCTGTGGTCCTTATCTGCCCTTGACATAACAGGCAGCACATTGTCATAGTGAGCAGTGATCTTCCCTGTGAAGCCATACAGCCTAAAAGGCCAAGGACTGCTACAGTCTTGTTTACAGTTGTGTCTTCAAAGACTCATACATGTTGAATCCTGTAAGTTGTTGCTTAATAAGGGAAGGAGACTGCTAGGAATTACCATGTAAAGCCCTGCCTTCCCATTCAATGTGGAAATAGACTACATACTGACTTGTAAAAATTTATGCTTTTATGGAAGTTTGTAGGAGACAGAAAGGCATTGCTGAGAGAAAAGTATGTGAATGGACACTTGACAAATTAGGAAGTTTATTAAGGGTACGGGAGGGTGGGATTGAGAGTAGGGCTCATATAGAACCAGGAATGTGAGAGAGCCCAGAGTAGGCTATAGTTACCTGGGCTGGTGAGTGCAGTGGCTGAGACCCTGGGAGAGAGGGCAGGGATGAATGTCATATCATGCTCAGAACTTGAGATTTTTATCCTATATGGAAGGTGAAATCTTAAAGACTTACGAGATAGGAATGCACATCAGATTTGCATTTTGGAGAAGCATTTGTAACCATGTAGAAAGTGGACTGGAAAGGGTAAGCAGTGTTAGGCGCTTTAGAGTTTTTAGCAATACACTTGCTTAATTCATGGTGGATGGTTGGAAATATTCCTGGAAGAACAGGGAATGGAACCATGTTGAGCATTGTGCAGTCAGACCTCATGAAAATGAGAACAATTGTTGCTCCTGGTTCTACACAGCTCTGGCCCCTGCACTATCTCATTGCCTATTCAGCTTTAGATAATCTCTGAGGCCTCCCCATTCAGAGACAGCAGCTGCCTTCTGCAGCCTGCCTTTGTATCTTAGCTCCCCAAGAGGGAGGATTTGATTGGCAACAATCAGATCCTTAAATCCAGTGCAGAGCACCTCCATTTCTACCACTCTTTGGGTAGGCAATACCCCTGGATCTTCTCCTAGGTCTGCAATGGAGCAGCCTTTGGGATAGATTCTTTCATCAGTTATGACCAGGTGTGGGGCTTGTGGTAACCATAAGCAATTTGGCCTGATACTTCCCAGGAAGGGAGCTGTAGACATTACAAGGCTTCTCAAAAGTAGGACTCAAAGACTCTGCTATGGTTTGAGGGTGTTCCTCCAAATTCACTATTAGAACCTTAATTCCTTAATGCAGCTGTGGTGGGAGGTGGGGCCTAGTAGGAGGGTCTTGAGCCATGGGTGTGGAGCTTTCATGACTGGATTAATGCCATCTGCTAGGAGGGAGCAAGTTCTCCCTGTCCTAGGACTAGATTAGTTACCTGAGAGCAGGTTATGATAAAGCAAGGATGCCCTTTGTGTTTTCCTCTTCCACACTTACCTGCTTGCCCTTCTGTTTGTTTCCACCATATTATGAAGCATCACGAGGCTCTCACCAGATTGGCTACCCTCTCCCTCCCATCTTGAACTTCCCAGCTTCTAAGACTATGAGCTAAATAAGCCTCTTTATAAATTTCACAGTCTCTGGCATTCTGTTATAGTAACAGAAAATGGACTAAAACAATCTCCTCACCTGAGCCTGAGTGGTTAGGGGCTTTGGCCAGAGGCAGTTGAAAGACTTTTTGTACAGTGTAAGGTGGTGAGGTTCAGAACAAAGACAGCAGTGATGTATTGAAGAAAGGATGAATTGAAACACATGTTAAGGAAGTAAAATCTGCAGAACTTGGCCACATGTTCAATTGGGTTTAGGACAAGAGAAAGCATGACTCCCAAGAAGAAATAGGCTAGTAGTGTTTAGTAAATTAGGAAGCATCAAAGAAGAAGCAGCTGATTTATCATGGAAGAGGAAAGTTTGTTTATGGATATATTTGTTTTTCCATAGCTATAGGACCTCCAGGATTGACCCAATAGGTAGTTGACTAATAGTTCTGGAGGAGATCTGGATTGGTGCCACAGTCCTCTGCATTCAACAGAAAGCTCAAAGCCAGAGAATGCATGCAAAGACCTAAAGAGAACACAGAATGAAAAGAGAAGCAACCTGGGGTGCAAGTCCAGGTAGACAAGCCAATGAGACTGAGATGAAATAACTAGGCAGTTATAAAACATATACAGTTAAAGCACTACTATTGTAGACATATGTGAACTACTTTATCAGTTATTCCCTGAATATATTTAATGATAAGTACACTTACATCTAAGATTTTTCTCTGCTGCTTCTTGCAAGATTTGGAGAACTATATCAAATACTTGTATCACCTTCACCATATCTTTAGACTGTAAAAAATGGAGTGTGCAAGTGTGGAAGTAGAACAGATTAAATTTAAGTAATTTTTATCTATTCATTTCCCCCCATATTTAGTACCACTTGACACACAATCAAGTACTTAAATTTACTACCACTTACTTAGTACCCTGGATAAAGTGCTACTTCATTAATTCTAAACTTACCACTTCCAAGTAAAAGCATGCCCCACGTTTTCTGATGCACAATATCTTTCTTTAGACAAATTAGTGTAAGTGCTTTAACATTATCTATTACATTAATAATGTATTTTGTTTTTGTTTCCAGGATATTTCATGACACCTTGCTTGATATTTTTAACTGCATGCTGAGCTATAACAGAAGATTCCCAGACCACTGTTTTTCAAATTGCAAATTGTGACCCATTGTGAAATCAGTTTAGGTAGTCATGGTGGATTATGAAATTAGTTTAGGTGGTCATGTCAGTCTTTTAAAAAAACTTAAATGAAATAGACTAGAAAATATTCAGTGTATCACATCTATATGTTAGATTGCTTTGTAAAAATTTTGTTTCAGTAGAGTGTTAGATGCATGACTGTATACAAATATGTCCATGAATGTGTGTGTATATGTATGGTTGGGAAATAGTCTATTTGTTACTGTAGATTGAAATAAAAAAGTTTTGATTTTTGAGAAACACTGGCTCAATCACTTCAGGGTCGATATGTGCTGAGATCCCATCACACTGAAAATCTTTTTTGATCTTGATAATCCCAGAATTAAGCACAGTGCTTTGCATGGGGTAGACATTGAGCAAAGGCTTGTAGAATAAATGAGTGAATGGTCAGATGAATGTTAGTAGAGCACGGGTTAATTCGTTATCCTACATTTACTGATGTTCAGGATAGTCTGTGATACAGTGAGAAAATAAGGACAAGAAATCAACTCAGTCCCTCCAGGAGCTTTAAAAAAGGAAACCTGATTTAGACAGAAACGATTATTATGCATTTCAGCCACTCTACTGGGCAGAGAAAGCCTGAAATGCTAAATGGAAATGCTATGTATAGCATATTTATAAAGTTTTAAAATATTATTGTACAGTCACAATCTTGTTCATTCCATTTATAGGAAATACATCACTTGTTTTTTAAAAAAATTCTTTGTTTTGGTTAAGAAATCATTTATCCTGATTCTTGAACTTCTGTATAAAATGGAGGCAAATATCTGATGTTAGCTAGGAAAAACAAAGACAGTTATTATAATTTTTTTCTCCTTCATGATGAGCAAAACTGCAGAGCTATATTTCTCAGATACTTAGGTCATGCGACTTTATCCAGTGACACCTTCCCAGTGGGAGCTGTTCTGTCTGGAATGAGCTAAGTTTAGTCAGGTTCTCAGATGGAACTTGAGTACAGAGAAACTCACAGCTAATAGAAATAGAAAACAGCAGATGAATCCCACACTCTGGCAAAGAGCAGCTGAAATCACTGGTGCAACATCCTGAGAAATGGAACCTGCCACCTCCTTACACCTGGGGAAAAATGTCGAACATCCTGTGTTCCAATATCTGAGCAACTTGTGCAATTTTATCAACAGGAAAAATCTGCAATCACATTTTTTTCCTAGTTCATTATTTCCCCATCCCCCCACTTTTCTACTTCATTTTCTTTTCCTATTTTTCTGCTAACTGTTCAAGTGAAATCACTGTATGATAGAGAGGGACCAGAATTAAGTGGTGAAAAGTGTTAAACCATTTTTTTCTCTGAAACACTAAATGATGGCTCTCAAAATATGAAATTATCCATAGACTGCTCATATACTCCAGCTGAAAGGTATTATTTTGGGCCAGAAGGATAATAAATAATTTTGTTTAAATACATTTATGTAATGATAGTATCTCCAGGTTGAAAGGACTTAGTGATTACCATGAATTATTTGCCCAATAACTGGTGCTGGCCTCAGAGGAAGTTTATCTGATTTACAGTAAATTGAGAACTCTAAGGACAACATAGTTTTAAAATAAGCTAAATGATTGTGACTTTTCTTTGTTATGAGGAATTCCAGCTATCCTACTTTGAGTGTGTGTGTATGTGTTGCCCAGTGTGCTAGGCAGGTGTTCTACCACTGAGTTACATCCCCAGCCAGTCTCACTTTGTTGATATTAGAATTCTCTTCATTTTTTTAAAAAAATGAAATTATGATGATAGTTCATGATTTTTTTAACTTGGGAAAAAGTTGGCAATCCCCAACTGAGGACTACTGATCTTTTCCAAGCGTCTGGCATTTGAATGTCCTTCCCAGTTCTTAGGTTAAGTTCATTTAGCCTTTGCCAAAAACAGGGTATGTGCCATCCCTGGAGAGCATGCATCTGGAAGGAACATTCTCAGAATGCTCTTTGATGTCTCTTAGGACACTTGAATACTCTTTCTTCATTGAGGATGTATCTCTCTACATGTCCTATTGTGAATTTGGTACCTGGGAGGAGGTAATAAGGAAATATTCAAAACTGTTTCATTTTTGGGGGAAGATTTTTTTCAGATATATTCTAGATTATTTTTAATGATTATCTTTACAGTATATGCATTAGAAAGAATATTGTTGAAATGAAAAGATCTTTTTGGACCAGATTACTTCCTGTCTCTACTAATGATTTTTTCAGTTTTGAATAATTCATCCAATAAATTGAAATCCTGCAGGAGAAAACTGAAGCATATTTTGAATTTATTATAATAGTATTAACTTGTACTTGGGAAAATAGGTTGATATTAATTTCAAATGGTCATCCTCTGTACTGTCATCCCTGATCCTGACAGCTTGTATCATTTCATAGCCACAGTGTTAAATTATTATCATAGTTATTAATTTCTCACACTGTAGAGTCTTTTATGGTTTACAAAGCTGTTTCACATTATGATCTCATTTAATCCTCATGATAGTTCTGTGACACAGGTAGGGTAGGATTGTTTTCTTTCTTTTATAGATGGTAAACTGAAGCCAAAAGATAGTAAATGAACTTCTTATGCTCTGGTAACTTGTAAGTAGAGCTGAGGTTCCATATTTGGTTTTCTGACTCCAAATGCAGTTTTCCCACCAAATCAGAGAAAGCTCCATTCAGGTATGAGGATTAATACTTTTTCTCTTATCTTCAACTTTGCTAATGTTTGATATTAAGTCTACTAAAGAGAAGGTACATCAAAGAAAACATGATCAATAGTGATTCTTTGGTAAACAGACTGCTGGGTCAATTTGTTCTATCTAAATACAGTCAAACAAACAAAAAGATCAGGCTTCTACTCTTCTGTGTACAAATGAGCACTCAGTAAATATTGTGGACAGACTGCTGTGATAAAGTTAACACACAAAACTTAAATAACCAGAAAGTCGTGATATTTCTTACTTGGTATCAACCCAAAAACATCTCAGAGAAAATTCTGTGTGTGTGTGTGTGTGTGTGTATGCATATGTACACATTTATGTGTGTGTACATATATTTATGTATATATGCATATACATACATGTATATATGTATACATACATATGCATATATGTATATACACATATACATACATGGTACATAGAATTTCTCCCAACTGAGCTTATGATTTTGAGTGACCAACCCAAAATAAGCTTTTCTCTCATATTTTTTTTCACAAGAAAGATCAGTTCAGAATAGTAATAGCAATTAGTATTCTGTAAGCAGCAAACCATCTTCAGCTGCAATGGCAGGATCCAAACAGCCGAAGCCAGAATCCATATGACAGGAGCTCCGTTCTTTTTATTTATTTATTCTGAACGCATGTGGTCTCTGCAACTCAGTGGCTTGGGATTGTGGTTGTAAGGGCAGGATGACAATTTCTGCCAGGGATAATGGCTATTTGCTTAGCTGCAGTTTAAGGCTGCTAAACAGACTATGATGAAATATAGAATTAGCTTATACTTTTACCGGCCGGTTCTAGCAAGTCAGCTATGTTCAACAGTTTCTCAAGGACAAGGGAGAATTCGTGCTGGCTTTATATCAAGAAGCTAACTCCACATAGACAAGAGAAACAAAAGCAAGAGCAGGACCAATAGATAAAAGAGCCCTTGTTAGTGGACTAAAGCGGTTGCTACAAATAGGACAGCGGAAGGAGAGTTGGGAGGGGGAAGAGTGAAGCAAGGTCAAAGAAGGATGATATCAATAGAATATCTCCAAATAGCACAGAATGCAGCAAGAAGTAGCAGCAGATGTCAGTCCAGCCCAATGTCAACCCCCGTGGAGCTATGAAGAAAGACTTGGAAAGAAACAGCTTCGCTGCAGTTGGTATTAAGAGTAAAGTGCAGTAAATGATACCTTTCTCCCCATGAATTGAAAGCCATGACTTGCCACTGGCCATAGCCTCATCTCCTTTCTCACTGGCCCCATTCAAGCTTTTCAGTTTTTCTCTTTATTTCAGATCTTTACTCCCCTCCTTTCCTTTTGATTTCCTTTCTTCTTCCAGACTCTCTGCCAATTCTAACTCTGATCCTCACCCCACTTGCTGTTTCTTTCCTATGCCACCAGGTACCTGCTTCCAGATGCTTACCCCGGCCTCAGCCACGTTCCAGGACTGACGACGTGTATCTAGGAGAATATATTTACTGCAGCTCTCAAAAAATTCCCATCGTGATTTTAGACATTACTGGCATGGATTGACTTTCATAACTGTGGAGGAAAGCCAAAAATGTATAAAGGAAGTCTGTTTTCAGAGTTCATATCCCTTAATTTTAGTGAATGGATGTGGGTGTGTTGAAAACTTCGTTTCTTAAGAACTGCCTAAATTTCATAATTATTTCATTTTCATCCGCTCACAGATGGCTTTGCCCTGGGTGTAAAAATTGAAGAGCCAATATAAAATGATGCTACCTTTACTCTGGCAGTTAAATTTTAAATTTCAAACACTGGTTTTCAGAACCTTGGAGAGCATCAAGCTCAGCCCTCCATTTTCCTTACTGGAGCCAGCTCAAGTGTAGGCTGGTTTCTCCTGTAAAAATGTGAAGTAAGAAATAATGAGGTAAGTTGACAGTGAAGTTTGTGAATTCTGCAACACAAATGCCTTCCACAATGACCTACTTTTATGATTTAGGTTTATAAATTATGTTGTGTAGTGTTGTGTAATGCTTAAGATGGTGGATAGAGAGTCAGTAAGATATGAATTCAAAGTCAGATTGAGGTAATTCCTAGCAATAAAACCATGGGCAAGTCAATCTCCCTAAGCCTTAGCTCTTCTTGTCTGTAAAATGGAGATACAAATAGTAGCTATTTCCACTTTCATTCCTTCTACTTTTGTTCCTCCCTCCCTTCCATTAGATCATATGTTCATTTATTCTTTCAGTTACCCATCATCCATCTCTCCACCCAGGCAGTGCCCCAGTGGTTTTCCCTTCTCTCCACACAGGACTTGCAGCAGGAGAGGAGCTGAAGAGAAACAAGACATAGCTGCTGCCTGCAGAAGAGTCTACTTCTCACAAAGGGTGTGAAAGTATCCATGTGAGTTAGAATATGATTTGAAAACTTAAGATGCTGTGTCCCTTCTGCATTTGGGGACACAGAGAAACTTCACAGTTGTTCTGTTCCTTAATCTGTAAGATACTCCAAGTTCGTTCAGGGCTATTATCTTCCTCCATTGGAAATGAGGAGACTAAGGTCCCCGGAGGAAGAAATGGATGTATAGAGAGGCAAATGACTGATCTAAGACCACACAGCTAAGAGATGGGAGAGTCAGGGTATGAAATCAGGTCTGTCTGACCCTTAGTACTTATTTCCAATAAATATGCTGCCCTTTAAAAAACAGTAGCTATTTCACAGGGTTCTGATATCTGTAAAATCTTTAGCATCTAGCAGGCACTCACTGTTTTCTCCATGTTTTCAAATGAATTGTTTCTGACCTAGCTGGCAACAGCTATAGTTACCAATACAAAGGATTTGGGGTCTTCAGATTTTCTCTCTTTCTGGGGGAGGTGGGGTTCTGGAACCCCAGGAGAGAAGATGTATCCTGGAAGTAATGAAGAAACCCAGTATCTCAGTTTTGGTTTTATATTCGAGAATAGAGATTTCTTTCTAATTCATATGCTACCTAGAACTTTCACTTGAGAGTGGTTTGTTTGTTTGCCCATGTCCATGGTGTTATCACCTCTCCATAGTATTTCCTCCTTTTCCTGTACCCTTCCCAGAGACAGCTGAATCATACATTCATTTGTTCATTCTGCACTTATTTATTGGACACCTACTTAGTGCTAAGTATTGTGCTAAATGCTTGAGATAGCATGATGAACAAAAGAATATGGTCATTCTCTTCTAAGGTGAAATTTCTCACCATAGAAAACTACAACGGCTAAACTACTCATTCCTTGCTGCTGGGGCCCAGGCACATGACCTAAGCTCACTCAATTAAACTTGACTGCTAATGAGGATCTAATGATCTGAAAGAGCAGATAGAATCCAAGTCTTTCTGGTGGCAGCAAGAGTAGTTGCAAAACCCCTATTTCCAAGAGGAATGGTGCTGGCAATCAACATCCACTGCCAAATGATTGCACTGCTGGGCTGCAAGACTCAGGATGATTTGACTTCACAGTGGTACCAACTAGGCTGGTTTAGTGGCAGGATTTTGTCTAGGGTTCTGCCTGTATAACCTTCCTTTGTACCTGCCCATTTTTCTCATGGCTATTTCTATAGCCCTCCTAGAACTTCCAAAAGAAACCTATTATTTTTCTAATAATATTTTCCTTTCACTAATGCCAGCTAGTTAGTTTCTATCTTAGGTTTAGGAATTTTGACTGTCTCACCAGATGCTCAAATCCCAGATCTGTCCTTGAAAGCTAGGTGAACTTGGGCAAGTAACTTATTCTCTATAAGCTTCTGATTTCTTATCTGTTACCAGGCAGGTGAAAGGGTGTACATAAAGTACTTCTTACATCATATTTGAAATATAAGTAATTCTGTTAAAATATTTGGAAATTCTGTAAGAGCCATGACTTTGGGTAAAATAACTGGAGTGTTTATTAGTCTGGAAGCATCCCGAAGGATATCTTTCTTACTGGGTGTCCAATGGTCTACATTCAAATTAATCTCTTTTGTAACTAGCCTCCACACCAAAAGAACTTAACTAATAAAAGTCTTAAGATGGATAAACAAAACTGGAATATGAATATTTGAACATCTGCAGGAACAGGGTGCTTGGATCAAAAACTTTAGCTATATTGCATGTATAAGGGTATTTCTACTAGTAAAGATAAGTTATTCTTTAGGATGGGGAGATGGAATGTGGAACAGAATTTGCAACAGAACCAAACAAACATTGAGAAGTAGAATGGTAGGTGATTGTAAAACAAAACAAAACAAAACAGAGAGAGACCTCAGGATAAAGTCATACGAACTAGTGAAGTGTCGCTAAGAAATAAATTCATGGGGAAAGTGGTTTCTAATTAATCAAGAAACTGGACACAAAGGCTTTGGTTAATGAGGAACTCCCTTCTAATGTGAACAGCTAGCTGTTGTTTTTTTTTTTTTTTTTTTTTTTTTTTCTTTTTCCTACAAAATTCTATTATCAAGGAAGCTGCAGGTCAAACTTGTGTGGGAATAATTGTGGTGGGGCCTACATTTTTTTCTTTTTCAGACAAGTTCCCACTGTATTGCTCAGACTGGCCTAAACTTCTGGGCTCTAGCAGTGCTCCCACCTCAGCCACCCCAGCAGCTGGGAGCACAGGCATGCACCACCATGAAGGGCATATGGGCTTTCGGTTTTCACCTTTGAGCACCAAAAAATTATCTGGTACTTCACTGAATAGAATGCCTTAGTTGATTCACATTTTGGTAGAGTTAGGGTTAGACTATAACTTAATCTCTTATTTAGATTTATTTGAAGCAGAAATAATTTTTATTAAAATTATCAATGAAAACTCACCTATATTGAAGGAACTGTGTCTATTAACTCTAGCAATTGGTTCTCATGATTTTGAAATTCTAAAAAAAAAAAAAAGTTTTTCAAAGGATGAAGTTACTGGTTTGAAATATCACTTTTCCTGTTTCATTAGCATTCATGTCATTTAATGATCTCAACTGAGTGAGAATGCAGTTACACTTTTATTTTCTATTTCTAAGAAATGTTTAGACTACTGTTTTCCCCTTTGTGTTATTGGCTCTTGATCTTTTTATTCTTTCTACTTTGAGATTTCTTTGATTCAGGTGCTATCTCTTTTACTCAAAAGCTGATTTCTTCCTTATTCCTGTTATTTGACTTTTTTTTTGAAGTGTGCTTTGAACATACCCTCTTCTTTAGATAAATTAGTTTTCTCAAATACAAAAACTTCTTTGGGATGGTATTTGTCAAAATAGTGTGCAGGAAGCTGTTATTTATTAATGGGAACTGTATGTTGACTTGTGTATAAAGATTTGAAAATTACCCCTAAAGAACAGTTGGAGTCTAAGATGAATAAAGATAAGAATCCATGTCAGCATGATCACTGGGGAGAGAATTCATTCAAATGCAATGTTCGCAAAAAAAAAAAAAAAAAAAAAAAAAAAAAAGAAAAGAAAAAGAAAGAAAAAAATACTCTGTAAATTCTCCTTGTTTGCAACAGTCTATTTTGTGAAAGGTATGGATTAAAACAAAACAAAACAGAAACAACTTTGTCTGACACTAAATACCATAAGACAAAATAGTTCTGTAAAATACCTTGAAACTCTCAGTACTTTTTTTTTTTTTTTTTTTTTTTTTTTTGGCAGAGGGCAGGGGATTGCTTCAGGCAGCAAATAAAAATGATAATATAAAGGGTCCTGCAATGTGTCTTATATTGTCACCCAGCTTTCATAATCTGAAGGCAGATTTTGTTAGCTTTGTGTATAGCCCAGAGACACTGAGTAAGTTGCTAACACACAATGTTGGGAAGGGACTTGAACTTCCCTCCAAAGTTCATACTCTTTCTGGGTTGCATTTATTGGAATAAATGAACTTTGCATTTTTCATTTCCCCTAAACTCATCTCTATTTGTGCATGTAGTGTTCTCTTCTGTGATTTATTTAAATCAAGTTACCACTTTGTGCTTGAGTCCTCAGGAGAACATATTGGATCATTGTCAGGTAGTGATGTTATGAGAAAGTGAATGCCTGGTTGTGGGGAAATCCAGCACTCCCCACATGGAAGAAGGAATATGATGGATAAATTTGTGTTATCTTAATTAATCTTTAGAAGAACTACATATGACGTAGTTGATTAAGCATTTATTCATTCACTGCATTGTTTTTCATCTATTATGTGATCATTGAATGAGACAGACAAGATCCTTGTCCTCGCTCAACTCATATTCTGGTGGGGGAGACAGAAAAGAAACAAACAAGAAATATAGATGAATGAGTTAAGTACAAGTTAGAAAATATGCTTTTGATGACATTGGAGCTAAGGCTGCAAGGAAAAAGAAGTGGAAGCCACATGAGGATCTGGAGAGGCAAATGCAAGCCACAGTGAGTGTAAGGACCCTGAGAGGGGAGCAAGCCTAGAGTGCTTCAGGATAGAAAGAAGTTCTGAAAGGCAGAGTGTAGGGATGAGGGTAGAGCAGGATGCCTGGAGGTGGGAGTAGGGGTGGAGGGTGGGGAGGTGGACTGAGAAGTCAGCAGGTTAACTTACAGAACTGGGTAATGGGGGTTCAGAGAAAGGGACAAAGGAATAAGACACACACCTAGGTTTGGGTGTAAATACCTAGTGGTTGATGGAGTCATCCACTGAGAAGTGGGTGATGAAGGCAGAAATAGATTTGGGGAGAAAGATCAAAAGCTCTATTTTGAATATTGTAACTGTGAGATATATATTAGATAGTCAACTAGGATGACTGGAGGCAGTTAGCTCTTTGATTCTGGAGCTTGGGCAAGGAGGTCAATAGGAAAAATTGTAGAGAGAGAGAGAAATCCATTATATAGCAATATGTATGGGTCTAATAACTACTATAATTTTGAGGTTGAAGCATAAATGCTATTTGAAGATATCTGCAAAACTAATGAAATATCAAAACATTGATGATTTCTGTTGCTGATAAAGATAAAACTTTTGCTACTATGGATGGTTTGTTTCATTAATGAAAAATGAGGTGTAATATTTTTCCTGAGTTTATAAAATTCCTGAATTCTTTTCATGAATGATTTGTGGGTCTATGGACCCCAGGTTAAAATCCTAGGCTTTAATAAGAGCCAGGAAAGATACTTTTCCCACTATATCCAGGCAATGGAAAAGATAAGTACTGACAAATACAGGTTTATAGATTTGGTGACTTCTTGTTTCTCTAGGAAGGGAAGGTCACCAGCTGAGAGTATGGATATAGAAAGAGGGTAGGGGGATGATACTCAGGTCAGATAGAAGGAAGTTAACATTCAGGAAAGTGCAATAAGCTCGCTGGAACTGAACAGAATTGCCACTAGACATATGGCTCACAAGGTAGTCATTTGTGGTTTGATTCCAGGCTCTGTCGTTCATTCATTGCATGACCTTGATAATCCTATGTAATGTCCATATCCCTCTGTCTTATCTTGAGAATCAGAATAATAATTGTGTCTACCATATATTGTTGCAGTCAGAATTGAAAGTTAATATTAATAAAGAGTTTAAATTGTACCTGAGATAAATGAATGCTCACAAAATGCAAATCTTTAATTTTAATTTTTAATTTTGAGGGTAGGGGATGGTTTCTGGGGATCAAATCTAGGGTATCATGCAGGCTAAGCAACTCTACCACTGAACTACAGCCCCAGCCCACAAATCTATTTTTAAACTAGGCTTGTAGCAATGGTTATGTACATAAGCATGTGAATTCAAAAGATGCTCAACAGGTAGAACTGATAAGTCTTGGAGATTAATTTGATAAGCAATGAATCAAGATTGATTTGTCTAAGTAATCTAGTGTAATTTTTTTTTTTTTTAAATCAAGGAGAATAACGGAACTGCAGGTTTGTGATAGTAAATGGAGAGGATGCAGAAAAAAGTCTTTGCCCAGTGAGCTCTACACAGACAGATAGGCCTTGGACTGCAAGGATGATGAGTATTCAAAATGATGAGCTCACAATCCTGGGATTCCTCACCTCTGTGCTCCTAATTGTCTTTGGAGTTTGTTTTAGTGGATTTATTGGAGGTATGCCCTCTTCCCGTGCTTCCTCTTCTCCATCTTTTCCTTCTTCATCCCCTTTCCCTTCTTCCTTCCTCCCTTCCTTTGAATCCAAAGATGGATTCAAATAGGAAAGATTCCCCTCTTTTCTCTTTGAATCCATCTTTGTTCAGGTTAGACATGAGGAAACCAAACATTGATTTCTAAGGATTAACAATTTGAGGATGCTAATTATTGTTCATCAGTAATCCCTTATTAAATTGTTCCCTGCTTTTCATAATTTCTTCTAATGGTTTCTCTCTCATTGCTTCTTTTGAACTAATTATTCTGCTTCTAAACTGAATTAAAGGCAATTTTCAATAAAATTATAGGATACTCCACAAGTGAAGGAAACCTGTTTATTCACTACTATTTCTCCTTGCATAATATTTTTGTACTCATAGTAGGTTCCCAATAAATTTGGTCCCTTGAAAAAGATGAAAAAGTGAAAATCAAGTAGAATGGGAAGAATCTACATACTAAGATACTAGACCAAGAATCCAGGATTACTCTCACACTTAAAAAAAAATGTTTGAATTCTTTTTTAAAGTGAAATTGTCACCTGGAAACTCAATGTGTATTATAATTAAGGGATCTTGAGCAAATAAAGTAGAATATTAATATGGATAAATGCTTTTCCAGCTTCAATTATTAAAAAAAATTATGGTAATCAAAAATCTTTAAATGAGTTTTTAATATAAGTATTGCTATAGCTTTGTTTTGGAATGTCCTCCAAACGCTTTTGTTTTAAAGGCTTAGACACAGGATAGCCCTATTAGGAGACAATAGAAACAGTAAGAGGTGGGGCCTAGTGAGGATCTTCCAGTCAATGGGGGCTTGCCCTTGAAGTGGATATAGGCCCTTGCCCCTTCCTCATCTTCTCTTTACTTCCTGGCCACCATGAGGTTAGAAGCTTCCATGTTTTCCGTCATGATGTACTATCTTGCCACAAGGCCAAAAAGAACAGGTTAACTGGCCCTGGACTGGAATCTCTGAAACTATGAGCCAAAATAAACCTTTTCTCTTATTAAATTGACTTATCTCAGGTATTTGTTTACTTAACAGAAAGATGAACTAACACAACTGTCATCATTCAATTGAACTGCTTTTTGAATTATCTACAACATTTTTAAAAAGATAATTTTGTCTTCCTATTTAATCTATTTGAGATATACAGTTTTTGACTCTATGTATGATGCAGGCATTGGAATTTTATCTCAACACAAATATCATTTACACGGACCACACAGCTTTAAACAATTACTTCTATAGCTATATGTTATGGTTGAATTGTGGCCCCCCTCCTCCCCCCCAAAAAAAAAGATATGCCAAAGTCCTGCAGGTCATTTGTTACAAATAACCTAAGAAGCTAATATAGAAAAGAAGCACCAAACTTACAAATGGAAGAAAAAATGCCCAGAGAAGTACAAGAGGCATTCCTGAACACCTCCCTCCCAAAAAAGACTTTGGAAGAAAGAAACATAAATATTTTCAGGGGAATGAGGGAAGATACCCAGGAAATAAGAACAGGCTCCTAAGAAATAAGAACAATTATCCTACAACTAAATATAATTGATAGTTCACAATTATAGTTAGAATTTGACCTTTTAGAAATAGGGTCATTACAGATATAATTAAGATGAATCATGCTGGAGCAGATTGGGCCCTTAACCCAATATGACTGGAGTCCTTATAAAAAAAATCAGAGAGACACACGGGGAAAAGATGGCCATGTGATGACAGAGGCAGAGATAAGAATGATACATCTTTGAGCCACAGAGTGCAAACAAACAGCAGAAGCTAGAAGAGGTAAAGAGGATCCTCCCTTAAAGCCTTAAAGGAAGCATGGCCCTTCAGAAACCTCATCGGATTTCTAGTTTCCAGAATCATGAGACAATAAATTTCTGTTGTTTTAAGTCAGTACTTGTTGTAGCACTTTGGAATAACAGTCCTGGGGAAACAATGCAGTATATATTTGTGGTCTTTACAACATGATCATTTATTTTATTATTTAAAAAATGACTTTTAAAAGACTTGTTTCAGTGGCATACAGAAACTTGTAATTGTGTGAGGTACACACCTCCAGAAAGACAACTTAAAACTCTGTTGAATTTCTTTGCCTTCTTTGAAAGCATTCAAAACCAGGATGAGGGTGGTATCAAAGTATTTCTTTCCTAAACAATGCTTTGTGGTTAAGAATAACTGGTTCTTATAATATGAGAGTTAAGGGCTCAAATACAAGAGGACTTTCTCTTTTCCAATAGTTCATTTTGGAGGGGAATGAAATCACAATGTATTTGACCTCTGCACTAAAAATAAAAGTAGAGTCTTCTACTAGAAGAGGGGCTTGGTTCCTCATCCCTCACAGAAGCTCCTGCAAGCTAGTTTAAACATAACTGCTCTGCAGGGATTTTATCAAGAGAGTCAATACACAGATAAAATGTACAACATAAAAACCATAAATAGCAAAGGACTTATAAAGAAGCTATTCCTCAAATGACCATTTCATTTTGAGCTCAAATAGAAGCCAAGGGTAAAACATGAAAATATAACTCAGGAAAGACATTTCTGTGGAATGCTAATCTAATGAGGTCTGTGTGCAGAGGTAATGATCTAACTGTGTGCAATAATATTTTCTTAAGTCTCACTACAAGAACTGCAGGCCTCTCGGACTATCTTTTTTGAGTATCACTTCTCTTGGATGGGCATTTACCAAACATTGGATGGCAATACAATAATTTACAGTTAAATTCCCTTGTGAGAACCTAAGACCACACACTCTATGATGTTCATTGGAGGATGTTCTTATGCTTGGGTAACAGACACTCACATGTCAAGACCCACGTTCCATTGAAAGTCCTAAAACCCAATGGGTATTCTCATGTACTTGGAGGACTATCCTATCTTTGATTTTATGATTATAAAATAAACAAATGTATTTTCTCTTTAAATGTTTTAACTGGGTGAGGTGGTATGTACCTGCATGCTAAGCACAGGTTTAACCTTGAAGCTAAGCCCCTGACCCCAAATTTCATTTCTTCAATCACGAATGAAGATGAACCCCCACCCATCCCCACAAACATATCCAGCACAGTTTTCTTACTAACTTGCTTCAAAACTAACAAATCTACCTGGATTTTCAGGATTTTGTTTACTGTCTTGCTGTTTTCTGAATTATCAAAGTATTCCTGGGCATGTAGTATACTTCTTTAGGCATTTTCCAGGACACCAAGAAGATCTCTTGTCACCAATTAAAAACCTCTGTAGAAAGAACTCCCTCCTCCTCTTTTTTTTTTTTGTAGTGTGTGTGCACAGTGGTGTCCCTGAGAGTGTGTGTGTGTGCGTGCGTGTTAAGGTGGTGCTGCAGGCGGGGACAGAGGCCTCAGGTGTGGCTGTGGGATGATAAAACAGTTTATGGAGTCCTGCTTCTGCCTCCACATGCTCATTGCTGCCCCACATGGTGACTCAGATTCCAGCACTGGCTTCTTGAAAGGTCAAGCCCAGGAAGTGAGTAAACTGCCTGCACGTAGGTAATTGAGAATGAGGTCCTGGGGTGTAATCTAAGCAGTGTATCTTCCTTTTTTATTTTATTTTTTATTGAAGCACTATAATTATATATAGTATTTGGGTTCATTTTTGACAAACTCATACATGAAAGAAATTTATTTCAATCCCCATTCCCTATTCCCACTTTCCTCCCCTCCTCCCTCCCCCTATTCTCCCTCTTCTATTCTACTAAATTTCCTTTTATATATATGTGAAATTCCTTTCAGTACCTTTATATATGAATATAATGTGATTTTGCTAAATTAATTCCATACTTCTTCCCCTTTCCCTTCCTTCCTCTCACTCTCATTCTTCTTCTGCTCCACTGATCTTTCCTGTATTTTTAGATATTCAATCCCAAATAACTACCTTATTTTGCTCTAGCTTCCACATATGAGAGAAAACATTCAATCCTTGGTTTTCTGAGTTGGCTTATTTCACTTAGCATGATCTTCTCTATTTCCACCCATTTACAAGTAAATGCCATCATTTCATTCTTCTTTATGACTGAGTAAAAACTCCACTCTGTGTGTGTGTGTGTGTGGGTGTGTATATATATATATATATATATATATATATATATATATATATGCCACATTTTCTTAATCGAAGGGTATCTGGGTTGTATCCATAATTTGGCTATCATGGATGGTGCTGCTATAAACATTAAGGTGGCTATATCACTATATATGCTAATTTAAGATCATTTTGGAAAAATACTGAGAAGTGAGATAGTTGGGTCAAATGGTGGTTCCATTCCTAATTTTTTGAGGAATCTCTATACTGCTTTCCAGAGTGGTTTTACTAATTTGCAGTCCCACCAACAATATAAGAGTGTATCTTTCCCCCCACATCCTTGCCAGCATTTATTATTATTCATGTACTTGATAATTGCCATTCCGACTGAAGTGGGATGAAATCTTAGTTTTGATTTGCATCTCTCTAATTGCTTGAGATGCTGAACCATTTTTCATATATTTCTTGGCCATTGGGAACACCCTCCTTTCATCTAACGAAAGGCCAATGGTTCATGCTTTCTGTAACTTGGCTATTTTGTTTTGTTTGAGATGGGGTCTTCCTGAGTTGCCTAGGCTAGCTTTAAACCCTTGGACTCAAATAATTCTTCTGCCTCAGGCTCTGGAGTAGCTAGGACCACGGGGGCAGGCCACCATTGGCTACCGTGTGGCTTTTAAACCTTCTCACTGAGGGAAAGAGCTGGTAGACGTGGAGGCTCTGTTGAACCAGCAACCCTTAAAGAAACAAGAAAACATCCATCCCAGCTAGACTTTACTGATGAAAATGTTTTTCTTTTTTATGCATTTTGGTGAAAATGTTTTAATGAGCTGTGACCTGTCTCTGTCTGTCCTCCATTCCACTGGCTCGTGACCTGCCTCTCTAAAAGAGGCAGTTGAGATGGAAACAGATGTGTTTGTGTCAGGGCGACTCCCAGAGCAGATTACAGAGGGGTTCTGTGCTAGTGACAGCAGGAGCAACTTCCATAAATTAGCAGTGAAGAAGATGAGGCCCGGAGGCCTGATGCCACCTCCACAACCCACTGGACTAATTTGTGCCTCAGTTTCCTCATCTGTATTAGGTACTTACTTTACAGAATGGTCATGAGGATTCAGTCGATCCCTGAAAAGTTCTTAGCGCTTGGCACATTGAAAGTGCTAAAGGAGGGCTGGGAATGTGACTTGATGATAACAATCATGGGGCCACGGTTCAATCCCCAGCTCTCATTTAAAGAAAGAAAGAAGGAAAGTGCTAAGTGAGCGAAGGGAGTGGGGAAAAGGAAGAATGATTAGGTATAGAAGGTGAGGGGAATCCGGGTAGAATCGAAAAGGGAGTAAGAACTGGTTGGAGGGTCAGGACCAAACTGATCTATCTTGTTTTTCTCCCTGCAGCCAGCACTTTTTTCTTTCTGATTTTCCCACACAGTCCTCCCACCCCCTCCTGCACGGAGTGCCTCGAGGCGGCGCCCGCACGTGGAGGTGAAGCAAGGGGCCCAGCGAGGACCCGGCGGAGGAGCAACGGTCTGGAGCTCAGCGAGCGCATTGTGCCGAAGCGCTGAATGGAGCTGGGATGTGTGCGCGCTGGCTTGCACGGATTAGCCGTGCTTTCCCATGAACTACAAAAGAATGCCCGAATCTGGGACGTTTGTCATCAAGGGGCAGGCTGCTCAGGATGCAAGGTAACCAGAGCTTTTCCCGGACTGCTTCAGTCTTTTGGGACGTGGGTCACTCTAATCCTTCCTGTTTATATTGTGAATGCGTAGGCAGCAAGGCTTAAGCTCTGCAATGGTAAATAAGAATCGCAATGCAGGCATTCCTAAACAGCTACGTCCTCTGGTTGCTTTTGCTTTTTCTTTCTTTCCTTTTATTTTTTATTTTTTTTTGAAGGGGCACTGTTGCCTCCCATTTATTCAGTCCTTCACAGCAGCGAGACTGCGGGGATTGCTGCAGAAGCGCGCACCCAAGGCTGTCTTTCTGCCCACCAAAACCCGATTTAGCCCCTGGATAGTGTTCTTGTTTACACATTTATTTCCCTGTTTTATTTCTTCATTCTTCATGCAACCACTTTGTCCTCCTATTATTTGAGGAGCTCAAGATTGTGCAAAATTGTCCAGACACATCTATTGAAACAGTTAATTCTCAGAGAAGCAAGATTCTTATGGTGTTTGTGGAAGCTAGGAGATAAATTTATTGGTAGCACCCTGTTAAAACGTAATTAGAATTCTCCCCCAAACTACACATTTCTCTTTCATTCAAATTTCATGTCTTTCAGAACCTGGAATTTCAATTCTATGATTTTGTGTTTGTGCAATTAAATGTTTGTGGGTGGTGAAGTCTAATATCACAGAAAAAAAGATTCTAGAGCTAAGCTTGAAATCTGAGCTCATAGAAGAGCCATTCCTGTAGGGCTGTGAAGAAGTGATCTGCTCCTGGAGATGAGTGTCCACCTGGAAGGAGGAGCACAGAGTATTCTCCAAGATGTACCAGGACCAAAGGGCCAGCCCCATCTTAACCTTTTTATCTTAAAAAAATAGTGAACATATCTTTTCCTGACTTGTTCATTTATTGATTCATTCCACGACTATGTACAAATGATTAAAAGAGTTTGAGTGTTGCACTAGAAATAGGAAGAGTAATATGATAGACATTTGACTTTGGAGAGGAGGGAAGGGAGAGGGAGAAGCCAGGAAACATATGGTTACTGTGTGCTAAGTGCTTAGTGCAGGTTAGGAGAACAGAGTGGAGCTGAAAGGATGAGGCAGGACTTTCAAGAAAATGTGGCACTTGGAAAGGGTGTTAGCAAGTGTTCCTTGGTAGTTCATGCTTTGGGGTGACTTAGTAAGGGCCCTGACAAAAACTCATATTCCCTCCCCACTCCCACCTACTGAGTTAGAATCTCTGAGGGTTGGGTAGAGAACCTTTATTTATTTTACTACTATTTCCTTCCACCACAGCTGGGGATAGAACCCAGAGCTTCGTGCATGCTACCACTGAGCTACACTCCCCAGGGCAGATCCTGCATTTGAAAACCACTTAGGGGATTCCATGAAACTCATCTGAGTCTTCAGTCCATTTAAAGCATGAATGAAGGTGGTGGTTGGAGGGAAATGATTTGGGGCTAATGGAACAGACATCTGCAAATAAAGCAGAGGTGACTCAGACCTTATTTAGCCAATGATGAGCAGCATTTGTCCCAAAAGCATGTAGTTAGTATTTCTGCAACACTTATGTAGAAAACCTTTACTTCTAGAATTTTTTTGTTCCTTAGCTTGACATTTTTATTACTGTACTAGAAATCACTGAAAAAAAAAATCAATATCACAGTACTTGACTTAGGGACACTCCCTAATAATACATACTGAATTGAGCATATGACAAACATACACACACACTCTGCTGGAATGTGTCTAGTTAATATAGTGGAAGTTATCTGTTTTTCTAGAATTGTGAAATATCTCATACAAAGTCTTGGATAAAAGGTTAATTCTTACTTTAAGAATCTAGACTAATATGTGAATATTTACTTTATAAGCAAATGATTATTTTGCAGGTATATTATAAAAAGATTTAGCCATGAGACTTTTTGTATAATCAGCAGTAACAGCAAAAGCCTTCTTTTAGTTTGTGGGAAAAAGTTACTGTGCAGGTCTGAATTGTGAGCTGTGCCCCTTTCTATTTAAGCCCAGACAATGGAGTGGAGTCTTGAAGTATTAGAATGGAGATATTTATTAATTTTCTCAACTAAGTAGATATTCAAACTTGATTTTTTTTGTTTGTGTTTCATAATTAAGGCTTTAAGTCCTCTGACAAGTACTACTGCAATACATGTTACCTTTGGTTATTTTTCTTTTCTTTATCTTTAATTCATTGTTGAATGTTTTAAAGAAGTCACTTTTTTTTTTTTTTTTTTTTTTTTTTTTGGTCTGCATTGATATTTGACTCCACACCTGAATGTGAAGATTTCCTTAAATCTGTGCTGGGGGTGTAGCTCAATGGAAGAGCATGTGCTTAGTGTGCAGGAGGCCCTGGGTTTGATCCCCAGCACTTAAAAAAAAAAAATTTTTTTTTAAATCTAACCTTCCAGTTGAATTGTTTTCTAACTAAATTAAAGGCAGTTCAACTCCCTGCTCAGCTCTTGGGTTATATACCCTTCCTCAGTAAAGTCTTTTCTGATCCCTGAACCAGCTAGGCTCTCTCAGATTCTTACCCCTATTAATACTTGCAATTTATCTCTTGAATTACCCACCAAGATACTGTTTATTTGTTTAATGCCTGTGTTTTTCACTCCCTTAAACTCCTGAGGACAGGAGTTTATCAAGTTCAGCAATCCCCAGAAGCTAGCACATAGTAATTGTTCAATAATATTTTTCAAATTAGTGAACAAAATGGATTTTCATAAATCAAAAATACCATCTTTCCACAGACCAATAACTTTTGACATTAAAATTTCTGAATTAGGACTGGGAGTGTAGCTCAGAAGTAGAGCATGAATAAGGCCTCAGGTTCAATTCCCCACATACATATACATATTGTATATATGTACAATTTCTTCATATGGTTGCCCAGAAAATGATCCAATTATATTCTTTTTTTTAGATCATTTCCTTCCATGAAGTCAGGAGACATGCTTTTATTTATTTAATTAATTTTTTAAATTATTTTTTATTTTTACAGACTGCATTTTGATTCATTGTACACAAGTGGGGTATATCTTTTCGTTTCTAAGGCTGTGTACAATGTAGATCCATACCGTTTGTGTAATCATACATGTACATAGGGTACATAGGGTAATGATGTCTGTCTCATTCCACCATTTTTCATACCTCTGCTCTCATTTCCCTGTACGTAATCTAAAGTTCCTCCATTCTTCTCTCATCTCCCACCCTGCTACCCCCATTATATACATTTTCCACTTAACAGTGAAAACATTCGGCCTTTGGTTTTTTGGGATTGGCTTATTTCACTTAGCATGATATTCTCCAATTCCATCCATTTATCTGCAAATGCCATAATATTATTCTTCTTTATGGCTGAATAATATTCCGTTGTGTATATATACCAGAGTTTCTTTATTCATTCATCTGTTGAAGGGCATACAGGTTGGTTCCACAATTTAGCTATTGTGAATTGAGCTGCTATAAATTATTAATATGGCTGCATTACTATAGTATGCTAATTTTAAGTCCTTTGGATATAAACTGAGGAGTGGGATAACTGGGTCAAAAGGTGGGTCCATTCCAAGTTTTCTGAGAATTCTCCACACTGCTTTCCAGAGTGGCTGCATCAATTTGCAACTCCACCAGCAATATAGAAGTGTGCCTTTTCCCCCACATCCAAGCCAACATCTATTATTGTTTGTGTTCTTGATAATAGTCATTCTAGTTGGAATAAGATAAAATCATAGTTGTTTTAATTTGCATTTCTCTAATTACTAGAGATGTTGAACACTTTTTCATATATTTATTAATCCCCTATATATCTTCTTATGAGATATGCTGTATACCAGAGGGTTGAGTGGGAAGAGCTTAGCAGCCATTTGTTCTCAGTCATTAGTAAGGAGAGATATATCTGTGCTTTGAAACTCCTTTATGTCAGAGACTGTTGTTCTTGCATAGCTCTATGCATGGTTATTTCAACTGAGCACTTGTCTATTGAGTGTATATTAAGTGCTCAGCCCTGTGTCAGGCAAAAAATACATTAGATTTAATCTCTGCTCTCAAGAAACTTATGATCTATTTGAAGAACTAATACATAGACATATGCAACAAACAGTAGAGGGTCAAGTAGTAAAGATCAATGGTACAGACAATGCATTTAGGAAGACTTCAGAGAAAAGGTAAAAATTCTGATATGAAAAGTAAACAGAAAAGACATTTTTAAGGATGTGGGATTTACACTGAAGAATATATAAGACCAGGTTATGCTGTGAGACAGGACCAGCCGAAGAAGTGCAGAATAAGAAATGACAGCATGTGACTGGACATTGTTGAGTCCATTTGGAGAATTTGCCCATTTGTCCATTTGGAGAATTTAGGGAGAGCAAAGCAAAGTCATTGGAAGTTGTTGCTTTCATGCACTTTGCTTTGAAAAGGCTCAAAGGAAGAAGGCAAACAAGGCCTGTTCAAAACACCTGGCCTCAGAATTATGGTTACTGAGCAGATAATGTAATTATCAAAAAATATGGTAAAACACAAATAATACCACCAACAGAAATTTGAGGATAGGGAGGAAACTAATTACCTCATCTATCAATCTTTACTAAAATTAAATGTATATTTAAGAAACTAAAAACTTCTTAAACATTTAGATTTTTTTCTAAAAAAAAATCTTAGATATCTTAGGACGTAATGTATCTGTGATCAAGGAATATTGGTTTAAAATTCGGTGACACTTTCACTTCAAATTATGTTTCCTGATTAAAATCAAGTAAAATTAAATTTAAGACTTTAAATAATTCAGAGCATAAGTATCACATCATTCTTATTAACTTATTTCTATCTAGTGCTTCATCTCTGTACCCTTTCATATGCACTGTGTGGTCTTCAATGATGCTGATCAAGTGTTACTATCACTTAGTTCTGGGCAGGGGATTTGTAGTGATTTTTTGCCTTTTTTCTTCTTTCCTTTTGAAATTACTGATTTAAAAAATACGATACATCATTTTGACAAAACACTTAATTACTTAAATGCATATCTGACCAAAATGAGACAGAAACATGGGGAGAAGAGCTATCCAAAAGAAACCAAAGCAACTAACTTTTCTAATGGTCAGTTTGCTAGTAGAAACTTCAAGCCCACTTCTTCTTACTCTATTGCTATTTATAACTCTACACTACATATTTTATTTACCCATGAAGTTTACGGAGCTCTAATAATGTTTCAGCCTGGAGATAATATTTTGGGTGGTGTAGTGACACAATTGTCTACTGTTCTCTGATATTGTTATACTTATGCAAGACATCCTCCTGGGATGAATCATGATTAGTCCAAGGCATTTCTGCTGGTCTCATTCCCAGTGATTGGTTAAGTATGGAAAAATGGTACAATTCTGGCCAATTAGATGTGAATGTAAGATTGCCAAGGAGTGACCTATTGTGGAAAAAAAAAAAAAAAAAAAAAAATATATATATATATATATATATATATATATATATATATTGCTTTTCAAAACAAGCGAGTGGGAAAAAAAAAAAAAAAAAAAAAAAAAAAAAGCCATGGCAGAAACTCCTTATTTTCCTAACTCTATGAAGTGTAAGGATATGTGTAAGGATAAAATAAATGCTTGGAGCTACTGCATCCATCTTGTGACTGTGAGATTACAAACATTAAGACAAAAGTCACTATACTGAGAATGAGAGAGTAGAAAGAAGAAAGATTTGGATCCTTGATGACATAAATATGGGTCCACTTGCTGATAAACTGTGAGTTACCAGTGTTCTGTCTATAGTTCTGTTATGTGAGTTAATAAATGCTGTAGGGTTTAAGGTACATTTAGCTGAATTTTCTGTTCTTGTTAAGTGAAAGCATCCTAATAGATATATGTAGTCCTGGGAAACACTGTGACTTGTACTTTGGGCTGGTTATAGGAAAAGAAAGAGTCTCACGATTGTTTTCCATAATAAGAGCCTAGGTGGAATTAGAAAAAAAGCTCTGTTTGTTATGATTCTATAGGTTCCATTTTAGGCCACATCTACATGCCCAGAAAACTGCCATTTATGGAAAACCTATTCCCGTGCTAAGTGCTTTATCTCATGAATCCCCATAACACTGTAGGCCTATTTGACAGATGAAAAACATGAAGCACAGAGATTTCAAGGGCAAGGCCCTGCTAATAAGTGATAGAACCAGGATTTGAAACCAGGTCAAAGTTCTTTTTACTAACTGGCATTTATTCTCAATGGTCAAATTGTTGATACCCATTATGTAGCAGTTTAGTACTAATAATGAAGCAGCAAAAGTTTTTAAAAATGCAGATTCAAGGCTATGCTTACATAAAGTCACTCTAATAAACTTTTATGCCAGTGTGCTCACTTTACAATTTGTGAAGGAAAAATGGTAGAGCTCTCGCCCACTCCCAGGAAATTTTGTCCACCCACAGCCTACCTTATCTGTGTTCTGGCCATTCGTGTGGGAACAGAGAGTAATAATTACAAGAAGTACTGTAGTTTTGATATTAAATGTCCTTCAATAGCCCAGTGTGTTGCTACTGGGAAGTGGTAGAAACTTTAAGAGGTGGAGTCCAGTGGGAGGTCTTTAGGTAATTGGCGGAGTGTGGAGAGTGTGCTTTCAAGGGGATATTGGGACCCTCTTTCTCTGTATTTTCATATTTTCCAGCCATGAAGTGAGTGGTTTTTCCACTTACATGCTTCCACCATGATGTGCCACCACAGAACAGAGCAATAGCCAATTGATTGCAGACTAAAACTTCCAAAATTGTGAGCCCAAATAAACCTTTTCTCTGTATAAGTTGTTTATCTCAGGCATTTGTCATAGTAAAGGAAAGCTGACTAGCACAGCAGGCAATGAGTTTTGAACTTGAATGTGTTGGAGGAAGAATGTTGGAAATTGACACTGTGTTGGAGGAAAAATGTTGGAAATTGACAGTGTAGGAATGATGTACAGGCTCTTCTTTCTCCTTATAAGTTGGACATTCTTCTTCTTTCCTGACCTCACGATTATTGGGGGTTCTGGTGTTATTGTGATTTCCAAAGTAAAATTGTCCCATGTGCTAAAAATCATAGACCAGTGCATCCTCCTCCCCCAAAACATTAATTTTACTTTTTGTTATTTAAGGAGAAAACTGGGTCACCACAATGGTGCCTGTACTATGTTACTAGCTTACTAAGCTATCAAGAACACAGTCACCCTGCTAAGTCCAGAGAGCAAGCCTTCAGCCCTAGGAAAAGGAATGTTTTCCCCACCTCCTTAGTTGGACACTACAAGTGGCAAGTGACCAGGAATATACAAGTTGGAGGCTGGCAGCAAAGTGGCACTTAGAGTATGGGGTATTGTCAAGTGCCAGGGAGTTAAAGAAGAGTAGCTGGCTTATTAGGTATGTTGGAACTTCTCAAGATGCAGGTAGAAATCGACTTCATTTTTTTTTTCCTATTGACCCTGGTTAAACATACTCTGGCCTCCTTTCCCTTTGGAAGGAATCTTGGTCAGATCATATAAACTTGATAGTTATATTTTTTTGTTCACTTCCAGTGTTTCTTTAATGTATGGTAAAAAATGATTAACATATAAGTGATCATTTTAACCATTTCTAAGTATTGATTAGGAGTTCTAAGTTCACTCACTTGTCCAACCAGTATTGTTGTCCATCTCCAGAACTTTCCATCATCCCAAAGTCAATCCCGGTATCCATTAAATAGTAACTTTCCATTCCCCTCAGCACCAGACAACCACCATTCTTTCTGTCTCTATAAATTTAACTACTCTATGTACCTTATGTAATGAGAGTCATACAGTATTGATCCTTTTGTGTTTGACTTATTTCACTTAGCATGACATCCTCCAGGTTCATCTATGTTGTAGCATGTGTCAGAATTTCCTCCCTTTTTAAGACTGAATAACATTCCATTGTGTGTATATTCCACATTTTGTTTATCCTTTGATCTGTCAATGGACTCTTCGGTTACTTCCACCTTTTGGCTAGTGTGAGTAATGCTGCTATGAACATGGGTGTACAAATACCTGTTTGAGTTCCTGTTTTCAATTATTTTGAGTATACCCATAAGTTAAAGTTCCATATATGGATCATATGGTTATTCTATTTTAAAATTCCTGACAAACTGCTGTAACCATTTTCTATGGTGGCTGTACCATTTTACCTCCCTTGATAATTATGCTTAGATAACCACAGTCCCGGTCCGGTCAAACAATCATGTCTCTAGTTAAGTTTGGTGTCAATTTCAAAATGTTAGATTTTTATCCCACAACAGTCTTTGTCCTATGCAGCTTGGGCCTCCCTCCTTCTTAGAAGGTCACTGGTGAAGGGCATGGCTGGCTAGTTCTCCTTTTCCTCACTTCTCCTCTTCTCACACTCTTTGGCTGCTGCTGTGGTTCCCTGGGTTTGGACACTGAGCGTGATGTAGAGAGCTAGTAGACACCATGGATATCTGCATTGTTTCCGTCTAGGTGGGACTTATGTTCTCTCACAGAGTCCTTTATGGCCTTCTCAGAAATTCCCTCTCAGAACCTGTCTCTGGCAATGCCTTTCCCCTGGGTGCCTGTTTGTAGGCCATGCCCAACCCCTGGATCCCCACCAGTCTATCCCTGGGCAGGAGTGAGTCTGTTCCACTAAAGGATCCTTATAGGTAGGTTTTTGTTTTTTGTTTTTTGTTTTTTGTTTTTAATATGACAACCCAGGCTGGCCTTTTTATGCTGTTGGTAGTGTAGCATCCTTCTTCTGCAGCCCTTCTCTTGGCTTTGCCAGCTCTCGTCAACCTCCTGTGCTTAGATTTGCACCTCTGGAGAGCCAGACACAGTTCATGTTTCTTCTTTAATTCAAGCAGATGGGGTGGGTTTCATGAAGTCTCCTCTTACTCAGTCTTAAAGTAGAGGGGAACATTCCTCCCTCTCCCATGAACTGCAGAGATCACCAATGATTTTCCAATAGATAGTCCTTTATGTCTCTCTCCCGCTCCTTATAAGCCTTCAGGTTGGTGATGGACAAATGCTGGCAGAACCAGGTCCACAGCCGCTGTTCTTCCTTCAAAGGTAGGCTAGTGTATTCCTCTAGGGTTGGGTTTCTTAGCCACAGCACCATGACATTTTGGGACAATTAATTCCTTGCTGAGAGACCTGTGTTGTGCATTGCCATATATTTGACATCACCCTTAGCCTCTACTTACTAGATTCCAGTGGTACCTCCTTTCCCAGTTGTGACACCAAAGATGTCTTTAGACATTGCCACATGTCCCCTGGTGGGCAAAATCACCCCTGACAAAGATGAACTGCGTTAGAGTCTTGAGTTGCTCTCAGCCCTTGGCATTCCAGAGGGCCCTCTTTGATCATTCTGTTGTAGATGTTTTCTGATATAAGAAGTTGAGCTTAAGACAGACTGAAGCAGACCCCAAGAAGATTTATGATAAGCTCAATTGTAGTCATTTTGGTTTATTTCCTTTTTCTTGTCTCTTGGAAAAATCTTGTTTGTGTGTTGTAACCTGGCCTCAGCTGTAGCCTGGGAGATCAAGAGGAAGATGGAGGTGGACACACTTAAGCCTAGGGGAGGGAGTACAGCCCTCTCCCCTGACCTGTTCCAGCAAGGTCAGCTTTGGTTGTGGGGAGGTTGATCATCAGTGAGCATTCACAGAGAACAACAATTCTGGCTTCAAGATCCTGTTGCCTCTTCCCTACAGAGAGAATCTCCCCTCTCTTGTCAAGCCAGGTACATCTGGATTTCTTTCTTTCTTTTCTCTCTTTTTAGGAAATTAGAAGTTTCTTTATAAATATTCTGTAAAGATTGGACAAACAGCTAGAGCTAGGGAGTGGGAGTAGAGCTAGTTAAGCATGTCCTGCCTTAGGTCAAGTTTGTTCCTGAGACATGATGCAGAACTGGACTCTACCTGCTGGGGAGTGGGGGTGGAAAGAGCTGTTGATGACTGAATGTTCCAATAAGAAATCTTCTTTCAAAGAAGACTGCTCACCCCCACCAACTGAATACATCTGGTAATTGCTCATGTAAGATAAATGGAAGAAGGCACACTGGTGACCAAAGGGCTTACAGACTGCACAGCCCAGTCACGAGCCCTCAGAGACTCCTGATCTCTGGCCTTCTGCCTAACCTCCGTTGTTATTGGGAAAATTGTCCAGGGAGCTTGCCTTGCTGTTGACAGCTCTGATCCCAGAGACAGAAGTCAGAGCTTCAATACTGTTACCGTCAATGTAGGAACTATAAGCAGACTCACTTGAGTTTTAAAATTTTTAGTGAAATAAAATTGGATGAGTAGATGTACAATTGGTAAGTTATTCAAACATGGGAGGTAATAGGAGAGAAGGCTCAGAGACAAACATAAGAGTAACAGAGAGATGCTGTCAGAAAAAAGAAAAATTACATACATAGAACACTAGAAGAATGAAAAATAATAGGGAAATGCTTGGAAAGACATAAAAGAAACAGATTTTGAATATAATATCCCATCTGGTGTGCAGCTATTTTACATAGGCCATTTTTTATAAAGTTCAAGGAAATTCCATGGGATGGTGGAGGTTTTGGAGAACAGGGAGGATATTGGGATACTGTTCCTCACCTCTCCATTAACCATTTGCCCATTAATCCCCACCACCCGCCTGCCGCAGCTGTTGGGCAGAGATTTCATTCCAGGAGTGAATCATAATTGGCCCAAACTTGTTTTAATTTCACTAGTGATTGATCTTGGGATGGATGTGAAACAGCACTGTCAATAAGATACAAGGGATGTCTAAGGGAACTTCCCTTCCTGAATAAAAAGGAAGTGTAGTAAGGACACAACTTTTACCTGTGTCTCTTTCTTGCTTACTGGGATGCTAGTGGAAGAATATGATACCTGAAGCTTTGTTAGCCAACTTTGGACCTGAGCTGACACATATTGGTATGAAAAACCAATACCCAGAACATGGTGGACTAGAGGAATGGGAAGAGTTTGGGCCCATGGGGGTACCCGTGAGCTGCTGACCTACCCTGAAGCCATCTTCCCTTCAGATTTGTGAGAGGGCAATAGTGAATAATATTTTCTTTTCTGTCTTTCTTTTCCTTTTTCTTTTTGGTGCTGGGTCTGGATTCCAGGACTTTGCACTTTTTGCCAAGTCAGTGCTCTATCACTGAGCCCTTCCCCCAGCTCAATAATCTTTATGACTTAAGCCACGATGAGTTGTTTTATTCCTCATGATTTAACACATGCTAAGGGAATACACCAACTCCTATGTGTTGTGTTCTTAAATACTTATTTTTAAAATTGATACATAATTATATATACTTATGGGATACAGTGTGATATTTCAATAGATGTGTACTATATGTGATGATCAGATCAGGTTATTTGACATATCCATCACCTCAGACATACATCATTCTTTGTATTGGGAACATTAAAAATCCTCTCTACTACATATTTTGAAATAGTCCATTAATTGTTGTCAACCACAGTTATCCTACTGTGCTATAGAATGTTTCTTTAAATGGCCTATTAAACCAAGTTCTTCAGAAATAACTTACATTAAAAGACATAAAAAAAAGTCCTGAGAGCTAAGTAAAAGGTTATGAAAAAATAGAATTCTTTGGAAAAATAACATACGGCATACATGTTTGCTTGATATTGTGAGAACCACTTAGGCTTAGAGAAACATTTTATAATGTCTAGTGGTGTTGATCTTGGACATGGTTATCTTACTCTCTGTCCAATGACAGATTCCCACTGGGAAGCAGCCGCTTACTTTTCTCCCTTTTTGTTCTGATGATGCTAACGATCCCTTGTATGACAGACACAGAAAAGAATGCAGGAGACAAATGGGGAAATGTATTCAATTCACATACAGATTTAATGAGTCAATCTATATTACAAACCCCTGACTGGCAAGGTTATATCTTTGTAGCAATTTGTTCTCACCTACTTCTATTATTGCATACTTTCTGTATGCCAACAACAGTAGTTACCAAGTTTAGAGTGACTATTGCAGTTTGTCAATAGAGGTTTAGTGGCCTGAGGTTTTGGTCTGTGGCTTTTGTTCCAGCTAGATATTTTCATGTAGTTTAAATTAATAAAACATGAAGGAATTTCTAATATAATGCATGTGCTCTGCTTTGCTCTTTGAGTGCATATTAATTATATGCATATATCTTCCTTCTAAGAAAATAGAATCATGCAACAGTAAGCTTTAACTTGCTCTCTGGGTTCCTGTTGATTCTCTCTCTCTCTCTCTCTTTTAGGAGAAAATATGCAATAAAAATATGGACAAGCACTTTGTTTTTTGTTGTTGCTAATAACAAAATGATTAGAGCTGTTCTTTCTCTCATCCTTCATCATGGGAAAGGGCGATGCTGGCAACGCCTGGGACTGAAGGTCATGCTGCCTGGCTTTGTGGGGACAGATGGCCATTGCTCATCATGTTAGCAAGAAGCTTGATGCTCACTTCTCGACATCAGCTGCTCACTATGTATATTAAGTGATAATTTAGCTTCAGGTGGCATCAGCCCTGGTGCTGTCTGATCTCCTGCCACCTTAATGGAAAATATTTGGACAGCAATACTTACTTTCCTGTCCTCCACTATGAAACAAAAGCAAACTCTGCAAAATAGTGAATAAGGATGATTATAAGTTTTACTGCATCTGATCATTGGGATTTTGTTTCACCAGCTAAGTATTTTGAATTTAAAACCCCAGGGGACAATTTTGTAAGTTATCTGAAAAAAAAAAAAAAATCAAACAAACCTGAAACAACCTTGTGAATAAAGAAATGGGAGCCCCAGGGCTGGGGTGGGTGGAGCAAAGCAGGCAGGGTTTAGGGGGAGACAATATTCATCAAGAGTCAGACAATTACATGGCTTCAGAAGAGTATTAACATCCTTGGTTGTTGTGGCTATTATTGATAAATTCTGTGCTTCTGAAGTAGCTTAAAGTTCTCTGGAGCAGCTACATTGTTAATTCTTATTGAATTCCTATAAGTCAGTGTCTTTACAAAAAAATAGAAGAGCCGACTCAGAGTACCAGGAAGCTCTTCCTTAGTTATTTGTGAAGGCATGGGTCCCAGTTAGAGGATTTCAGAAACATGTATTTATTTTATTTCTTTATATAGTCCACAGTGGACTGGGCGCAGTATGTAGAATATATATATATAGTAACAGTAACTATTGAATCAGTGCTACAGAAGATATGGATAGCATTGAAAGATCACAATCCACCATTGCATGGAGATACATGGGTCATAAAACTGCTCAACACTGATCAATTTGGATGTAAGTTTCCTGTTTCCCAGAGCAAAATGGGAAAGGCAAATTGTAAAATTAAAGGAAATTGTCTCAATTTCAGAATTCATTTTTTTTTTCAGTGCTGTGGTTTGAATCCAGTGCCTCACACATATTAGGCAGGCACTCTATCACTGAGCTACACCCCTAACTCCTTTTATTTTATTCTGATACAGCATTTCATAAGTTGCCCAGACTGTCCTCAAATTTGCAATCCTCCTACCTCAGCATCCCAAAACAGCTGGGATTATAGGCATGTACGATCATACCTAGCAAGAATTCACATTTTCATAGGGGGAAAAATGCCTACGAATGCAAGTTTTTCCTGATTTTTGGGCCAATCAAAGCCCAACTTAGCATCTTCATTGGTTGAGGCTATTTGCATCATAGACATCAGACATGTATTAGTCAGTGCTGTTGTTTGGATCTGAAGTGTCCCCAAAGACTCACGTGCTGAAGTTTGATCCCCAGTGCAGCAATATCCAGAAGTGGGGCTTTTGGGAAGTGAGTGGATCATGAGGGCACTGAGCTCATCAGTGGATTAATCCATTGATAATAGAACAGAGTATTAGTGATGGAAACTGTAGGAGGTGGAACCTACGTGGAGGAATTAGGTTCCTGTGCCATGAGCTGAGCAGCTTTCTTCTGCTGTGTACTTCTGCCATGATTCTGTACCTCACCTCAGGTCCAAAGCAGTGGAGCTGGCCAACCATGGATCAATATAAATCTTCCCCCATTTAAGTTGTTCTTCAGATATTTTGGCCATAGCATCAAGAATGTGACTAAGACAGTCAACTTTCTGTCACTGTGACAAAATACCTGACATAAACAATTTGTAAAGAAGAAAGGTTTATTTTGGCTCATTGTTTCAGAAGTAGCAGTCCATGGTTGATTGACTCTATTGCATTGGTCCTGTGGCAGCATAGTACATAATGGCTGGAACATGTGGTGAAAAAGGCCTACTTACCACATGGTGACAGTGAGGCAAAGAGAGGAATGGGGCCAAGGTCCTATAATCCCCTTCAAGGGCATGTCCCCAGTAACTTAACTTCCTTTCAGAAGGTCCTAAAGGTTCCACAACCTTCCAGTAGTACAACAGTCTGGTGACTAAGCCTTTAGTATATGAGCCTTTTGGTGATATTACAGATCCAAACTATAGCAAGGCAAAAACCTTAACTAATACAAGAACAGGCTTCCTACTGTGCAAAGAGTAATATCCACAAGTGACTGAGGCTGACCTCTGAGTCTATGCGACAGCGTGCCTTGTGGAAGTCATTTCTCCTAGAAGCATTCTGTTGTATGGAAGCCGGTCTTTGTATGCCAGTTCTAGAGTTTTAGGGAAACATTTGCTTTCACCTGTGTTGCAGAGGACACACTGCATTTCCAGGCCTGCTCTGTGCAGCATTTGATGCGCTCCCTTTTCCTTTGCAGAAGTTTCTCCACCAGGTATTCCTGACTGATTTTCTCAGACACTCCCTCATACAGGGTTTCAAAAGCAGGGGTCAACCTGAGAAAATCCCAACACAGTAATTGTACAGCCATGACATAGGCAGTGAATGCAGAGATAGCTGGTGGCTTCTCCACGCTTAAAAAAGGAATAACCTTTTACCTCTCTCCTAGATTGGATATTAACCATAGAACCAAGATAATGCTCAGTAATTTGTTCCTAAGTTACAAGGTAATACCTGTGGGAAGCAACCTAAATTCAGTAGTATATCTAATATATTAAGGAAATAATTTTTTTAAAGGACAAGGAATCCTTCTTAGAATAGGGGTTTTCCAATATCTGTATAACAAATAGCAGATGTAGCAGTTTCTCTGAGGAGTGATAAGGCACATGGGTGCCTTTCTCAGGAGATAGATTTAAGGTCTCTACTCCAGGAATGGGGTAGGACAAAGGGAAACTATTTTGTATTTGGTGTTTTCTACTTTGTAAAGCACTCACAAACACATTTGATTTCCACAGCATTCCTGAAAAGTCAACAATGAGCGCCCTCATTCCTGATAAAGAAACTGGGTCTCAGATTAAAACTCTTGTCTAAGGGGTGGAGCTAGAATTTACCTAAAACCAGGTAAATTCCCAAGGGCCAGCTACCTAGCCTGGTTTTATTGACCCGAAAAGGAGCAGTACTCAGGGGAGTTTCTTCATCCATTTGAAAGTTTAATACCTCTGTGCCCTTGGTGTCCTCGTCTGCAAAATGGGAATAATAAACACGTATTTTATGCTCAGAAAATTGTGTGAGATTAAATGCTATATTACATTTGAGCAGTTTAGAACCAGACCTGATACCTAGGTTTTCTTAGGGAAGGTAAGTTATTATTTTTCCTGATGGGTTGAGTATCCCCACCCTCCTCTTTCTTTCTCCTTCTCTTTTTCAGACCTTACTGTAAATTTTACCCTCTAACGTTCTATGGAACGTTTCAGAATAGTCTTGGGGAGCGGGGTGTAGAAAATTCAATTCCAGCTTGGCTATTCTACTCTTACCCTGGGAATTTTGGACCAATTCCTGGCATTCTGAGCAATAAGTAAATCTGAAAGAGAGAGCTAATTCTTTCCCTTGGAACCTCTTAGCATGGATTCAGGGTTTTTGTAGTTATTGTTTGTGTGAGCAGAGCCACTTTCACTTTTAATGGTCCCAAATGTGTTTTCGTTTAAGGACTCCGGCGGGAGGTGTTAGTCCCCCGCTCAGGCCCCAGGACCTGGCTGGGCCACTTCCTCCCCTCATCAGAATGCATCACCAGCCCCAGGCTACCGAGTGTGGGAAGAGCTGCCTAGAACTCTGTGGGCCGAGGAACTCGCTGGAAGCTCTCGCCACCGACCCAGAGCTACCTCTTGTACGACAGCGAGGCTGGTCTCCCGAGCGTCTTTGAACCTGGAAAAGGGAGAGGAATTACAGATGGCTCCGTGCTTGCCTAGAACACAAAGAGGGGATTATGGCCGTGGTGGTGAGAAGGGGCTAGCCGCCTACTACTGCGCTTGCTGGAACCCCGGCTCATTCCTCTCAGTGCCTTTGAAGATTTTCGCGCAGCCAGAGGTGCAGGGAAACAACTCCGATCAAGGGACCGGCGCGAAGCTGCCCCAAGCAGGCTCCACCTGCTGCCGCTGCCCGGGCTCGAAGCCACGTGTCCCGGCCTCCTGCCGCAGCCCACAGGGCCCTCAGCGCCCCGCAGCTCTCCATTTCAGCTGCCTTAGGCTTTGGGTGATTCCGGAGAGGGAGTGCTGTGTTTCTTCCTCCTTGCTTTTGAAAGCTTAGGGCACCGGCCAGCCAAGGCCACACTGCTGGGGTTTAGACTGTAGCTGAAAAAGGTCCATCGAGATGTGCCAGTATCAATTCCAAGTATATGTTTGAATTTTCTTAAAAGGCAAATTCAGATCGGGTGGGATGGTGGCTGTACAGTCTTGCAGATCTTTCAATGAGAATGTAAGCAACGTTTGGTGCTAGGCCTTGTATGCACATTATTAGTCATTTTACAGGTAAGAGGACTGGCTTGAAAAAATAAATAAGCATAACTAGGATTATGATCTGAGTCTCTGGCTTGCTGTCATGCCTAAGAAAATGGACAAGGGGAGGGCTGTTCAACTCTCTCTCTCTTTCTGGTCTCTGTGTTGCCCAGGTTGACCCCGAACTCCTGGGCTCAGGGGATCCTTCTGCCTCAGCCTCCTGAGAAGCTGAAACTGCAGGCCCACCTGTCATCAGAACCTTTTGTCCCTCAGTCAAGGTAGCCTTTGACCATTCAGAATGTGGGTGCAGGATAGTGCCCCTGGTGGGAGTGGATGAGAGAGATACAAGGGGGTGTCTGAGGAATATGGTTCTTAGCTTAATATTTTCAGTGTTATTTCAATAGTAACCAATGGTATTATTTCCTGAAAAACAAGCAGACGGACCAAACAGAAGACAAAAAGTCATTCATTAGGTTTTGCAGATATGAAAATAAAATGCTATTTTGTGGAAGCTTCTTTCTAATTAACTTTCCCTTATTAATGACTAATGTAGAAGACTCAGAAAAAAACCAACTTTCAAACCTTAGTCCTGCCTTTTTCTTTTACCTTTGACAAACACCAACCCCTCTAATCTTGACTTCTTTGTATGCAAAAATCCATTAAAAATTATTGGGTACCTACAATGTAGTAGTTCCTAAGCTAGTCAGTGGAAATTTAGAGCTCACATGGAATTTATATTCAAAGTGGGGTGGGGGTAGATTTAAAGGAGAAACAAAAAAGCATGGCATATATGGTAAGTATAATATTAGAGGTGATCAGGTCAATAAGACAGAGCTGCAAGCAAAGGAGACCCTTCTTGAAATAGTAACAGTTCTCAAAATGTGTTCTGCACATCCTTGGTAAATAGTGGGAATAGAGGCTGAGTTCACAAGTCAATTTTCATATTGACACGAAGACGTTATTTTCCATTTTTCACTGTGTAGTAGATCCCCCTTTATCCACAGTTTCACTTTCTGTGGCTTCAGTTACTCGAAGCCAACTCTGGTCCAAAAATATTAAGTGGAAATTCCAGAAATAAACATTTCTCAAGTTTTAAGTTGCTACCATCTTAAGTAGCATGATGAAATCTCATGCTGTCCTGTTCTATCCTGCTGAGGATTTGAATCATTCCTTTGTCCAGAATGTCCATGCTATATATGCTACTGTCCCATTAGTCACTCAGTAGCCATCTTAGTTATAAGATCAACTGTCACAGTACTGCAGTGTTCCAGTTCTGTACCCTTAAAGGATAACCTAATGCTGTCATAACACTTATGCAATTCTCCTCATTTCATCTCATCATGGAGTCATTGTATCACCTCACATCATCCCAAGAAGGGTGAGTACAGTATAATAAGGTATTTTGAGATACACATACACTACATACACAAAATTTTGTTAAAATATATTATTATAATTATTCTATTTATTTCTCCTTGCTACTAAGCTCTTATTGCCTAATTTATAAACCAAACTTTATTATAAGTGTGTATGTACAGAAAAAAATCAAGTATGGATAAGGTTTGGTTCAATTTGCAACTTCCGGTATCTGTTAGGGATCTTAAAATATATTCTCTTTGGATAAGGGGGGACTACTATATTGACTTTTGCATCGATGAGGTAAAAGCTATGGTGGATAAAACTGCTTGCATCTCAGCAAGTATCAAGTAAGGGCATCAAACTATAGTAGTAATAATTGTATTCTTCATCACCACGCACTTATTGTAAAAATAAACAAATAAATTGCTAGTTTCACTTGAGTATTCTTGATGAAGCTGTAAAAAAGTTATTAATTTTAATCAAATTTCAACCACTGAATACACATTTAAAAATATTTTATGTGTAAACAGGAAATGAGTTAGTCAGATTTCCATTCCTATAGTGAATACCTGATGCAATCAACTTATAAAGATATAAGCTTTGTTTTGGTTCACAGTTTCAGAGATTTAAGTCTATGACCAATTTGCGGCCTGTGGCTTATGGTGAGATAGCATATCGAGTTGAGAAATACATGGCAGAGCAAGTCTCCTCTTCTTATGGCCAGGATGGAATACAGTGAGGAAGAGGAAGAGGAAGAGGCTGGGGTTCTACCTTCCCCTCTAAAGGCACCACCCCAGTGACCTAAGACCTCCCAGTACTCCTTGCCTCTTAAAGGGTCAACCACCTACCAATAGTGCCATAGGATGGGGACCCAAACATGAGTCTCCAAAGGGGGACGTTCCGGATCTAAACTATAAGGGAACCATGTATAAAGTATTCGTACTACATACCATAATAGTATAGCTATTTTGAGGAAAAGCACTTCTGCAGTTGTTGGAGTTGCTAGCTAAACTAGCTGCTGTTTTCATGGAATACCACTTTTACTTAAATATGATTGACAGGAAAATTATTATTATACACACTTGGATAATTGGTAGACATTTTCTCAGGAAAAAAATGAAGTGAGCCTGTCATTTAAAGGAAAATAACTGACATATTTGTTACCAATAATAATTCAAGCTTTCAAGTAAAATTTAAAATTTTGGAAAACTTGTATCTTCCACTTGATCTTGACAAATTCCCAGTACTTAAGCCCTTTTATGATGACATCAATGTTGATATTAATGATAGTGATTTTTTGACTTTGTTTAGTGAAATGTGTCAATATTTGAGAGCTCTGCATAACTTAGTGAACTACTATTATCTAAATGATCGATGTACAGTGTTACTGAATTGTGATGGGGAAAAGATTCATTTTAAGTGCAGTGTGCCAATGAATTTTAATGTGATAGGGTAGAAAAATGCATTGATATAATTTCAGATTCCATATTGCCACTAAGCTTTCAGAAACTACTACATATTAAATATTGGTATAATAGCAAATAAGAATATACATACCATCTGAAAAGGTTATTACCATATTACTCCTTTTTCCAACCTCATAACCATACAAGACCAAATTTTTTTATATATGTCAACCAAAACAATATACTCCAATAGAATGAAAGAAAAATGGGAATCTAGCTATTTTCTCCTTAGGCCAGACATTAAAGACAATTGCAAAAGTATAAATCAATGTCACTCTTCTCATAAATTGTTTTAGACAAATGTAGTCTTTCTCCATAAAAATATATGATTTAAATTAGCATGTAATGAATTTGTTATCATTATTTTAAATGAATTAACAATTTTAAAAAGTTTTCTCTTTTAATTCCTAGTACAGAGAAATATAACCCATATAAACAAATTCTCTCTCTCTCTCAGTATAAAGGTCCTAAAGAATATTCAAAATATTTGAGAACCCTGAAATAAGGTGTTCAGGCGTGGCCTTTCTGAGGAGGTAATATCTCTGTTGAGACCCTGAGGAAGAGTAGTCCCTGACAGGGAACGTGAGAACAAAGGGGCAAAAGGTATGAAAGTGTTTGACAGATGCAAGGAAAAATAGGGAAAATCACACAGGTTTACAGGGATTATCAACTTAAATGAAAAATTGCACGTGAAACTCCTTGGCCTTATGCCTGGCACATAGTACGTGGTGAACTACTAATTAGAATAAGATTCTGAAGGGCTGCTTGGCTAATGGCTGTATGCCTGCAGTGGGTACACATACATATCAGACTCTTTGGAAACTCTTCTGGGTCGCTGAATAAACTGGACCACTTAAGCACATTTCTGTGTTCTTTGATTTTTCTTCCACCATCGGATTGTGTGTCAAAGATTCACCTTTCAATCCTGGCTCTACAGAGTTAACTTTTGGACAAAATTGTTAACCTTGCTGGACTTCAGTCCGCTCTTGAAAATCTGATGCTATTAACCCATGCTTCCTTCACAGAATTTTATGATGATCACATGAAAAGCCACATGTGAAAGCAATGCAGAAAATGCAGAGGCAGAATGCTCAGCATTGTACTTGTACTACCTAAAAGGCTTAATAAGCATTTACCAAATGAATTGTGTTCGAACAAAATACAGTCTACTTTGTTGTGTTAAGGAAATGTGTTCAAAACCATAGTCTCATGAATGAAAAGCCAACCATGCTGCACAGTATAGGATTGGAGAAAAATTCTTTCTTGGGCTAGTCGAGTGTCCTCAGGGTTCACAATGGTTTTCTAGAGCCCATATACTTGTAGTTGTAAATAATCATTGCCCTCAAATATGATTTGACTTCTAACAAATCAGATGAATAAGATCTTTATTACTTACTGGGGCTTTATGCTACCTACCAAATGTATTCTTATATTCTTATATGTGCAGTCTTATAAAACTGCTAAATTGTTTCTATTTAATTTCTTAAAAAAAAACATGTATGAATTGTCTACTGTGTCTGAGGCAATTTCTCCTTTGGCTCTCTTATGTGTGGAGGACATTTTGGAAGAATTGGCCTTTGCTCTGTGTTTTGAGATTAGGAGGGCAAAACTCCAAGATGCTGTCCATTTTCATATTTATACCCTTACTATAACCTCTTGCTTTATTTATTAAATGCCTCTTTACAATTATTCACATGTAGTGCCATATATAGGAGTGAGTTCAGAACATCTCAAGTTTTAGTGATACTTGAGGGAAAAGGTATTTTGCTACGAGCTAACTTCAGTGTGTTAAAAAAATTGTCCACCAAGCAGAAGACTCATGGGCTGTTCAAATATGTATTCTGTCTTGCTACATAGCAGAACAATAGAGGAGGAATGGATGTCAAAGAGAGTAAAGAGAGTAGTGCTATTTTTCTTAGAATATGCTATCTTTAGAAATCTTATTTTTATTTATTTATTTATTTATTTTGCAGTGCTGGGGATAGAACTCATGGTCTTGCACATGCTAGGCATGAGCTCTACCACTGAACTACACCCCCATTCCTTCTTTTATGTTTTACAATAACACTGTTGTCCCCTATCCAAGCTCTAAAATTTACTTAATGAATTGCTCATCCTACTTCTTACACAGTTTATTTCCCTCTTTCTAGACATTTTTTACAATTTAATTTTTGTTTTGCTATAGTATTTCCTTTAGTGTGTTTTTCAAAGAATAAAGTAGAATAATTTTTTATAATGTAGAATATTTTTGCAAGGATTCTCACATAATAAAATATTTTTAGTTTTCCCTTACATATAAATAATTTAATGTCAGGTATAGAAATGTTGAATCAGATTAATTTTTTTTTTCTTAGAAAGCCTGAAAACATTACTTACTGGTTTTAGGTTGAGTATAGGATGGTACCAGAATAATTTTCTTTGATTTTAAATAGAATAGCTGACTGAGAATGTAGCTCCATGGAAGAGCTCTTGCCTAGCATGCTCAAGGTCCTATGTTTGATTCCCAGCACTGCTGTAAATAAATAAACAAATAAATAAATACACACATATGTACAAATAAAAGAGCTCTCTTTTGTCTGAGAGTTTTAAGACTTTTCACTCTAAAGGATAAATTCCAAAACCTGGTCTGGAGAACTTTTTATATGACATATTTTCTCATTTTTCTTCTAGGAAGAAGTTAATATTGCTGATAAAATGTTGAAACAATTTAAAAATAAACTTTAATGAACTTAAAAAGAGTCTGTGTCTAGGAAATTAGCTTGTCACTGCTCAGCTGACCATCAGTCAAAAATCTAATGATTTTTGAACAAATCTCTTTCAGTTCCTCCTCTTTTTGATATATGTGTTTACCAAGAGAAAAATCTTTAAACTGATCTGTTTCTGCTTCTGGAATCTACCTTTGATTTTGACAAATGTTTATAAGTCAAATTTTTGTTTGTTTAGTATGAGGGATTGAACCCAGGGGAGCTTAGTCACTGAGCCACATCCCCAGCTCTTTTTATTTTTAGTTATGAGATAGGGTCTTGCTAAGTTGCTTAGAATCTCGCTAAATTGCTGAGGCTGGCAATTGAAATCGTCTTACCTCAACCTCTGCAGTCACTTGGTGTGTGTCACCAAACCTGGTTTATAAATCAATGTTCTAAAAAGTTTTATTTCTTCTTTTTAATCTTTATTTTTGAAAGCCAGAAATTTCCTTGTACATGTCTAAGTGTGAAAGATGACACTGTTGTTGATGAATCAGAAAGAATGGAGGCATGAGAAAACCTTTAACTTGTTTCAGAATTTTTAACTTGCAAGTAATGGAGAAACCATTAAGGTTGCGAAGGAGAAGGCTTTGGGATGATGGTTCTGGTGGTGGTGGCAGATAGAAAAGCAGAGACTTGCTTGTATCATTGAGTTAGTCAACTTTTTATTACTGGAACAAAATATCTGAAAAATCATCTTATATAGAGAAAAAAAATATTTTGGCTCAGAGTTTTGGAGGTTGCAGTCTGTAATTGGTTGTTCCCATTGCTTTTTGGGCCTGTGGTGAGCAGCATATCATGAGGCAGTGTGTGACAAAACCATTCCCCTCATGGCCAAGATGCAAAAGAAGAAGGAACAGTCCCCTTCAAGTGAAGCCTGCAATGACAGGGAGACCTCCCAGTAGTCCTCATCTCTTAAAGGTTCTACCTCCTCCTGGTAGGATCAAACTGTGATTCTTTTCAGGGACACTTATCCAAACCATAGCAATTGTAAAAAGCACCTTATCACCTGTTAAAACTGTGCACTTGAAGAATCAGTAGGAAGGCTGGTTTTAACCTTCTTTACCCTCCTTCAGTGGTTCCAAACTTGAGCCTCACTGCAAATCAACTGAATTAAAGTTTCTTGGGACAGAGTCAAGCATCATGGCTGTTATTTTTTAACCTCTCCAGGTGATTCCAAGGGCAAAGTGAGCTGAGAACCAGTATAAATATTTGACTGCTATGCTGCACCCATCTCTTTCTTTGTTCAATTTCCCTATTCCTTGTTGCCACGAAGTTTATTCACTTAGATATAATTCCCCCCAATTTAGTCATCAATCCAGCAACTCTGGGTAGAACTTGCTTTTATGCCCGAACTATGCTATAGGATAGAGGACCTCCATAGGGGATGCCAGACTGTGTTAATAAGCACCCCCTTCCCTTCCTGATTTGGATTCCAAGGGCTTAACCCCCAAGCTCTCACTGCCATCACTACCTGGGACATAGAATGACTTGCTTGTCTCTGGGTTCTCAGGGATAATACTCCCCTGTGCTCAATTACTTATGTTCATGATTCCTTCCCTGCAACCAGGCAGGGTTGTTGTGTGCTTGTATTTCCAACTTCTCAGAAGGCTAAGGCAGAAAGATCATTTGAGTTGGAGGCCAGCCTAGGTGACACAGTGAGACCCTGTCTCTTAAAAAAAGAAAAACAAATGATTCCTTTACTGTATCCTTGTCTTATTGGAGGCAGTAGTTATGTAGGAACGGCAATTGGACAGTTCTTTACTGGGTCAATACTACTAGGAACTGAATCAGTCTGAAGTCATTGCCAGCACACAGTAACCAGAGACTCAAAACGAGCGAAACATTCACATGAATGTGGAAGGGCGGGGGGAGCCTCTAAGATGAACTCTCAGAGCCTCTTGACCCATATAACATTCCTTCTTTCTCTGATCATTCTGGTGCTTTCTACTGTCCTTTTTCTCATGACTTAGGCATTGGGACCCTTTCTCCTTATATTCTTTGGCTATGCAGAGCCAGGAGGCACAATGGAGTGATTGAGAATTTAGTGTATATTTGACTGACTATGAAAAGGAATATATGATTTTTGCGGTCAATTTATTTTCACCTCATTCATTCTCAGGCGTACATGGTTTTCACCTCATTGATTTTCTGTGTTCATTGACTTGAAGCCTGCTGTTTATGGGAGGTTGCTTCATGTCTTCTCAAGCCATCTTTTTACTGCCTTGGTAACTCTCTGCTTTCAGCTTGAAATAGTTTGAACTCATCTCAGTGCCTTATCTTACTCAATATGACATTTGCAGGGGGAAGGAAAGATGGTGGAAAGAGATAAACATCATTATAATTTGTACATGTATTATTACACAAATGGTGTGACTCTACAGCATGTACAACCAGAGAAATGAAAAGTTGTACTCTATTTATGTACAATGAATCAAAATGCTGACATGTATAACTAAATAGAACAGACAATAAAAAAATCTTAAAATGACATTTGTCTTTTTAGTAAAAAGTATACAATCTTTCTACAATCAATATTAAAATTTGAAGGGATCTTACAGATCATTGTAGTTTAGCTCTTTCATTAAATATGAGGACTCCAAAGATCAGGGAGGTAGGAGAATTTTCCTAAGGCCGCAAGACTGGAAAAGCAGTAGAGGTAGACTGCCTCCACGTAAAGAAAGGGAGAAAAGGGGAAGTGGAGAAGAGACTGACTGAAGATGTATCATATATCAGTTAGGATGCTTTGGGCTGCAAGTAACAACATTTGATTCAAACTAGCTTAAATAATAAGGGCATTTATCATCTCACATACCAAGGAGTCTTGAGGTAGGGCAGACACCAGTTGGAGAATGATTAGGGCTTTGGTTCCACTTCTGCATGATGCTCTACCTGACCTTTCTCTGTGTGATGGCTTTGTTCTCCTGATGACTTCCTTCATGGTCCTGAGATGACTACCACTAGCAACAGGGGTAATATGCTTCTTTGTTTGCATCCAAATGGAGAGAGAGGAGAGAGAAAGCATGGATTGGATGTTGTCCTTTCCAGGTTGAGCGGACTGACTTAGGTCACAGGCATGCCTCTTGCTAGGAAGTTGTTAGAGGATGGCCATAAGCTTGTGCCTGTGCTCCTAAACCCATCCCCAGCAAGCTCTGTGATTCATTTAGACCCATCAGCTCCTACCTCTGGAGATAGCGATGAGATCAATTTCCTATGTGTCACTTGAGTTTCATGAAGGAGTGGTTGTTCAGAGTTCCCTTAGGGAAAATGAAAGGAGGAGTGGATGGGTTGGGTAAGCAACCAAATGCATTCTCCACACCAGAAACCATTAGCAGTCACTTTCATTCATAAAGCATGTGGCACAGAGCTCCCATAGTAAATGCTGTAGAGGTAAATTGTTATAGAGGGAGAAGAAGAAATGGAAAGGGGACTGGCCATGCCTTCTCCTGCTTCTAGAAACTCCATTCTATGATGAGAGTGGCCAGGAGAGAAGAAAAATAAGGAAGCTTCTCATTTGATTTGTAGAAGGGCTGTGTATGTCAGGGTTGGGGTAGAATATGGTGCCTAACTTAGGGTATGGGCTGGGTAGAAACTACATTCTGAACAGGCATCCTTATTGCCTGAAAGGAATTTTTGAGTTAGAACAAAACTGAAGGAAGATTAGAAGTTTCACCTGAAATTTCTCTCTTGGATGAACTATAATCCTTTCTTGTCAAAAGTTGACCCTTTCAGAAGGGGTTGGCAGTATGTGTCACCTCTCAGAGTTATGATGAGATTTCCAAGCAACTCTGTGATTGCTCTTTTCCTACATTGTATTTTTCCTTTTTTCTGAACATTTATTTATTACCATCCACGAAGGCTGGTCTCAGGGCAGGATTCCCTCCCCACTATGATACATTGTTTTGTCTTTAGACCATTCCCAGAATTTTTTACTATTCTTAACACTACTCATTTCAATTTATTGTCCTGGCCTTCCATGCTGCTCCATTGGGTGTATTTGATAGGGAGTGCTTTAACGTTTGTGAAAAGCATTTTCAAGAAACTGGCAGTTAGATAACATCCCTGGGTCTCAGTGATCCTTTTTTAAGCATCACCACCATCTACATTAATCATCCTGTTTTTGATGCATAGACAAAAGATGTGGAGCTGTTTCTGTAGGGCTTGGGGAGGGGGTTGTTTCTAGGAGCTGTTTCTTCCAGTCTGGAGAGGCAGCTTCAGTCTGAGTTGTGGGGGTGGTGTGGAAAAGCTTTTGGCTCCTGAATTACAATAAGGATTTGAATCAAGAGAGCCCACAAAGATTCTGCCCATAAAGCTGTTTCACTCTCATTTTCTTTTTTTGGAAGTGAAGCCCCAAGTATTAATGTTTTCCCCCACTGAATGCAACTTTACATGTGGAGTGCAAAAAGAGGGGAGGCTCAGAAAGAATTCCATGGAGATCCTCATCCCCCTCTTTCTGAGTAACTTACTTGAGTTCTTAGAATCTTAGGGAGTGTGTACTGATATGTTTGGAGTCTATGTGAAATTGTTTTAAGAGCTGGGAGTTCTCATTTTCTCGGGCTTATCTGTAGCAGTAGGTTGCCTCTGATGCTTCTGTCTTCATCTCCCTAGCTGAAAGTTCTGATGTCTCCGTGGGCTGGTTCGGTCTGGCCCCAGATCCTAAAATCAATCCAGAAGATAGAAAGATGTCTGCAATCCCAGCGTTACCCACCATGAGAATTAAATCAAATGCCCCTGCAGACTCAGGATATCATGTTGTGCCATGTTTGCTAATTTTCCTTGTTCACTAATGTCCTTTGCTGCCAACCAGCTCTAAGGGTAAGCCATGTTCTCCTATATGCCACATGAGCTGCTTTATTCCACCAAGCCCTTTGATTCTTTCTCCATTCTCCAATGACCATTTACCATCTTCTAGCACCCCTACCTCTAACAGCCTCTATTAAATGGAGTCCTTTCTTGAGCTCCAGCCTGCTGGACAGATTTCTTTCTACCACATGTGACTCTTGCTAGCCTTCCTCCTTGAAGTGGATCCATACCCTGTACTTCATCCCACTGGGTCAGCGGTCTCAGCCTTTGCCTGGTTTTGGAATCTTGAGGGTGTGACTACTGCCTGGGTTTGTCACCACATTGAACAAATCATATTGATGACTGTCTGCATCCTGTCTGAAGGGCCAGGCCCTTTGGCACAATATCTTAAACCAATCGTTAGAATATGAAGGCTGTAGAAGCCTGGACAGTTCTGGAGTGTTGCAAGGAATCCAGGCATCCATATGTCCTCCAAGCCTTGTCTGGAGACTGAATGTAGAATGTCTTATATAAATATACTCATTATGTTTTGGAAATGTGTGTAGATGCTTCTGTATCTAATTAGACATAGATCTATTTAAAAGCATGACTGAATTCATAACATCTTTTTGTCATTGTGTATCTTCTCAATCAATCAACAGATACCAAAAATACAAGTGCAACACAGTATGATGTTGAAGTCCGAGAAAGGCTGCTTTGCAGTCATTTTCTTCATTAGCCTGCTCTTGCCGATCTGCTAACTCCCTTGGATTTCAGTACTCTGCCTGCAGTGGCAAAACTCCTAAGAAACAGTTCATTCTGCATTAAATGTGAATCTTGGCTGGAAGTTTTTCCCCTGCTAGCTACAAAAGGTAGGGGAGTCAGAATTAATCCCTTCTGAACTCTCTCCATAGCTATCTCCAGGCAAATTGACTACCATGTTGTACTGACCTCAGAACAACTAATTGTCATGACTGACCCATGGTTAATGTTAAAGGGGAAAATGATCCCTGTTTTTGAACTGCTAAGGTGTGGAAGTATCCCCCAAAGGCCCTTGTGTTAAAAGAATTTGTTGTCATCCTTTGGCACTGTTGGGAAGTGGGGAGATCTTAGGGAGGTAGAGCCTAGTGGGAGGCAGTTAGGTTATTAGGGGACATGCCCTTGAAGAGGATAGTGGAACCCTGGCCTCTTCCTCTTGCTCTGTTTGCTTCCTGTCCAGCATAAGGTTAATAGGCCTCCTCAGTCATGTACTCCTGCTGTGACATGCTATGCTGCCACAGCCCCAAAGTGATAGGGCTGAGCAACCATGAGCCAAATCCTCTGAAACTGTGAGCCAAAATTAATCATGTCTTCCATATAAGTCAATTTTCTTAGGTATTTCATCACAATGTCTAAAATCTAACACACAAACCTGTTTTGACTTCAAGAATCTAAAGATGTCCATATCCTTAAAGGTTAGTGGAGGACTAGGGTCCTAGAGATTTTTAAGATGTATATGAGAACACTGCTTTGTTCACATTAATTGTAGAAGCAAACTCTGGTTTCTAAGACATCTTGAGTTAGCATCATAAAAACACCTCATTCTGTAGGAACAAACAAGAAAAAGCAGTCAGAACATATAACTTACAAGTTAATATTTTGCCAAGACTAACCCAGATTGGACCAGACCACAAATTCATGATGGAAGCTAGAATCCCCTTCCTCCATCCCCATCCTCTTTATTTCCCACTTCTATCCTGTGTCCAGGTATAAATCTGAGATACTGGATACCAAGGGAATACCCTCAATTCTGGGACTGAGTGAACTCAATACAAGTTTTTAATGGCTCTCTGAACCTCTGAGGTTATTGTGTGGCTCCAAGTTGTGTCAGAGGAGGGAACAGAACCCCAGAACCAGAAAGTTGTGTCAGAGGAGGGAACAGAACCCCAGAACCAGAAAGCTTACTTAGCACTAGAGTGGAAGAAGTCTTCTTGCCTCCCTCAGGTCCAGAGGAGCTATCCCTTGTATTAAAGCAGAGCATTCACTTTCTGTCTCCTCTATGGGGGAGAGTTGTAAAAATAGAGCCGTGTCTGCAAATGCCCTTGTCTGAAATGAAAGGGAGTTGCAGAGGCAATTTGATAAGACTGTTCAGTCTGATGTGGTGTGTGTTGCCCTTAATCCACCCTTTCTGAGTCAGTAAGCAAGCCTGGGAGAGTCAGTCCGTTTGGGGAAGTTTAGATAGGAGAGAAAGTAGAAACGTTAGAAGTGTCATACATCACCTGTAACTCCACAAAGGAAAACTTCTGAGCTCTGAAAGAGGTATAATGATAACCAATTTCCCTTGCTCCCAGCTGCCCTACCACAAGCCTAGGGCAAACATTCTATGTCTCTCTTGTCTGGACTATGAGATCTGGTCCCCTGAAATGGCAATAACAACAATCTGTCAGGTATCAAGGGGGAGTGCTTACACAGGGCTATGGATGGCACTTGTGCTGTAGACACAAATAGAAAAAATGATCATAGTTCTTACCTTCATGGAGCTTGTGATTTTAAGGAAAGCACAGGATAAAAGAAGTAAATAAACAAATACATATAAAATTATTTATTCTGAGAAGGAAACAGAATGTGCTTAGAGAATGACAGTGGATTTCCTTTAGATAGTCAGAGAAGACTGTTTATAATACTGAGTTATAAAGGATGAGAAGGAATCAGTCTACTTATTAGTAGGATGAGTGGGATAAGAGTACTTTGGGTAGAGAGGAAAGTGTTCAAATGCCCTGGAAAGGGAAAGAGCATAGCTTTCTATAGGATGAGATCAGAAGAGTTATCTCTCTAACATCACCCAATGGCAGGAGAAATGCCCATTTAAAGATGAACTAATTGAGTAACTAAAGCTAACCAGTAACCTGGAGTTTACTACAAAATTGTCATTTGCAAGGGAGAATAGAAATGCTCAGAAATCTGTCTCAACAGACTGACCTTGAATTCTACTGCTTAGTTTTCATTAAGACTTTTAATAGTGCTGTGATTTTTTTTCTACTACCAAATGGAATTCTATTTTGTATCATGACATGTGACTTTAAAAACAGGAGAGAGCTGTATTCTCAGTGGGGGAAAAATGACTAGAAAGAGGATGTCTTAGAGAAAACAAAGACGCAAGCCAAGGCAGAGACCAGGCTCTTATCTGCACAACCCCAGATTCTGGTCAAGAAAAGCTCAGAGAGATCAGAGACGAGTCTTAATCCGTGATAAACAGATGGGGGGACATAGAAGGCTATTGTCCGTGATGGGGCTGGGACAAGCCTGAGGGACTGGATTTGGGGAACAGAATTTTCTAGGCCAGGTCAGTTTGCCTGACAGTGTAGTTAGGGCTCTGACTGTGTAGAACTTTTATTCAAGACCAGGGACAGACACTGGTGTTAGAGTCCAAGTTTATGGAATGTATTTTTATATGTATATGTCTCTACGTGCATATATGTACATGTGAAGAACATCACACACAAATTATTTTAAATTGCTAAGGAAACTTTCATAGCCTCAGAAGAGTTCCAGGCAAGTGACCTCATTTACTTCACAGTCCCTCTGCTTGTGTGCAAGACCCCTCATGTAAGGCTATGTGACCTAACATTACTCAACAAAGAAAAAAAAAAAGGCAACAAACAGGGATCAAATGGTGACTCTTTGCTGTGGTGGCAGGGTGGGGTAGAGAGACAGGAGTAAAAAAGAATCAAATAGGCTAGAGTTCATTGCCAGAGAGGCCATCAGGGCAAAACCGGAATATGGTTGTGGCAGGGAAAGGAAGAAGAGAGTGAATCAAGTCAGACAGGTGGCAGGTCTTCTGCCTCAGCAATGATGTTTGTGTGACTTTGGTTAGCTTCATCCATAAAAAGGGACCATTATCACTGTTGGTAATTAGCATGTGATAGGAATAGCTTAGCCTACACAAAGTATAATGTATGTTAAAATCCCTTTGGCCTAAAATAAAAAGGAAATCCCTTCACCCTTGACTTAGACTGATTTGCCAAAAAGCCCAATAGTTAGAACAGCCTTAAGTCACTTATGAAAGAGGAAGAGTGCTAATTTCCAGGGTCCTACCTTTGCAGGTTCCCACTGCCCTTTCCCTGCCAGGGACTTATCCCCAGTGTAACACTGACTGGGATTTGCTTTCAAACCTATAATTTTCCTAAATAGAAAATTTCTAAACTTTAATCCCATTCTTCCTGCTACCCTCTGGAAGCACAAATCATATCTCATTCCTGTGATGACTTGTGAAGTAACTTCTTTAATAAACTTCAACACAATACCCAGATGGGAAAGGCAGGCTTCATGTACTGACTGTCTTTTTAGGAATACTTTTTCATTGAGCAAAAGCTTACTGAGCATTTACCATGCAGTGGACACTGCATTAGGCCCTGGGAATACAAGGGACAACTAAGAGAAGGTCCCATCTTGGAGATCTGTCCATCACCCAGTTGGGGTGGGGAGCACTTGGTGATCCATATAGTATGATTAGTGCTGCGCAGAGCACTATGAGGGCATTTGGAAAGAGGATCCTGGAGAAGGAACGCAAGGAATGACTTAAAAATAGAAAATCTCAAATGCTGGTTCCAGCTGACAGGAGATACACTCAAGGACACGCTGAGTAGCATATCTTTCACATGGCAGCCTGTGGGAAGTCTCCTAGTGCAGCTTGACCAATCAAGGTGACAGTCATTGACTTGGGAAGCTTGGTTTAGAAGGCTTGAGTGTTTTCTTATCTGGATCAGATAATCTCTGAAGTCTTGCTACATTTTGGTTTATTTTTATTTTTAATTTTACTTTATTTCATTTTTTTTTTTTGAGAATAATACTCGTATGAGAACTTAGACCTATTATCTTGCACAGAAGAAATGACGTTTTAACCGTAACATAAGAAGTGGGTACTTTATATATGTCAAGTACTCCCTGGGAGTAACTTAAACACCCAGTAAAAGTTGATCAACTCTTTCAGATCACTTGAAATAACATTTACAACACAAGTGAGGAGTGTTGAATCATTAGTTTAATTGCCTTTTCTAGGAGCATATATAAAACTTTCAGTTAATTTTCGCTTGTCAGGACATATCTTATTATTGTGATTTATCATGATGCCATTTAATAAGCAGTGTTTCATGGACTTAATTGGGTAGAACCTCGATTGGAACTATTTTGCAGGATCCCAAATAATGTTAGAAAAGTGACTGCCAATTATTTGTATAGGGGTGTGTGTGTGTGTGTGTGTGTGTGTGTGTGTGTGTTACTGGGTACTGGAACACACACACACACACACACACACACACAAACACAAACGGATAATTGAATGATTGAACTCAGGACCTTGTACATGCTAGGCAAATTCTCTATCACTGAGTTACATATCCAGACCTCCAATTTATTCTTGAACCATACTTTGCTGGAGAACAATGCATAGAGAGGCTAACTTTGAGAAAGTCAAAGGCAGACTGGTTTATTTTTTATTGTCAGTTTTGCTTTTGGACAATCTGGCTGCCCTCTATATTTGCAGTGATTTGTAAATATTAAGCTGGAGTGTTAGAGCATACCTGCAATTTTAAAGTGTCTATAAATTCATTTGTATGAGATTGCATAAAGCTCCATAAGAAAAGGAGGACTGGAAATGTGGCTTTTTAGGCAGGGTGTAGTTTAAAATGCAATGCTGCAGGTTACTTTGAAAGCATTTTATTTTGGGGGTCTGAATTGAAGGGTGATTGAGAAATTTGGTTTTGCTGAAAGGGATGATTGTGTAAAAGTATAATTCTTTTCAAATGACTGGAGTGCTATCTTTGCTAATTAATTAATTTTGTGGTACTAGGGATTGAACTCAGGGCCACTAAAGCTACATTCCCAGCCGTTTCTAAATTTTATTTTGAAGGAGGGTCTCTCTTAGTTACCTAGGCTGTCCTTGAGCTTGTAATCCTCCTGCTTCTGCCTCCTGTATGCTAATTTGGATCACAGTGCTTGACACTAGGACAGTTAACGAGGTTGCAACTATCTATATAACCTTAGTGTTTTGACTCTCAGTGCCATGTTTCTACAAAGGTTGAAATAACTAATGGTCTATGGAGGTGCTAAAAGCAGCGCTGTCAATGGCTAATCTTTAGGGACTCAAAGAATTGTTTTTACTTCCACTTTCATGTCTGCAGTTATCTACTCAACTGCTACCATATGGCGTTTCTGTCTTCATCAATCCTATTAGCATGTTTGATTCACATGTTAAAAGTTCAAAAATAGGACTGAGGCTTTAGCTCAGTGATGCAGCACTTGCCTTGTATGTGTGCAACCCTGGATTTGACCCCTAGCATTGCAAAAAACAAGATAAAACAAAACCTCAAAATAAAATTAAATAATTCTGGTGTCAAATTTTTAGAACTTTCAATTTTTTAGGACTCACCTTAAAATTATAATAAAATACCTCTCTCACGTAACTTTAAAACATTTTTTTCTTAAGAAAATTTGTAGCATCTTGGATTTATTAGAAACACATACACACACATTTTTTATGTCTCCTTTTATTACAAAGAACAAAACCAAAAAAGCTTCATTTCCTTTATTGAGGGTTGAAATGTCCCCCCCCAAAAAGATGTTCCTAATCTCTGCTACCTGTGAATGTGAACTTATTTAGAAATAGAGGGGTTGGGGATGCAGCTTGGTGGTAGATTGTGTGCTTAGCCTATGTGAGACCCTGGGTTCAATCCCCAGCAGCCCACTCCACCCCTAAAAACCCTAACCCTGAAAGAAAAGAATGAAAAAATCTTTGTAAATATAATAAAATTAATATGATGTTATAGTGGATTAGGGTGGGTATTAATCTAATAATTAGTGTCCTTATAAGAAGAAGGAATTGAACACAGAAACACAGTGCTACAAACCAAGAAATAATAAGGATTGCTGAAAATCGCTAGAAGGTAGGAAGGTCAGGGATGATCCTCCCTTAGAGCCTGAGAAGGAGCAAGGCCCTGCAAATACTTGAAATGGGACTTCTAGCTTCCAGAATTATGAAAAAACAAGTCATTCAGTTTGTTGTAGTTCTTTGCAACCCTAAGAAACTAACACATTTTCCTTCTCTTAAACTTGCATAGTAAATATTAAGTCCCTGTGAAAATTGTCAGAATCAAAATGGAGCTATTTGTATCAAGTCTTAGGAAATCAATCAAGCAAACAAGCAAGCTGGGAGTCTATGAAGAAAGTGATCTCACACATGTATGTTTGATTGAAAGAACTATCACAAAAGATTCTTCTAGAACCACAACAGCCTTGCACAAAGGCCACCACAACCTTACACAGAAAGTACTTCTGCAAGGGTATCTGTCCAGCAATGGCCTATCCAACCTTGGACTGATGTCACCCTTGCTATTGATCCTTTTATCCAAGGATGATTGATTTGAAACAACTTATCTAATCTCATTTCACCTTTAAAAGCTTCCCCTTGCCTCAGCCTCCATGTGTGCACTCTTCTTTTACTGTGTCACCTATATTCCCATCGAGTTGTTCTGCTCTTCCTAAAAAAGCTAACGTTTGGAGAATCTCTTTCCATTTGTTCTTTAAATCGATAGCTCCTAACAGTGTTCCCCCTGACACACATTTTTTTTTGTACTGGGGATTGATCCCAGGGCCACTCAACCCACTGAGCCACATCCCCAGCCCTTTTTATATTTTATTTAGAGACAGGGTCTCCCTAAGTTGCTAGAACCTTGCTAAGTTGCTGAGGCTGATTTTGAACTTGTGATCCTCCTGCCTCAGCCTCCTGAGTCACTGAGATTACAGGTGTGTACCACTGCACCCAGCTAGCGTTTACCTTATAAAGAGTTTATGGCTACCTATGCGTATTTTTAAACTAGGCAAGTTGGATCATACAAATGACTTCTTATCTTATAGGGCACACAGAATCCCAGAGGAGTATCAACAGCAAAAACTGAAGTCTCACTTAACTGGACCTTTGTGAAACAGCCTAAGGGACGAGTCAGGGAGGATTACAATGTTATTACCAAAACTGGGAAATCAGACTCACAAAGTTGTGCTACTGCATTGTTAATAATTTAGGGATTTCCATTACAAGATGTTTGGTCCTCCTGAGATATCAGTGAAAGATTTGAGTTCAATTAAGTCATGACAACAAAGGTTGTCTGGTTTATCTTCAACAAATGTTCCTTGGTTTGACCATTGGTTGGATGAGTTCTATAAAAGATGAGGTAGGTTTTGTTATAATTTTATTGTTTTGTACTTTGTGGTTTGCAAGTTTCACCAATAGGGAGACTTATGTGTCTCCCTCCCTGCCCAACTGAGAACCTTCCCTGAAGTTAGGATAGGATACACACAATGGCTAGTGGTGTCTGGTCTCATGATTGAAATGATAACCTATGTTTGGACTGGTGGTGTAACCTAGTGGTAGAACATGTGTGTAGCATGCACAAGGCCCTGGGTTCAATCCCCAGCAATGAAAAAAGAAATATAAATAGGAAGAAATGATTATCTATGTGTTCTGTCAAAGATCTAATTGACAACCACATTTTATTCTTTTTAATTTTATTCTGCAAAATTAATCATTATTAAAACAGACAAATATATTGGCCATAAAATAGCAGAGTGAATATTCCTATAGTGGGTGATAAGAAAATAAGCCGCTCTGTATAGTTCAATTTTTTAATATATCAGATTCCTAAACTTTATACTGTATGTAGTCTCAATATTGTGCTCACACTTTTTTTTCCTAGCCTGTAATGAATCTGGGGACTATAGACTGGGAAGGTACGATGCCTCTAGAACTCAGAACATCAACTATAATAATAAAATGCAGCTTTCTCCCTGGCCCACAAAACATGGGCTACACTGTGAATAAAGATGCTAAAAAAATACACAATAATTCAGCTACAAAGACAATGTGTCCACAGAAAGGATATGGTCAAAACAGAAAGTAAGATTTAATTAGCAGATTATATCCCAGGAGGATGCCAGTGACATCTAAATGGATACTTCCATCCTTACTTGATCTTTTGAACTTGATTCATGTTTAAAATGAGTTAAATTAACATTTCTTCTAGGTATTCTAGAGGCACCTCAAAATCAATGTCCCAGATTAGCACAGTTCCCAGCATACAGCAGGTGCTGAAGAAATATTTTTGAAAGAGATGAATAAGTAGTTCAGGTGCTTCTCTCACAAACCCAATTGCTCAGAATTTTCTTTATGAGTGGATGGCACAAACATTTAGATGTTAATGCCATCTAAAACCATCTGAGTCAATTGATTCTTTTTCCTGACACTGCCCATATCTCATTGATCACCATCTCAAGCCAGTTATCTACTTACGTTTCCCTGAAAAAAGCACTCACTGCCTGCTCTCCCTGCAAGGTGAAGGTGGGTGGTTTCTAACTGCTTGGCCTACTAGGTGAAGTTTTATCTGCCTCCTCCAGGAAGCTTGAATGTCTCCCTTTATTAAGACACAACCCTCTCCCTTATTTATTTATATTTCCCCTTAACCACACTGTATCATACACGTCTCTGAATACTCAATTCCCAGTCTTCATCCTGTTGAGATTCAGTGGATGATGAAGACATGGGATGTGATGAATGGAAGGACACTATGCTGGGTCCAAGGGGAGGACAATAGACACATGAAGAGCGGTCTCTACCACCTATGGTTGACCCTTGTCTGAGAAGCAACCACAGAGGCCATGAAGAAGCAAGCCCCAGGTTGAGGGATGGTACCAAGAAGATGCAGGAGCATCTGACTGGAAGTAGAGTAACTGAGGTGAGCAGTGTCTGTTGTAATCCACAAGTTCTTTTATAGAAGCAGATGAGTGTCCATTGAGAACAAATTGGGTTGGATTGTGGCTTAGTGGTATAGGGTCTAGTGCCTAATATGCAGGAAGTCTTGGGTTCCATCCCAAGCACTGCAGAATAAAAGAAAAGAGAAAGAAAGAAATTGATGTGTGAAAGATGATATTTGGTGTGCACTGCCCTTGTCATGTTGGTCGTCCCCTACACTCATCACCAGGGTGGAGGTGTAGGCTCAGGAGGGGAACGTAGTGACCAGCCATTACAATAGAGGGGGCTGCAACTCCTCTTTCTTCTTGGTTACTAAATGCACCTCGTAGGGTGAAGGAAATGCTCCAGGGAGAATGGAGAGTAGCACCCCCCCCCCCACATACACACACAGAGGAAGACAATTGGCACCCTGAAAAAGTCTGGTAGCTGGCCTGGAGTCTGTCCTTGCTCTGGGTTCTGTGGTCATGTACTTTCATCTTAATCAATGTAATTGAAAGAGTTCTTTGATACAAGCCAGGGCACCATGATAGAGCTTGGATCATGGTTGAATGTGTGTCTATTCTATTCAACACATAGGATATGTGGTGACTGGTATATTCCTGGCATTGAGCAAGCTCATGAGGCAGCAGGTGGGTAGGCACAAGGTGAGGTTCTGCACCCTGCTTCATCTGCAAAC